>NC_135778.1:22725119-22954295 GCF_028453695.1 Augochlora pura | reverse complement strand
ATATTTTGCAACAGAATTTACAAGATTCGATACTAAAAATGAACATTGAGGAACAATGTATATATGACCTTGACTATAAAAATAAAGACAGTATTCATTTTCATCTCAAGCGAGTCGTTACTCTGTTCGATCCCTGATCCAACTTCGTGTACGGGTTAGCCATAAGTCGCGCCTAAGGAAAGTAATACTACGAAGTACGACACAATTGTTCTAATCTACGGATAGACCAATTGTCCGTACGATTACTCTCCTCGATATAGTATTTTGTTTATCCAATAAGACTATACTATAGTCTCTCCCTCACTACGGTTAGGGCGAGTCAATTGGACCATATCGTATTTGTCCGGTTCGCAGTCCCGTGACAATGTACGTGCATAGTAGTGGCATCGATGAAACATATTGTAAGCAGTGGTTAGCATTCGTGGAACGAACAATATAGGCGAAGCTTGTACCAGCAAGTTCGATAGAACTCCGAAAAACTTTTTAAGTTTGCCATACAAAATATACTTTTATCTATAGTGGTTTCCTCAATAGTTTTGAAGGTGGCAATTTTCTGAGGCTGGCTTTTCTTCTTAAACTTTCGGCACTATCGATAAAACAGCTACGTGTCCAATATCTTGTGATTTTCTGAACATGCAGTTCCAGTAAAATTGAGTGAGGAGGGTTGGCTTTTATGAAAACAACTAAATATCCGTTGGACTCGGAGATGGAGAAAAGGTATCTAAAATAATCAGTATTATCAATTGAGCAAATATTTTTAGCTACAAATAAATATCCCGTTGAAGGGATTTGTTTAACATTTCGTATATTTTTAACAAATTTAACAACCGGCTGGAAAATTCTCATTAATATTTACAATTTAATTTTCGACAGAAATACGCTGAGGAACATAACATGTAATTAAAGCAATACAATTAAATGAATTGTTTCAAAGAATGGTTACATTAACAACTTTTTCATATGCAATAATCATCGAGTAAAACATGTACGTTATTACTGTAATTTTTCGATTATACCACATTAAATATTATACAAGGAGCATTTCTGAGTATACATATAATGTTGTTAATTGTTATGCATATGAGATTAGCACATCTATGTGTGTGTGTTAGTCGCTGTATGTTTCAACAGTGCGTATAGCAGACAGAGTACCGTATAGCAGGGTAAGTAGTACAGATCGTTCAATAGATATTCAAGTAGAATATGTGTGAGTAATGTTTGTACTAGTAGAATAAAATGGATCTGTAATCATAAGAGTAGAATAAAATGGATCTGTAATCATAAGAGTAGAATAAAAGTGGTATATGATCAGAAAAATACAGTAAAAGAGGTATATTGTCAAACAAGTAGAAGTAGAAGTTGTATGTGTCCATGTAAGTAAAGAAGTAGTATACGATCATACAAATAGAGCAGTGGTATACTGCGTGTCCCAGCTAAAGAAGAACACCTAAATGTCTCTGTTGTTTCTGCAGATATTAAGAAACTTTATCAACAAAAATTGTTCAGTGTAGAAGAGTCCATAATATGACGGTAACAGTTCTATTGTAGATTAAGAATTTTCAAAAATTTCAACGCCCCTTTACCTTCCTTAATTATGATATATTTTTGAATATATTAGTCGATGCAGCTCAACATTTTCTATAAAAATGTACTGACTTATATGTGTTGAAAAATGATTAGTCTAGCAGATACATAAAATGCAAACCTGCATCAACTAATATATTAAAAATGTATGATCGTAATGAACAAAGCGAAGACGCTATTTGCAACTGCATAAAAAATTGTACAATCATTATTAAAAATTCAGCGATGTCAAAATCTCCGAAAATTCTCTAGCTGCAAACAAAATTATTACCATCATATTATAACCTCACTTAACTGAACAACTTTTGTTATCCTACTTTTTCAATATCTTGGGAAATAACAGAGATTTTGTTTTGTTTCAGAGAAATTGTTTTAACGGGATCACAGGATTTTTCGAATTAAGTGCATATCGCCCGTATCGTCAATAGGTATTGTTTCGCTACCTCGAAAAGAGATAATGAAGAAATTGTAGAAATTCTATTCGAAAGAAATACCTGTGCTGTTTGAGGATAGTTGGAGGAATGGGAACATTCAGATACCCCGTTTGGATAGAACAAAAGAATTGGATTTTAATTACGTCTGATGTCTTTGTGCGTTTCTGTTACGACATTATGATTCATGGTTCTGAAGCAGCGGTACGTTTGCGGTCCGTGATCGATACGTAAGGTCGCTGGAAACGTTCAAAGAGTAAAAATTCCTCGCCGTTTCATTGCTCCTTCATCTCTTTAAATAGAAGTCGCAGAAATTTTCTTCGGTCGTTTTTTACACTTTCCACTATTCGAGTTGCCGAAGTGGTCATGGGTACACATACAGTGCATGCGATAAGTGTGAGACGGCCTTCTAAACGTGATATTTACTCTTGTTCCAGAGAATAAAATACTCTGGATAGCGACCACGGTATTTAGCAAGCTCTTTCCTTCACAGAACTGTTGATACTCCTATTACTCTTGAAACGGTACACTGTGGCTCCTAGAATTGTCCACAGTAGCCTTCGTTTGCGCTGCTCCAAATCAATTTATTTCAGATACAATTGAACTTCTGTAAAAGTTGTGTTATGTTTTAAAGACTGTAATAATAACCATGCAATATTACATTCACATTAAATAACATTATCAGTAAGAAGTACACTTATTTTAAATTTAGATCTTCGCAAATTAACAAAAGTAGCAAAGAAGCTAACAAAATAATTTAACCAAACATCAATCATTGATTTTCATCAAACTTGGCATATTTAGAGTGTCGAGGACTCGTCAGATGGATGATCGAGATCCTCTGAATATTGCACTTGGTGCCTATTAACTCGAAGGACCATCCACTGTTGTGGGACTAAATGACTGACTTTATTTGTAACACTACTACTGTGTTCTGTCCTGTCTGAAGCTCTGATCTATATTGTTTTAAGCTACGATGTGTACTGTTTAAAGCTATAATCTATATTCCATCACCCCCCCCCCCCTTTGGGACTTAAGCGCTCCTCCCTTTCCCAGAGTCGGGAAAATCCTGACCATCCCTTCCAATGTGTCCGAGGCACGTTGTCTGTGGTGGGGATGACTGGGCGGGCCGCTTGCACTCGCGGGTGGACGAGTGTTTCGGCAACGCGCGGAAATTCCAGCTGGCTAGGATTGCCGATGCCGATACCTGGCGGCCGATTTCCTTTTTCCTTAGTCTTGGGACTTTATGGCAGGGATCCTTGGACTTGGGAGACTAAATGATGACCTTCATCATCCTGATATCTATTTAATTTTATGTGCCACATGTTGGCTGCGGACCGGTCCGCTAAAGGAATTGCAGTAACCCTAAACAAATTGTTGAAAAACTCACAGATGGTCGTTCATACCATAAAGTCATTTCAAAACCTCTTGCCTTAACATAGAGTTTAGTTGAATTTAGGGAACAACTATCTGGTCTGAAACATAAAGAATCTCTAAAAAAAACTTTTCTATTGTTATGCGAAATAAACACTTCATTAGTAACATCGTCTGCTGCTTGGTATATCAACGATTGATACTATTAACACATTAAAGGCGGGGGTTCTTGTCTCGTTTTTCGTTCTACAGCGGCCGCTATTTTGTGTAATCATAAAAAGTTTAGTCTTACAGAAGTTTATTTAAACTCTTAAAACTACAAGAAATATTAAAAAGGAACTAAAAACTAATAAATCGTATTACTACGACTCCCGCCTTTAAGCTACAGTCGAGATCAATCGTAGTACTACGACTCCCGCCTTTAATGTGTTAATGCTTCGATAGAATAACATAACCCTACGCGGATAGTTAAATCGACTGTAAACACAGTAGAACCTCGATTATTCGAACCCCGGATGCCTGGCTTTACTATTATCCAAACACGTTTCACGTGTAAATAGTTACAACCATGACGTTAACCACGGTATTGATCATGGTAAGACCACAAATTGCTACCATGTTGTTCCGTACCTAAGTGATACAGATGTTATATTGCACTTACATATTGCGACGAAATTGATTAAATTCCAAAAATAAATTTGTACTTTCTTCCGCATTTTCATATCAATTATTACAATCGTTTCTACAACAAATTTGAAAACAGTATATTATTATATACAACTAGCACTTTCCTGGACTCAACCCGACCCGAACAATATTCATCTCGGTGTCTATGAACACCGTATGAGGTGTATTACGCTGTATTTAAGTAACTATTGTATTATCCAAACGTTCATATTCTCCAAGTCAGTTCGGAAAATCATGGTTTTACCGTAAATTAAATTCGTCGTTTAGTTATGTCTGTTCTCGTCCAGTTGGCGCGCGTCGTAAATTCTCCTAAAATTGACCGTGCCCGTTGAATTTCTGGAAGACGCGTTGAACGACCGCGTTTTAACCATACATTTCAGAACAACGTTATCTGTTCACGTAAAATACCGTCGCGGGTTCTGAAAGGTCACACACAGCAGACTCGTGCTGTTACGGTTTACGTCTCGGGTCGAATTTATTCGAGGCGCCATAGATCGTTTTCAGGAGTCGGCAGGATGCGTTGCGATCCTCGACGTGCATCAGTTCCTGTGTTTATTTCCTGGCTGCGGTTGTAAGACCGGAACGGTTGCTACACCGATGAAACGAAGGCCATGACCGGGTCGGGACGACTTGAGGAACGTTCGAAAAAGGATTAGAGAGGGGCACGTTACAGTGAAATGTTTCTGAAAGCTTTCCCGATGGATCTGATCCGGTGGATGGCAGGCTAATGGATTCTCGTAAAAATGACGTATTCCCTGGATGAATGGTTGTATCAATATTCCTGGGAATCGTTTGTCTCCTTCCATTTCGTTAGTAGCCGCTAGATACAAGGTAAGGCAGTAGAGATTGGAATCTCTCAAATTTGGAATATAGAGTGGTCCACAAAAGTGTTTGCACATCTTCTAAAACAGTGTAACCTTTTAAAAACTGGACCAAGGAATTTTTATTTTTTTAGATGATAGAGAGACTAGCCCTCCCCAGCAAAATGTTTAAAACTCGTTTGACGAAGTTTGATAAAGTTTCGGAAAGAAGTTGCAAGAATTTTGAAAAGCCCGATAAAGAAAAAATTCAAAAAGGGAGAAGAAATAAGAAATGAAATTGTTGTTCAATAAAAATATTAAGAAAACTATTTTTTTAACAATAGCCATACAGTTTAACAACGACATATCGTTGTTCGGTACTGAGAGGGCTAGACTACTACACAATGACTGAAATACCTTTATCATTTTAATTTTGCTCTTTCTGGGAATAACATAAAAAATAAAATTTTAACTGTCTTATCGTAACCTATAACGAAAATTTAAAAAATGCGTTCGCACGCATGCTGAAAACTTCATCAAAATCGATTAATGCAGAATCAAGTTACAAACGTTGAAAGATTTTGAACTAAATTTCTGTTTTTTTTATTATACTTTTCCTTATTTTTATGGAACTGTAATAATATAAGAACAATTTAACGATCCAAAAATTATGTAGAATTTGTTATGTAGAATACATTTCACCTGACTCTTTACAGTCTGTACAAAAAATGTTACATCATATGAGATATTCGTTCAAGTTTCTGCCATTTTGAAGAATCTAACCAGGGTACGATAACAGGGAGAGGTCCTCATGGCTGACGCTAACTTTTTATAGAGATATCACACGGTGGTAGAACTTGTAAAACTGAATCTAATGGTAGCCGGTTTTAGAGATATTTCACGCTAAAGTTATTATTAACAAAGCCAGAAAGATAAGGTGGATTTTGGACCGTTGTACCACACGCGTTGGCGCGGATGTCAGGGTAGTGCTCACAAGTGATGGGAGAAGAGCCTATGGAAAGACTCGCTCACTTTCATTACTAATGTTTCTTACCTACTATTCCGCAAAACTAAACGCAATAATTAGTGCAATCATTAAAATTACATCATTTATCCTGTTACGTATGGACCCGTTTATACCGTTTTCTTTTTCTATTGTCGCATTAAAATCTCATTGTAATTACGCAGAAAACTTTATGGATCCTGTTGGAGGGTGCCCTGCGTTAACACTCGCATTAATATTCCGCAATATAAACTATCTATCGAGTTGTAAGACCGATTACGCTGAGCGACGGAATAGATTAGTACCGCTGTCCGTCTAATTAAAGATGAGCAGCCGTTTTTCTTCTTTGCGTATAAAATGTTTGCTGCAGTGACCACGAAGTCGAACTGCAGAAATGTAGTAATTGATCGATTTGTTGCGTATACGGACCTTGAAGACTGAACTTGAAGTGTTATATAAATATAGACTAAGTTCAATGGTCTAAGGTGGAAGTTGAATGTATCTAACCCGACTCTGGCAGAATGAGAGACGATATTGAAGATACAATATTACCGCTATGCGAGCGATGATGAATACTTGTCAAATATACTGCGTTACGTCGAAAGATCAGGAATACTTTTAGTACGGCGAAAAATCCAGGAATACGTGTTTTTTAGGCATACGGAGGACGATGGAATACTTTTAGTAGGGCGAAAAATCCAGGAATACTTGTCAAGAATACTGCAAAAATAGGAATACTAAAAATTACAAGTTTTCTGCCCTTTTTATAGTTTTTCGGAAAGAAAGCTCGAACGCGGATTGGTTACCGGTGAGGTGGAAAGGGATGCCAGAGGGGCCGGGCCTAGCGGTGACGTAGGACCGGGAAAAACCCAAGTGAGTGGCCAGTGCGGTCCATCTGGCGACCCTACCATGAACTGAGAAAACTAAAATTGAAGAAATCACTTTATGATTGGCTGTACTAATAAATCGATTTAATCGAAATACGATTTCGCGATGTAAAAAGGGCACTAAAGTAATAGCCTTCTAAATTGGAAAAATCGGAATTTGAAGGAGGGAAATAAAGTAATCAAAAGGCATAATTCCGTCGTAGGACGGAACAGAACCATATTTATAAACAATTTACCTCGCGTATGGAGTAACTTTACCGTTCGGCCATGATTAGTATCCAGTATCGTAAATCTGAATAAATCAAAATTTGAACGATTTAATACCGGTATTAAGAATCGAACTATTAAAATAGTCTCCATAAAATTCTTTACAATTTTAAACAATGCGATTAGAGAAGTAAGAAGTATTGCAGTAAAAAGTATTTCGTATCTTAACAGTCAGTTGTTTTCCGGGGCCCCGCGTGAGCCTGGTGGACAAGCTCGGGTGAGACTCTCGATTGTCGACGATCGTCCGGATTTTTCTCGAGCGTGACTTGTTCTGCTTTCGCGTTTGGAAGACAATCAGTCTTTGTTGATCGTGGAGGTAGTTCAACATAATAGATATACCATGAGTCAGTTGTGTGTTATAAATAAATTCTTAATAATTGAGGGATCGTTATAGTATCATCAAGATTATAATCAATTATTGTGTTATAAATGGACAGTGAATTTTATACAGTTCTATACAAAATTGGCAAGCGAGGCATGGTACAGTGAAAACAATTTGAAGAATGTTAAAATATTGTCATACCGGTTTGAATTTACCAAATTTATCAGTAAAGAGAATACACTTATATTCTTTTCTGGTTAGCCTTTAAGTTAGGTGGAGAGTTCTTATACTGCAAAAAATCTAAATATAATTGTCTGTCTAATTATACATTTTTACAATTTAGGAATTGAATTATTATAATTATGTCAGACATCAGTATAGACTCAAACATCTCATAAATATAGTAAAACATTAGAAGAACAGTTTCAAGTAGAATTTTGTCAGGTGCGAGTATATTCGTCAAAACTTCTGCATTCTCATGGATGGTGTTTTTCCTATGAATCCCTGCTAAGAATCCAATTTATTTAATGGTATGTGGTGTCTCACAAATGTTTTGTGTTAAACAATAGCTTAATTGCGGCAATTATTTTCAGGCAGCTATTCAACGGTGAGGTGATTATCACGCGACAGGAGCGCCAACAAGGCGCTTCAGATTTAATTGGGCTTTTTTGTCCTGCGGTGTCTTTTTGTCGGTATAATCGATGGAAATTGTTTGTTTCAAGCACGACAATTTGACGTGCAGAAGATAGTACCTAATAATCGATGCAATTGGAAGGTATAATAATTATACACTCTAAATGCTTATGCGTGATAAATATGTTAATATGCGTGGAAAACATGCAAACATGTACGAAAGATAATATTGCATATTAAATATTCGCTATACATTATGCAATTATTCTTGTTTATTGTAATTGATTGTAGTACAATGAATTGCAAGCGATTTTTATAAATTTATTATTATTAATTAACAATACTTCGATACTTTTATACCAAGCGTAGTTCTAAATATTTCTTAAAAAATCTTTTACTAAACTTTGCTTTAATTCTGTCTGAGAAATATACTAAACTCATGTACAGTAGAGCAGGATATTACAAAAATGAAACATTAGATAAAATAGATTTAGATAAACTATATTAATTTGATACATATAATTACATATACAGATATATGGAATAACAGTTTCAGTATTATATAATTCATTATTATATATTATATAATTCATTATTATATATTATATAATTCATTATTATATATTATATAATTCAATACTATAATATATTAATACTCTGCAGTTAGTATATTATCGTCACGTAAATTAGCATTATAATTATATTATTACTGTAGTGTCTACTCTTAATTGATCAATGTCTAAGTAGTAAGGTCCATATCTGATCAGACCTTTTATATGAAGCAATCATTGGTACCTCAGTATTTATTGATATATCTGTTTGTTATTCTTACGTCATTTTTCTCTTTTCGTCAATTTTATTTTCAAAAAGTCGTGTTTTTTCAAACTAAATGAAAAATGTAAATATTTGTCGTTTCTATCGTATATCTGAGTTAACACGTTTAAAAAGAAACGTATTTTTGTTTCAGATTTCATCTGGCCGTCGAAACTGCACAGCTTCGACAGAATTGCCACTGGATACGTTGCAGATATTTCTCGTAAGTAGGTGCAGTGTGTAATTTAAATTATAAATTAATATTAGACTGCGAACGTTTATAATTTCACGATTTCAGATATTAACCGATTGAAACGAAAATATAATTTTTATGAGCTTGCAAACATTATAAAATAAATGTGCATAAAATGTGCAGTTTTTTTTTGCAACAAATTTTTCTAAGATTATTATAAAATATATAAATTTACGAATATGTTTAACAAAATTTTTAGTTGAAGTAATAAGCTTACTTCGAACTAAAAAGAAAATTATATTACATTAAGGTTCTTATACTTGTATCTAGAAAGCTGTATTTGCCACAAATCTATAAAATCTGCAATCTAATTAATGCAAACTTCATTCTAAATTAACATAAATAAAACTTCTGTAATGTAATAGTTGAGATATTGTCAATGTGGATATACGGAAATTATTATTTATATGAATAGACATTGCATATACACGTCAGTAAATTGATAGAAAGATTGACACAAATCAAAAGAGTGAAAGGGAGTAATTTAGTGTACGTTCCTGATTCACTGTTTTCTATAAACCTAAAATATGTAAATCTAAACTATTAATACGAAGAAGTAACTAAAACACATTGAATGAAGAAGTTTAATAGAAATAAATTTAGTCCGTGTTTCACTGAATAACTGGAGGATATAAAATAAAAAATACTTTAATAAACAAGTGCCTTTTTAAATTTTTATCATTTCATTTGGAAATGTAATTATTTATTATTTTTTAGTATTACGTGCGAAAAACAACATCCACCAGTTTACCACCATCTTTCTTGCTCGCAAATACATTTTTATATTTGATTTTTCACCGAAGTAAAACAAAATCAATGAATTTTATTTGTTGTTGAACATCATATATAGCCATTTTAAAATGAACAATTTAAGAGTTTGTCAAACTCTTCAATTTGTCAATGGTCATCCTGTATAATACTTGCTTTCCAAGACAATACAATTTTATAATCAACTTAACACGTATGGCTAGAAAATGACTGACACGTCTAGCCATAATTTACCTATCATGCAGACTTATATTGGTTTCTACTATGAATTCGGCGACACCCTGTACATCTTGTAACCAAGCCGAAACTCGCGTACTACTGTGGAAGCCAACAAGAAATTCGAAGCATTGAGTTCCCCGTCAAAATGTTTAACCTCTCGAACCATTCAATGTCTTATCCGGTTTTATCTTACAACCTTTTTAGTATCACGGTCTTCATATTTCTAAGTGCTTGCTGCTTGTCTTTTCTTCCTCGAATGTCACTTTTAGCGGGTGACTATTGAAGAAAACGCAATGCATGCACATTTTTACACCTCCTTCCAGATTCTATAAAGAAACGCTTCTTAGCTGAGTGATAAAAGTTTCTGCCACCATCTAAGATACATGGGAGCCGTCCGAGTGATTTCATTCAAAGAAAACTGGATCAATGGTCGCCTCCATGGCCATCTACAAGGTGTCTAAATATCTACCGTCGTAATTGATTAAAAATCTTTAAATGACATAAAAAATCGTAAGCTCATGAATATTAATGTCATTTGAAGGTCGCATGATGGTTAATTTGCGATTTGGAAATAGGGCGTCGTATTATATTAGTAAATTATTAAAAAGGTAGTCCTAAGTGACTATTAATGATGTGAGACCGTAAGTATGACAACATTCTTAAAAGTAACAAATACGAAGTTTACAATATATGTTCACAACTGGATCATATATAATTGAAATAATTTTGACAATAATAGTGAAATAGAGATGAATAATATATATATAATATATAAAACCAAAATTATCGTATCCTATTATTTAAAGAAAAATTGCAGGGCGATCTTTCAATGACTTTGAAACTTATGAGTGCACAATGTTTTGTTTACGTCTCCGCGATCCAAACAAAGAACATCAAGAAAACATATCTTCCTTATTTTGACGTCATCTATGGCTTTGCAGTTATTTAAAAATGTGTAGAGACACTCTGTATATTACGGAAAGGAAAGAAATTCCAGTTAGATGCTAATAAAATTTGTATCGTCAACCCCAGTGACGTTTTCTCAAGCGATTCGCCCGTCATTCTCTTTCTTTCTGCCTCCCACAGGAGTAGTCTCGCGAGACACTGCACCGGTGCAAAAGTTAAGAGTATCGTTTTCTGCTGCAACAGGAGAACTTTTCGCTGAAATCGCGTTCTCGCTAAATCTATTGCTTCAACTGCGAAGCCTGACTTGCCGGAATATATTACCCGAATATGCGTAATTTTTTTTTTGAAATATCACCGAGCTGTGCGTCGAATTTTTCTGCGCACACATAGAACATGTTGGACACTTTTCATAAAATTGAACACAACTTCGCCGGCAATTAAATCTCATTAAATGTCGCGGACCATGAATTACTGACAAACGCGGTGCTAGTAAAACATACAGTACTTTTCGTCACGTAAATACGTACTACAATTGAGAAACTTTCCTGTGGAAAGAATGTGCTGGAAACTACCACTATTCACTTCACTTCAACTGAGTTCTATAGGGAGAATATTGCGCAAGTAAGATATATACGGCTATAAAAAGAAACTGTAACGATACAATAGCATTATAAACAAAACAAGCAATTTTGAGAGTTCACTATTATATAAATAAACCCGATTTTCAAATTTGAATGATGTATAATTCGTCTGCATTCGTATACACTTTTTTTCTTGTAATTTAATACGTTGATTAAATTTGCCATCGTTTCGCAAACATGTTGTATGATATTTCAATATTTTCACATCACATGAAACATTATTGTGGAAAATATAATTTGAAAAAAGAAACTTAAGACTAAAGTTAATATACAGTTAATACCGCGAAAGAAAATACAACTAAATTACGACACGACAACACAAAACGCTCTTCACTCTGCCACACCCAAATGAAATCTGACCGTGCCTCTTAAGAACGAAAAACGATCGCCCTCACACATTCATACACAAACGCGCCGCCGTCGCAACGGTAGGCCTCGCACGCTCTCCCTGACGCCGCTCGCTCCGGCCGCGGCAGAAACAACGTCCACCAAATTACGATACTACATTATTGTTTCGTCACATTCCATGTTTACTGAAACAATAAATATTTTCTCATAATAAAACTGAACGACCTAAGAACTCAAATCCTATTTTTAAAAATACAAAAGAATGAAAATATGCGGCTCTTCATAAATTCTAAAATAATGATAACAGGCAGCTCTAGAAATTTATTATACTACAAATTTTACGCAAAAAACACTCTTTCGTCTTCAGAATTGCTTACTGTCATATTGTTTGCATTTTTTTAAAAGGATTTAGGTTCATACGATGCCTAGTATTATTACGAAAAGATTACTTTTCTTATAATGATAATTGTCGAGGGGCTGTGTGGAATAAAACATTCGTGTAGTGTAAATAACCAGTGTAAATAATTATATTTAGAGAGCTTGCTCTGCACAGCTTACAAAATTTACGCGGCAATCTTAAATGAAAGATTGAGGAAGGATGTGGAAGAGAAGGGCATTTTGCCAGATACGCAAGCGGGGTTTCGGAAACATAGAGGGACGATCGACAATGCGTACATACTACAGCATGTGGTAGAAAGGGAAACGATGAAAAAGAAAGGAAAGGTGTACGCATTGTTTGTAGATTTAAAAGCTGCTTTCGACACAGTGAAGAGAAGTAAGCTCTGGGAAGCCATGGCAGAGAGGGGTGTGAGGAAAGGACTAACGGAAAGGATTAAAGAAATATATACGGAAACGAGAAATGTGGTGAAGACAGACGAGGGAATGACTAAAGAGTTCTGGACAGGCGAGGGACTGAGACAGGGTTGCCCGCTCAGTCCCTCACTGTTCACTATTTTCTTGGCAGATATGGAAGAGCACATGAGGAAAGGCATTTTGGGGGGGATCGACGCAGGGAATCTTAGATCTTGGACTCTGGCATATGCAGACGACGTGGTGCTGGTGGCGAAGAGAGAGGAGGAGTTAAAAAGTATGATGAAGAGATTGGAGAGTTATCTGGACAGAAAGGAGCTGAATCTCAATGTGGAGAAAACGAAAGCAATGATATTCCGAAAGGGGGGAGGCAAGAACAAGGAAACGCAATGGAAATGGAAGGGAAGGGAGATAGAGGTGGTACAGGAATTCTGTTATCTGGGGATAATATTCCAGAGGAACGGTAATATGGATAAGCATATTAGAGAGAGGACGAAGAGGGCAAACGTAGTTTTAAATCAGGCATGGGGCATTGGGGAGAGAATATTTAAAGATAATTTTAGAATGAGAATGTTCCTTTTTGATATGTTGGTACTGGGGGTGTTATTATACGGAGTAGAATTATGGGGGTACAGAGAAAGAGAAGCAGTAGAGCGGGTACAATTAAGATATATAAAGTGGACACTGGGCCTAGATGTTACTACGCCAAGTTACATAGTGCTGGAGGAGACAAAGAGAGTGAAAGTCAGCGTGTGTACAGGACATAGGGCATTAAGGTTTGAGGAGAATTTGAAGAGAGGTGGGGAAAGAAGAATTGCTGCAGAGTGTCTGAAAGAAAAAGAGAGAAATGAGGAGCTGAAAATCAAAAGCAGAATGGAAAGGGAGGAATATTTTAAGAGGAATGGATGGAGCCAAGAAGGTGTAAATCGGTTGAGGGATAGTGGAGAAGATGTGGGTTCAAGGTTGAGGAATAGAGATGTAGAGGTGCAGCAGCAGAAGCAATTCCGCAAAGTGGCACAGTCGAAATTTAACCCGCGGTACCAAAAAATAAAAATCTGGGTTCTTCCAGAGTACCTGAGCAGGGAAGGTAAAGGAGGATGCCAGAAATTAGTAGCGAGAGCAAGATGTGGAAATATGGAAAGATGGAACAGATATTGGGAGAAAGAGGAAGAAAGAAACTGTGACCTGTGTGGGGAGATGTTTGGGACACTGGAGCATCTCGTAAGAGATTGCAGGAAAACGGAAAGAGGAGTGACGATCGAGGAGGTAGTAAGCGGTAGAAAGAACGAGAAGGTGGAAGAATGGCTGGGCAAGGTAGATAAAAAGAGAAAAGAAAGGGCAAAGGAGAAGGCTTTATTAGGATTTTAGAGTAAGAAACAGTTTTTAGGCAGTAGGTAAATGAGATAAGTGTGTGAATGAAAATGTATATAATGAATGAAAGGTTAAGATAGAATTGTAGAGTTAGGTTTGTGTAAACCAAGTCCTATTTCTTGGCCGTGAGGCTGAAAATAAATATATTATATATATATAATTATATTTAGAGGATGATAGGAAGGTGCGGTGGAAGAACTATAATTATACGGACAGGTGCACGATACGAGTAGGACGAACTGTACAATAGAACTGGCAAGCTAGGCAACAGTACGCATTTTTGTGCCTAAAAACATATATAGGTATACCTGAATCCTAGTAAAAGTTCCGTACCTTGGATGTGGAGGCTCTCATAAAATACAGAAATTCGTCGTTCTGCTTAGCAATACTGAATATACATATATAAAAAGTGAAGAAAATTTTCATCACTGTTTTAAATTACGAAAAATTTGCCGGAAATCATCCTTACGTGTTTTAGACCTTACAAGTTTTATTAGATAACTCGGAGCTTTGTAGGCATCGAAATCAGTAAATACGTTCATTAGATATCATATAAGGCATAAAATATAACAGAATTTCGAAAAATTAGAGGAAACTTAACTGTTGTGTTTTATGATGTATTAAAAGGTATATTAAAACTACTTATGCTATTCGAAAATTTTAGAATTAGCAATCACCGTCTACGTTATTAATTAATTCTGAAACATCAATCTTTAGGTTCGTGTACGTAAGCCTTTCAAGTTTCACAGTAAAGCAGCCTGTACGTTTTATCCTTTGATAGGTAATATTAACCCTTTATCGCAAAGTCGAACTGCTGAACGAAATACGTCAAGTAATTCCTAAAATTATACGTGCACGTAGTTTCATTAAAATCGATGCATAGGGCACAATTACGAATAGACTGTGAATTTTGTTCATTTCTGAGAAAATTGGGTAGTTATAATTAAGATAGTGTAAACATTAAAAGCACTTTAAAACGTCAATGTATTATTTTTAATCTATTAAGATGGTTAAAGGAAGAATAAACTTGCTAGTTGGTTTCTATGCCTTGTAGTCAATGCAGATAATTTGTACTTTTCTCGTAAGATTTTTAATAATCACTGTCCTATCACAGTACCCATTGAGAGTCTAGTTATACGTTTCACAACCGTCATGCATTGGAGAGGTGAGCCTTGACATAATCTTGACGTAACTTTTTCATAATCTTTTTTTTTACGTGGAGGAAACCTGCTTTTAGTTTTGATTGTCATATCACTTTTTTCACCCTGTCCCCTCCTATCAAGTGGAAAAGGTCCCGAAAATTGACGGCAGGTGGTGAGGAATTGATTGAAACAGCAGAAACTATGCCACCTTCAACTTCCCAGGGGTCCGCCACGGACACACAGCCTCCTTCTTCCGCGACATTACTTGTTCGCAGAAGGAGACCACCGTCTTCCATTTCCTCTCGCTTTCCAGCATAGCTGCTCCAACTACTGTCGGGAGCAAGAGGTCATGGCCAATCTCCATATACAGGACTCGACGCAGAGCTGAAACGGCAGTTCACTCGTCCAGCGTGTGCTGCGCCGAGTCCTCTTCCTCGCCGCGCTGGTGGCAGAACGTTGTCGTCGCCCGACTGATGGAACACAGGTACACACCGAAGCAGCCGTGCCCGGTCAGCAGCTGCGTCGCGCGGTATACGAGCCTACCAAATAGCCTCTCCTACCACTGATCGAGATGTGACAAGAGAACACCGGAAACACAGTCGCCGGTGTGGGAACGTAATTCTCCATGCCATCTGACTCCCTCGAGCCACCGGGCCCGAAGTTCGAAGTTCGAAGTTCACGGCCGCCTCCGGCTCTGGCAAGGTCCTTCAATTAAGCAGATAATGCGAAGGGAAGTTTTTCTCCCAGAGCAAGTGCCGTCGGTTGACGTGGGACGACTCTTTTATGAGGCGGATGGCCACCCTCCTCTGCAGTCGGTGCAGCATTTGCTTGCCGCTTTGACCGTGGTTGTGTCAAAGATGAGTCTAAGATACTTCATCTCGGATCTCATTTCGACGGAGTCTCCACCTATTCGGACCCGCGACCTGTCAGCAGACCGAAACCGGGGTCGCCAATAGTACCACACGGCCTCGGTCTCCTCTAGAGCTATCGTCAGTCCCAGGTCGCAGAACCTTATTGTTGGTTGTCCGCTAATGATTGGGGCACCCACCAGCCACGTTTGGCGCTAACTCCAGACACGCCCTTATCGTCCCGCAATACTGCTTGGGGCTAAACATTTTTTATAGGGGTTGTCATCCTCGCAGTCCGGTCGCATTAAGGAAAGACCCCTGGACCTGTAAAACATGACCACAGGCTTAAGATATGATGGAGCTGAAGCACCTTAGGTTTTGGTAGGTCCGTACTACAACCAGCGCCAGCCAATTACAGCCCTTGAAGGAAATCTCGACATGACCACTGTATAACCTCATCTTACTTCGAAATAACAGTTGCTAAACGAACATAAAAATTTAACAATTAGTCTAGTAACAATGGTAACAGCTTGAATATCCTCATCATTTAATATTCAGAAAGTTGAGTATCCAATTTTTAATAATTTTACACCATCGAGTACCATA
The DNA here is from genome assembly GCF_028453695.1 of Augochlora pura. Classification (NCBI taxonomy): domain Eukaryota; kingdom Metazoa; phylum Arthropoda; class Insecta; order Hymenoptera; family Halictidae; genus Augochlora; species Augochlora pura. Next base: position 22,937,582 of record NC_135778.1, on the reverse strand, counting down.
TTTATTTAATGCCGATTTCTACTAGCTATTACGTAATCGAAAGCTATTAAATAAACTCATTTTATGAAAATCGTTACCATCAATAACATACAACTAAGTAATATAGCGTAATTAAATTGAATCATAAAATTAATTATACACAATGTAAACTGAAATATATACGCAAGAAATACTAATAGAATCCGTCTACCAATTATTAAATGAACGCCATGGGTCAATTAAATTTTGATGTACCCTTAATAATTGAATGGGGTATACAATAAATAATTACTACACAGTTATGCTTGATAAAAAGTTTGAGAATATATATTACTATAAAAATTTAATTATTAATCATCATAAAAATTTCTATACATTATTATAAAAATTTCTTTCATTTCGTGAAAATGGAAAATACTAACGAGTCTATCTGACACGTTGCGGTTATTGTTTTTGTAAAAAGCAGTGTAGAATGCAAGCGTAAATTAAAATTTCTCTCATTAATTATTAACGATCTTGTAGTTATATTCACATAACATAATACTTATATGAATGGTATGCAATCTATAAATAGTTAAATATAGTAAAAATCATTATTTATTATAATTATGGTAAATTAGAAACTCTTCAAATTGTTTTCGAAATTGTTCTACATGCGTCGTTTTCATTATCAATTTTATGCTATTTATCTTGTTCATTATATTATATTACTCTTCCTAGCGTCGTGAACTAATTGATATATCACACTTTTTAACTTAATTTCATTCTTAGTCATAATATGGCGAACTTATATTCTCTCGTTTTTCCTTTGTAACCTAGGACGTTATAGAGCATGTTTTTTAATTCATATTCCATATATTGGAGTAAATATAATTTGTCTTCAAATTTGGGAATACGTCGTTAATTTATATACATATACAGATTAATATTTGGTGATTATAAGTCACAACAAAATTTTTATACTGATATTAAAAAATCACGAAGCAAAGGTTTAAATATATTCAATTAATTTGCGCGTGTTCTGTTTATTAAAGATGGAAAAAAGTTATTCTATTTGAAAAAGTGTCCATACATCGATAAGAGTCCCCGTGTAAATCCCGGAGATAGTTCCCGTTGTCAGAACATTTGCCGCTCGCAAGAAAATCATTTTCCCGTAAAACTTTTCCATGTCATTAAGTTCGAAACTTAGGCAAGCCAGCCGGTGTAATACGTAGTCTAGTGTTGTTTCAATGAAACATCACGGTTGGCGTGTGCGTGTTGCATGCGGTCGGATCGTTGAGGCAAGGCCGGAGCACAAATCTCTTATAGAGGCGCGAGTCGTGACTCGAGCACATTGAATCGTGTACAGAAGAAGTTCGTAGCTAGCATTCCCCTCATCAACCGACCGAGTTCATCGTTTAAAGCACCGGCCGCATTAATCTGAACGAGGCTGCGAGTAATTAACCCCAGATATACTTCTCCGAGTTTCCGTTATTAGAACAGAGTTGAATCAGGATTGAAAAGGGCGTTGAACTTTCATCTCCCTGATTTCACGCAGACGGAATAAATAGTGTGCATAATATTTCCATTCTGTTCCCTACGTCGGCAAGTATTGCGATAATTATTCGGCGATTAGATTTTCGATGGCAATGACATCTTTCAATAATTGTGGCATAATTTGAAATAGTCTAATTCGTGTTAACGACGATACATGTCTAATAGAGTAGAAACATCTGCAACAATGTAAGTAAAAAATATGACGCTTTGTTACGTTCTAGATGTTTCAGCAGATTATCGCAGATGGAGATAAGGTTTGAAAGGATTAATAATTTACTATTCAAGGACACTGTATCAAAACTAAAAGCCTTATAGTAAAATGAAAAGAAGTGGCACACAACTAATTCGTATAATAATCTATAATAATAATACTAATAATAATAATAACATATACATAATAGGAGAGCCACATTATAAGAAAACATAACGCACTATAAAAATAATAACAATATTTTCAATATATTTATCAATCGATCTCTCAATGTATACGTTTTAGTTTTGTAAACCCCAACTTGTTCGCTTTATTTTTATTATATATACATTGCTAGACTACAGATCTCTATGAAAAATAAAAGTTTTCACGGCGATTCTTAGAGACAGAAATAAAAGTAAATTGTCTTTCAATTATTTTGATAAGTTGAAAATTCTGAAACAGTTTTACTAAAATCTTCTTACGTCTTCATAACTTTATGTTTGAAATACTCATTTTTGCCATAAATGCATAAAATCGGCAACCTATATATGACTGTCTTGCGACTATTTAATCATATAAAGGAAAACATTTCACTCTGTTGGTTGATGCGTTAAAAGGAATAGAAATATCGACGCTAAATGTATTAAACAATAAAGATGTCTTAGGAGAATTAGGAGAATTTCGAAGACGAAATTGATTTATACTACGTGCTACTTTTATTATAATGAGTGTTTGTAATAAAAAGAGGAAATCGCAGATGGAAATCGAACCGGGGATCTCTGACATACTGCTCTCGCTACATACCTACTTAAACGATCGACTTCCTTGTACACAGCCACGGAATCTTTCCGCTTTCCCAATTCCCAATCGCAACAACTCAAATCTCAGAGAAGAAGAATGACATGAGAACGTAAACACTTCGCTCTTTCTTTTCTCGCGTCTCCGGTCTGTTAAGACACTTGTTGCCTTTAGGTTTGTAGCATGTTGAACAGTTCTATATCTGACGTAACCGCTGCACTGATCACGTGAACGTTCTGTTTATTTTTTGCACCCTCCCGCTTTCTAAATTTCCAATCGCACCCTTATTTTTAGGGGGTTTTTATAATCTGAACAGTTTTTAACACTAGAACTACCGACGATTGAGGTATACCTACTTCTACCGGAGGGGTCAAAATGACTTGTTTCTTAAATTACCAAGACATTTAAGAAAAGACAGCAATTTTTAGTTTTTATATATTTTTTATTTTTATGGACAAAATTTGAATATAACCTGAATAATAATAGTAATAGAATAGCAAAAATTTATAAAATACTTATGCATAAAATGATCGACTGTAAGTAATCTGAGGAAACTTGCCTGCAATAAATACTGCAAGTAATGACCAAGTCAAACAGTGTAAGTCGTAGGAAAAACATTTTTTGGTTGTTGACATATCTTTGAGTTTGAAATATTTTCTTTTACGACTAAAGGTCGTGTCACAATAATTTCTACGATACAACAGAACAGTACCGAAAACCTATGTTCGGTGAGGGAGGGGTCAAAATGACTCATCTCGGTATATGTAGGTATACTGCATACAAATTGACAACAAAATGATAAAAAAAAAAACATAACAGTTTTACAGAATTAATTATTTGTATATCTTAGAAAAAATCGTGCAAAATTTTCTGAGAGAAAATGCAACTGAAATGAGTTATAATTTTAAAAAATGCCAAACAAGTCATTTTGACCCCCCTTGGTAGTTCTAGTGTTAAATAAGAAATCTGGAATCGATTATTTTGACATATTAACACGTTGAGTTGAACACCGCGTCACCAAAATATGGGCGACACTAATTTCAGACCAATCTTGAAAATTCATTTTTATTGTAATACGTTTGAACAAATTGAATTTGACTAGAATGTTTCGGAGGCGAAAGAGTTCTTATGCCACCCCTTAGGATAAATATTAACCCTTTGCACTCGAAGCCATTTTAACTATAAATCCAAGATCATTTTTCTAGCTTATAGTAGTTTCATTTCACGTGACTGGTATTTTATACACATGAAATTGGTTCTTGTGACTCATACCAACAGTTTTACAGTTAACAATTTTTTAAATCTAAACTTTGTTAGTATAAAAATTATTTCTAAATGTGATAGAATAATTCTAGTGGTGCCTCAGAGTCACCACTCGAGTGCAAAGGGTTAAATTTCTACTTTCGTTTTAATTAATTAAATTGCTTGAACTATGTGGGTATTGTAGTAGTCGATTGTTAGCACTGAACGTGTTAAGTTTAGTGAGTGAGATCAGAATTTTTGAACAAGACATTTTTATTAAATTTGACTCATTAACTCTACCAAGTAGTATTAGTAATTGACATGTATTGCTTTTATAAAGGTAAGAAGATCGAATTTATTTAGATATTTTAAACTTTTATTGCAGAACTTGTTTCAATAATGTAATTTATTCAAGCATTATCCCTGAAATAGTTCCAAAGTTTGTTAAATTGGAAAGTAAGGAAACGATTATATTGACCATGATAGGTCTAGTATTAGAAATCACAGAGAATCATTGAATCTATATTATAACCATGTTCTATAGATATAAGCATTTTGTTATAAGATAACACAAATTTCCAATCAAGTGAATCCAATCACGTATCCACGCCGAAGAACTGAAGAAGATGAAAAACGATATTATCCGATACTTTCTTCGAGGTACCGTATAAACTTACAAAGTTTCGAAACAACTGGAATTTTCGGGTTACCGATAAGCTCCGAAACGTTTTCGCATCTCCTGTACGTGGAGCGAACGCGAACAAACTCGACCAACCAATAACGTTTCGCCAACTCAATGAAATTATCTTCTCGGAGAGATATAGTCTTTTTAATTCTTACGATTTCAACGGGCAGAGAAAGTGCTGCGATGCGAAATGATGAAACATAATTTCAGCGTATTGGAGGACACAGTTACGCTCGAATAAGTGGGATCGATGCACTCGTCTGGGAGAAGGGTCCTCGATTGCAAGCAATTAATCAAAAACTTCAGAGCATCCGCCGCCGCGGCGCGGCAGGTCAACGAATTTCTGTTTACATCGGAGGGGCGATGAGTAAAAATTCGATAATTTCTTTCAACTCGAGAATCGAAGGGCGGAATGGAGCAAATAGACGGCAACGAAGTCTCTTCATACTATATTGTTCGCTTCCGGATGCATTAACGTTAAAATGAAATTCGTACGCGAGAGTCGCGCACGCTCAAATTCAAATTCAACTTCCGGGAACGGTTTTCCTTCGCCCGACACCGAGTACACCTTTAAGTAAATAACTCGCGAAATTGAAATCGGGGTGTTGAACGTGCGATCGAGACTTCGTGTTTACACGACCGAACGTTGTACAGCTGAGGAATACGGATTTAATCGGGGTCGGTTGATTGGAGACTGGCGACCGACCCGAATCTTCTTCATTCAATATTACATTTCCAATGTTAACAAAAAATATTTTTTTTAATACGATCGTTAAATCTCGCTATATTTAAGAAAATCTGTCGCGATTGACGTTGCGCTGCTGAACATTGCAAAGTTCTCCACAATAAGTTAAAATTTGACATTTTCAATTCCCTCCAGACGTAGATTGGACTTTTAAATTGGACTTTTAGGAAAAAATTATACCTGCTGAAAGCCAAACCCATACATTTCTAATACATATACAAGCGTTTTCTATGTGCACACAGTAATAATGGCATGGCCAAACATTGAGTGGCTGTAAATTGTCTCCGGACAGTTTTTAAAACATTACCTTAAAGATATTCGAGGGATTATTTTTCTGTACAATGGCTAAAATAACTTTTCTTAATTTTTTTATTACTTGGAATCACAAAAAATATAAAAATCTCGCGTTTTTTCCACTTGCTTATATATTTGCCTATTACAAACATTTAGATAGTACATTTTGTAGATCTGAATAACTTAGATACATACTTATTGAAATTGATTAACGTTTAGTCAAGCTACCGTCACTGAAAAATCTAAAATTTAACTTTTCTTTTGGTTATTTTCATAAACCTTAAATATGAACAACTTAAATGATAACGACTTTAACCTGCTTGAAACATTTTATTGTGTAAAGATTACAATGTAATCAGTAGTTTGCATCGGTAGATATTAAGATCGTTTATGCGCCAAGTAAATTTTTCTGACATTGACAAGAAAATGTCATGGACATCAATTTCAGTGGAACTTTTTTCTGGCGAATCCAGACCGAAAATCATTTGAGTCGTGTCGAATGTTTGCGTGAATGAGCATTATGCATGGACATATTTAATGTTGAAATTTCATCAAACCGAACGTTGTTTACAGATATCAATATAAGAAACGAATTCTGCGTTATTGGAATTGCTATTTAGAAAACTTATTGGTCTACAAATCCCGGGGTTGTGAGTTCGATTCTTTCTCGTGGTTACATTTCTTTCTCTCTGTTAGTATCCACGTCAAAATAAAGCCGCGTTAAAATAACGTTTATAGAAATTTAAACCCCTATGAAAAATAAAGAAAGAGAAAACATGACCGCGGAAAAGAATTGAACTCACGCCTTCGGATTTGTGGTTCTATACGTTGTCCAAATAACCATTCCAATATCGCGGTATTGGCCAATAAGTTACCCAAACAGCAATTCCAATAACGTATAATTTGTTTCTCGATTTCGATATCTATAGACGACGTTCGGTTCAATCAAATTTAAACATTAAATATTTTCATAAATAATGCCAATGCACTAAAACGCTTGAACATGACTCAAATGATTCTTAGCCTGGATACACAAAAAAAAAAATTTTCATTCATGTCGGTGACTCGAAATCCGTGACTTCTACTCGTATCATTCAGTACTATTAACCCCTTGGGTACGGATTTATTTGAGAAAATATTTGCATGTGGAACGGATATAATTTTTGGTTGCTTGGAGTAGTATGTAAAAGCAGTACATTTTACGTAAGAATTTATTTATTTCTAAAATATTGGTGACATATGTAGTATTAAGATGTCTTCAAGTAATTGAACAAAATGTATGTATGCAAAACAAGTGAATGACGTCTCTCAGACGTTAAATGTACCCAAGAGTTTAATTTTTGGTTTGACGTCTTAGACACGTCATCCGCTCTTAGGGGAAAAAAGTGAATGACGTATCAGACGTCAAATGTACCCAAGGGGTTAAGGGAAGATCTCCAGGGTTGACGCTCACTTTGTTATGTGATTTGGTACAGTGATAGATGTTGTAAAGCTAAATGTAATGATACCCAGTTTTGGAGACAGACGGCATTTAATTTTTGCGATAATTAATGTTAAAGTTGTTAACAAAAGGCTGAAACAACGCGCTGAATTACGTTAAAAACTATAAATCGTCTGCCCCCAATACCATTCATCATAGGATTCAGCTTCACAAGCTCTATCGCTGTACCAAATCTCGTCAAAAAGTGAGTGTTCAACCCTGGGAACCTCTCCATGTAAGTAAAATTAAGGTTAACACTGCATCTACAACATTAATACAAGTTATCCGATTCAGAACTTTCCTATTGTCACCTGCAAACTTGCAAAGATAATTTGCTAAAATACGATTAAATTCATTTATTCCTCAGTATATTACAACAAAAGTACAAAAGAATATATAAGCTATATTTTTATACCTCTTAAAAGACATTAAAAACAAGTCATTCCTGAGTACTCATTAATTTTAATAATTAATTTTAATCCGAAGAACCGCTTCCCGCAGAAGCGACTAGCGACTGAGAAGCAACTTGAAAGTACGAGAAAAAAAGGGCGACTGTCAATGTTAATATATACGTCCCGATTATTTATTTATTTATATATTTATTTATACGTACTTTCATCTATTTATATCTATACAAATACCTATTATGGTTAAGAAATGTTGGTTTATTTATTTTATTTGTTTATATATTTATTATCTATTTATGATGTCATCAATTCTATATTTTGTTTTCTCTATATACTGAATTGTTGCCAAGACTAGTTGTTATATAATTTTATTTTGCCAATGTTATATTTTTCTACATGTTGCATTATACTATATTAATTGTTATCTTTTGATTTTAGCGCCCGCAAATAGCGGTAAATTTGTAATACCCCCGGGCATTCTTTGTAAGCCCGGGGGAACATTTATTGATAAATAAATATTCAAAATATTTTTTACTATTTCAACGATTGGCTACGTTGCTATAGAAACATATAAAACTCATGTATAGTATAGTTATTTTTATTCAACATTGTGAAAGTTGAATAGGATTTTGTAGGTTGAACAGGATCAACTCGAAAAGCATTGCTTACGACATCATATATCCTAAATGTAGAAAAAGAATGTAGCCAAAGTGATCATATCCTCAGCCGAAAGTGATTCTTCTGCAGATCTTCATAAGTCCATAAATCTTTTTAAGCACCTATAAACTTCAACTTCTCAATAACGGATGATTAATCGCTGAGAAAATCATCAAACTTGTACGCTATCCGGTTTTCAATCTGATACGGTATTTCAGCTCAATGTTCACTTTGGAAGATGAGAATGCTCCTTGAAAGGGTTGAAAATTTAATGTGTTATACTCGTCCAAAATTGAAACTCGAAAATCACGCATGGTATTCATAATATTAAAAAACTATAGAGATAGTTGAACATTTAAATAGGGTTTCTTTATTTTGTTTATTGAAATAGTGTTCAAATAACTGGAATAATAAAGCTATTCTTTACAGTGTAATTCGTTTCTTAATTTCACTAATTGTTGATAGGAATAAGTATATTAAACATGTATACGATTTGACTTATACATATATCATTTAATATTTTTATATTGATATTGAATGTTCAATTATTTTTAGTAAATTTTTCTAGTACTTTCGCATCAAAATATCTCAGTACTGAAATTAATCTTCTTCAAAGAATTGACATTCAAAATTAATTCTGGTTACGTTATTAAATTGTTTTATAACTTGTACATTTAATGTTTTCATTTTGTAATTATATTTCTATTTACAAATGTTGAAAAATTAATAATAAGACTGTATATGTAAAGCTACATTTTGGAGAATAAATAAGTTGGACATAAGTATATGATTTCATACTAGAAGAACTTTGGTTATTGGTTGTCTTCCAATGCTTTCTCCTTTTTGCTTTGTACCTAGAGAAAGGTTCGCAGAGCTCTCTCTCTCTCTCTCTCTCTCTCTCTCTCTCTCTCTCTCTCTCTCTCTCTCTCTCTCTCCTCTCTGGGTCGATAGGTTCGAGTCTCCATTCGAGTTTAAGAAGCAAATTTTCCGAGTTCGAACTTCTGCGTAATATTTCAATAGAACTTTCGTATTTTCGGTGGGGTTGTGCGGCAAACGTTCTCTTCTTCTTGCTTAGCTTTATACGCGTGCCCCTTGTGTCGCTTCTTTCATCGTTATTTTTCCGGTATCGAGTTCTATCGTGGACGTCCGGGCATTAAAAGAACTCGCCGTTTGCCTAGCACCGCCTGGCTGTTCTCCTCTTGCATAGCTTTTTTCGCTGCTCGATCTCCGACGATCTTCCGGGAGATCGCCGAGTTGTGTCCTGCCTGCTCTGTTATCTGTCGTATACATTCAAACGATCGCTTTTACTCCTATTCCCATGCGCCGACGATTTCTTGCTTGTTTCGCGATAGTACGACTTTTTTCTAAATTCCCTTTGTTCCAGTGCCAGACATGCTGTTGTTGACTTTTTACATAGCTGAAAAGATAAACGACTTCGCCTAGCATGTAAGAATACAATTGCATCGTTATGTAGTTTCTATTCTGACATGTACGAATATTTTCGTTGAGCATTGGTCGTTGCTATTGTTGAAATTTCTTGACTCAGTCAGATTTCCAAGGTGCTGTGAGTTTGTACAGTCCGGGATAAGATGATAGCACGTGCGTGCTATCCACAATTTTGTACAGATAACTTCGATTTTTGATGTTCGAGAAATAATACGTAAATGTCACAATGCGAAAGAAAGGGATCTCATCTGGAATCGGGCCATTCCCTTTGGCTTCACTGTAAACAACACAAACACCTAAATTTGAGGGTGAAATGATGGTACACTCATGCTAAAATAACATTAAAAATAATATTAGTTGAGATTATTACGAAAGCGAATGATTGAGATGGTGAAGAACAGAGGCGAATGTACACGTTGTGTTATATTGGTCAGTTTTCATGAAAGTCGGGCAGAAGGATGCTTGCAAAAATATTTCTCACAATTTTCTGTACCATTGTTCGTACGAAAGGAGTAACAATGTCTGTAAGCTGATATAGTGTTATGTTGGAAACTAATATTTCGCTTCCAGTTAAAGTTTACCGTCTGTTTGATTGTGTACATAGTCTCAAGGATTTCATCTTGTAGAAATTATAAGGAAAGTTCGATTTTAATCACTATTCTTCAACCCCCATCTTTACTTTTCCAATTCAATTTGTGTCTTAGTCACAAATTGGAGCAGCGGTAAAAATTGATTACAGTAGAAATACGAGTGATTTTGAAATTGCATTTCTGAAAACGAGAAATAGTAGTAACAAGTAGATTGTGGATTGTGATGCAACATAAACGTTTAATAAGTCAATTCGAAGAAACATTATAATAAACATTAATTGTTTCGTTTAATAATTTTAACCGTATCCAACGCTTATTGGATAATCATTTTACGTCCATTTTAGGTCTGAACGTTCATGAACGTTTTTAAGACATGTTAAACATAGCTTAAAAATACTTGAAATATGTCTTTAAGGTGTGTTTTATGTTTCCAACGTTTTTTAACTAAATCAAACAAGTGCTTTTAAATATAACTTTACAAACTAAAGAAGAAATTTAATTTTTTAATAAAACTTGTTTAATATTGTCACGGAATCTATTTCCCCAGCTTTAATAGATTTTAGAGTGTTTAATCAAATAGAATGGGTACCGCGCATAAACATTACGAGCTGCTTTCATCCCTTAAATAATAAAGAACAACTGATAATAAAACGTGGGTTATAGGGATGCGTGGCAGAAACCAATTTCCACTTCCTGAATACTATTATACATTCCATAAAATCCAGAACAATGGTAAACAATGTTAAACGATATACAACCATATTTATTCGCATTCCGACGTTCGCGTTTTCAGAAAAAAAATACATGAATCTAATTAGAGTTGAGAACAACCGGGTGAAATTCAGTTCCCAATTTAATTTCGCATTATAATGCTCGCCTGCTTTCAGTTCGTCACGTTCGGCAATTACGGTTGTACGCAAAAATGGCAAGGATCACGAAATCGAATGAAAAAAGATTTTCAACGGATTCGGTTTGCGAGCGTGATTATGCTAGACGAAGACAACCATCTGCAAATTGAAGCATGAAATCGAATGAGCGAACCCTTCTCGCCTCTGAAATTTATTTCAAATAGAATCACGGCTCGGGGTCGAACCGATCTGACCGCTTTGATTCCAGAGGTGAGAATTTTAATTAACCGATCGAGGCTCGTGCTGGAATCGTGACGTTGAGTAAACAGAATCTAGGAACGGCTAGATTCGCGGCAGCTCGTTCCTCAAATTTAATTCGATTACATCGTCGCGGAGCCGCGACGAAAAGCAAGCAGAAATCGAATATCACGGCAGCCCAGTCCTGAATGGTTCTGTTCGTCGCGGTTCATATTTATTCGTCCTACTTTCGTCGTCCGTGCTGCTTATGAAATTCAATTATTCCTTATGGGAATCTCTTCATAATGTCGTCGAAATTCTTTCCGAGCCGGTGTTCCCACAGAGTTCGTGTGTATTACGTTCAAGAAGCATTCATGAAGTTGAACTTTATTCATTTTATGGTAAGAAATCGCCGTGGCGCATTGTGATCCGAGCAACACAAAAAACCCTTAAAATAGATATTCAACGACATTTTTTTATAACACATTTGTAATCTAAAGTCTTTGTATTTACACAAACAATTGAGGTAAACCAAGAAAGTAATTCTTAACATCCAGAAAACACGTTAGTAAGAACAGCGATCTCATTGCTTCTGTTGCTATGTCGCCGTATTTTTTACATCAATTTATTCAAAATTCACGACAATAAATGTAAATATGAATAGATTATTTGATCGAGGATATTAAACAGTTGTTATTTTCATTGTTATATAGTTTAATTATTTATCGTATTGTCTTGTTTCGCTGTCTCGAAGTTACGCATCCATGGAAAACCTAACCTATACAGTTCGCTGAACTTTAAACTAACTTTTCTCAAAAAAGGTAAAACATGTCTTTTTGGGATCCCAATGGAAAACTATTCCTTGAACTTTCACATACATTATTATACCAAGTCTTGCTGCCTTTATCTGCCCTTTCTCTTGTAATTTAATATTTCAGTAGCGTGTCCAAGGACAGATATTTTTATTCAACAAAAAAACGATAACATTGCAATCTTTATAACATAACTGCATATTATTCTTGCACAAATCGATTCATTTTTACATCTTTTCTTTTTAAAATTGGTAAAATACTTGTTGAAAATTAATTAGTTTAGAAGATTGAGATTAATTAGTTTGACAGATTGTACATTGTATTTGTGTGCAAGGGGAAGATTAATTTCCTTCGCGAAACAATTGCCAGAGTACGCTTTTCAACCAGAACTGTGGAAGCTGAAGCTTCGACGAAGTCTCAGTACATTTATGAGACCGTAAATCTTCTTAGGCGAAGAGGTTCATTGAAATAGGAAGCAAAAGTTTCGTACTACTGTGCGCACCCGTACTACGGGTGCCGGCTCGCGCGTGCATACGGAATATTGCGTTTGGTTATGTCACGCACGGGAATTCAGTTCATTGACGGGTCCGCGGACCACCAGAATCCCGGGATTGCATGTTGAGTCAATGTGGGTGCAGCGATTGCCGAAGGGTACCGATCGACGACGGAACCACGGTATAAAATCGTTTCTTGTTACGTGGAAATGAAGGGAGAAATGAAACACCAGTTAGTTCTTCTAGGAAACTCGCATCTTTTATAACACTTATGCTAGGATATTGTGAAAAAAAATCTATAAAAATGTGAAGAAATCTTTCGTGATGAAAAAGTAAACATTAGAATGATTCCATATTTGAAAAAAGTATTCGTAGTTTTCCTAATTTCTACAAATATTTAGCCTTAATTGTATGTTTGTTAAAACGGATATACGAAAAATAAGGATTAAAACTGTTGTAAATATAAAAGACAGAAGAAATAAATAAATGAATAGATTTTTTAATAAACTTTAGACTTAGAAATGAGTGGAGGGCAATACAAAAGATTTAAGAAACGAAATATCAATATTTATATAATACATAGCACGTCATTTATCACAACTATGTTTATAATATTATATTTAACTGATTGTAAAGTATGATGGAGAAAGGAAAGATCGAATAATAATTGAAAAAAATATGAATGAATATTCATTGAATGAGAAACGAATCATATTTGACCATAGTTGATCAATTAAAGTAAAAACATTTGCATATTTTTTAGAGCCGTACGTGTATTAGAACTACTAATCACATGCTATATAAATTATAGGATGGAATTATAGACGAATAAAATTATACACAATAGTAAAATAATTATCTTTTTAAACAAGATAATATCATATATGGAAATAAAAAGACATTTCTATGCTCTCTAAAATATAGGAAAAAGCAAGATTTAACTCTAAATGAAGGTACAAATAGGATATAAGAGTTACTTTAAGGTACTAAAATTTTCATTCAGTTATATTTTACGATAAAACGTATTATTTGCACAATTACACGTTACCTCGTCCAAGGTATTTATTTTAAATCATAATTATTCTTCCTCGTTATATCATCCACGCGATAAAATCAGTTTGCCCAGTTATTTTTTTAATAATCAAAGGAATATTTTCTAATTTTCATAATGAAATATTTCAATCTTCTGTGAAATGAACTTCAGCTATTTATATAATTTTTTTATTTGTGCGTCATTTACCGGAGGTCAGGATGGAAAATTCATTTTTCAGAAACAGCTGATCTCTTTAGACCCAGGTCATGCACGTGAACTAATTTGCAAACTACATCATACGTATGCGTGCTGAGTTATTGTTAATATTGTGAAATATGGTACACAAATATATATGTATATATATAAAATACCTGCAACTATGTCATCGTTAATTATAAATTACAGTGACCGCAGATTTATTGTTATTACCTCCTATAATCGCCGATAAGCATTTCCTCGTGTTCACATACGATGGATTATACTAACAGAAGGTTAACTTTATCAGATCCTTTTTTGCGGCCAATTGATTTTTATTGTCTCGCTGAAATCATTGAGATGTGACATTATCTAGGTTTATTTAGTTGGATTTGTATGGCTCGATGACGGCTTATTCTACTTATTCAATTTAGCAATGTTGAACAGTAGATCATATTGATGATGTATTGTTAAACTTACACTGCGAGTGCAGTTCTATTACTCGTTCCATCGAAAACAGTTCATAAAGTTTTACATAAATACGCGAATACATAGAATTTCGTTTTTCCAATTTACTCTAAACGGGTTCGCCTCATTTTACTTTTATTTTTGAAACCAATATATAATACGAGTGTTCATTCACTATATACTATTTATTTCAATCTACGTTGGCAGAATTATGTGCTAAAGCAGATTTGTAGAACTTGAATGAAGTTGCTATTTAAAATACTTTCATACATTTTTATATTGTTATGTACAAATTCCTGGATGATAATTAAAAAAGTACGCATACTGTATAATTAGACGTCTTTGTTTGTTTCAATAAATATTGGAGCAATATTTTCATACATTGAATATTGACATTTAAGAATTTAATACTGTTAATTACAACATTTCTATAAAATACGTAGTAGAAATACTGTTGATAATAGAAGTACTGATGAAGTTTCAATTAAAAATTGTGCCCCATATATTAACAATAGCCACAAGTAAACCACAAATTTCATGTTTTCACGGTAAGAGTGTGTAGATAAAGTTTAAAATAGCAAGAAGATCGAATAACGTTTAAAAACAAATTCAAGACACTTGGTATAATTTTGATAAAGTTATCCCGCTTTGACACTTTAACAATCCATATGCGGATGACGGAATTATTTATTCAGATTTGACATTAAAATTTACGATAATATATTTTAACTTCCTAATGTTATTAAAGTTCGCAAAACGTAAGAACGTCGAAAAGGTGTTTCATGTAATAAAATTAAACATGTAATTGTATTTGAGGTTGTGGGTGGTGCAGTCAAAGTGTTAACTGGTGTTCGAATAATTTAGTGACGTCATTTCTGTATAAAGTTTGTAAATTAATGATTAAATTATTTTAAAGTATTTATGAAATAATTAACACATTCGCAACCGCTGACGTGAATTCACGTCATTTTAAACTCTATTATAGAGAGTGCAGCAAGTATACAAATTATAAAAATCTTCTTATTTTAAACAACACATAAATGCAACATTGATATTTTCAAAGAAACTTGCCGGTCGCAAGTGTCTTAATATAATAAATTTTATCTTTCCAATTTCGATTCGAAGGGTTGTAGCACGGCAACGAACGTGTTAAAAAAGTTTCTTTCCCCGATGACTCGTTATCACACGTCGGCGTCGTTGGGAACAGCGAAATCTGTTTTATAGAAGAACAACTTTCTTGCCATGAATGGATGTCAGAGGAACGCGCGCCGTGGTGCATATTAAGCATCAGCAATTTAAAATCACGATGCTCGACTGAATTAGACGCGGAAATGCGGCGACGAGCAAAGGGAACCGTTGGAAATACGTGATTGGGTGTTGATTCTGCGGGATTCCGGATGCACTTTGTCCGTGATAAAAACGTGAGCCGGAAACGAGCAGCAGAGAGGGAACATCTGCAAGGGAAAGGAGTCGGAATTCCTCGTTGCTGCTCGACGACCCTCTTGATTGTCGGACGTGTTTGCCCGGGTGACCGACCGAATAAATGTCCAGAGGGTACCGGCGGGATTCGTGTGTCCAGGGTCCTCCCAGATGCAACGAAACTTTCCATGTCAATGAAACTTTGACGACTTCAGTCACTGAAGATCCCCTACAAACTGGATTACTGGATTACTAGGGTACTGGACCCGGTTACTGTGGATTGACCAATTACCAATTCACTTTATATCCAACGAAGAACGCATTAGATTTGTTTATTCTTTTATTTTGTGTTAGCGGCGTCAAATACGCAAATTTTTGGCATTTTTCCAACGAACGAAAGTGAAAGTATTCGCTTCCTTGCGGTGGATTTCTTCAATCAATACGTACAAACATTTCGATTTTCAATTTTCTAATGTCCACATTTACTGTTTACGAAACAACAGAACGACGGAACCATTGAAACTGGGAAGCCGTTATACCAATTATTGAGAGCGAATATTCAAATAAACCAACATTATGCCCTGTTTATCAATATCTGGTTCAACATTGGTTTGTGAGTTGCATAACTTTGTCTGGCACCTACTATTATTGACGATTATCATATAGTAACAATTTGAATAGTGTGTATGAGCAGCACGTCAACATTTTTATACATATATAAAAGTTGCATAGTTTCGAAGAAGATGAAATGATTACGTATTAACTTACCTTATACGCAGAGAGTTTCCAATGTTTTCAAAGTCAAGTTGTTTTGAATGCAGGTGCAAGAAATGTCAGCATTTCCTAGAGTCTATAGATGTATCGAGTGAATAGTAAATCAAATTGCATAAACCTTATACTTGACCTTATTAATTCTAATTTTTGGACATTTTTGGATAATTGGTTTAATTCTTTTTCATTATTAAAATAAAACATACCTTCGATTCACATGAAAATAATTATTAAAAGTAGGGCATCATGCAAAGGTATAAAATGGTTTGTTTAATTTGATTTAAAATTGTAGATTTTTTCCCTTAAATTTCTTGTCACATTTCAGTTAAAAGGGTCTCGTTAGCCGATGTTGAAATTAATTGAATGAACAACACCAACTATGATATCAACGGTAGCACGACTCGTTTTGTTTTAACATTTCCATCAGTAATTTTAATTTTTAAAGCGTTTTACTTTCTATATGTTTCCACGATATTTACATTTTTCCAAGTACATGTGTGAGTAGTGGATTCTTTAGATCAGGAGAAATAACCTCCCAAATTTATAATTTGATGTTTTAAAGACGTTAGTAATCGATTTTTTAACATCCAGAAGCGTGATTTCGTAAAGTGATGGTAAGAAATTTTAAATAAGGCAAATTGATTTTTTGAAAGTCGAGAATCGAGAACTAGTAGACTTAGGATTCAAAGTTTCAAATTAAAGAAATAGATTTGTTCGAGTCAGAAAGTTAGGACTTGAAGTTCAAAATAATAGAAATCGATTAACAAAATGGAGAAAGCTATTTGAGCCTTTAATGCTTAAGGTAGTTGAGCGCATTCATCAAGCAGAGAATTTCCATGCAAACGATCAGGCGATTAGTAACGATCTCGAGCGGGAATATTCCTTAAAATGGGAAAAGAGATAGCAGCTAAGGCGGCAATGTTGTTTACGATTTCCGATTTTCTCACGTTCTTGCCAAATAACTCGTTGCTTGAAAGAGAATGCCGAGTGCGGGCCACATTACGAGTGACAATTCCGATTCTCAATCGAGGTAAGAGTGTCTCTGGATTTCTTCCTTTCTTCTGCAGTGGGCAATGCAACGAACTGGAATCTCGCATCTTTGAGGTCAACGAACTGTTCGTTCAAATATTTCTGATCGTGGAAAGGAAAAGAAAATGGAATCGTAGCAGAACCGCAGATTATGTCTTTAGCGGTACGCGAAGAATAATACTAAACGTTCTGGTTTTAATGTAGGTATTACCATCAGCCATTCGCAGCTTTGCAAATCACTCACGTATTCTACCATAGTTAGCGGAAGAAGAAAGTGCTGGAAGTAATTAGATCGGCTTCACACGTTCGATGTTTTCTCTTCTGTAGTTTCTCTGGAATTTAATTGGCTTCAAAGTTTCGGGAAACTACGCTTTTGGAACTTCGCCGTTGTTTTCATAATCAAGTTATAGGGTTTTTCGATCGATTTGTATTTGTCGGTGGCTGCCTCGCCTGCTAATGAAAATAGAACTTCTGGTTCAGAGGACCGGGAAACGTGAAAAGGGTGTAGGGCAAAATAAAGTAAAACGAAACGGGTTGGTTAAGCGGAACATCAATATTTTTGTTTGTTAGATAGAAGCTGCAAATGAGTTGGCAACGCGTGGCATCGGACCAAACGGCCTTAGCAATATTTTCTGATCAACGGATGAACATTTCCGTACATTTTATTTTTTAAGTTACTTTGAAATGTTGGCAGTGTCGAAGTTACGTCGGAAGTCTCGAAAATAATGGAAAATTACAACATTAATCAAATTAAAATTAAAAAGTTTAGGTGTATGACATTAATTATCTATTAAACACTGTACCGTGTGCGAACCGTGACAAAATTCAAAATATTAAATTGCATTCGGAGGTTTCATGCTGGAATATTCAATGTGTACTAAATTATTTCAAGCGGGAGAAAATGAACATCGCGTGGTAAATCATGTGTATAGGGAAGTCAATATTTTTTAATCATATTTTCTGTATTTTTTCATCTTTGTAAATGTATTTTTCTGATATGTATATTAGAATGTAGTACTGTATACTGTCATTCCATATTACAGCATATGTATATTAATAGTCTTGGTTTATATAAATATAATACATATAGATTTTGTTACATATTACAATATATATTTATTGTTCCCTTTCGTGTAAACGAATCGTTTTTAATTCTCAGCCAGAAAGATTTTTTACTTTTACATTACTTTAAATGACTGTACTTTAATACTTGCAGAAAATCTCATTTTCCTTCGTACCTTTTTCCATGTAACTTTCCTTTCCTTTTTTAACAAACTTTTCTACTTTCTTATAGTCAAAGGTGGATGTAAGACTGCTATTAAATCCTCATGCTCTTTTTTTATTTCAATTTTATTGTGTACGCGGTTGTTGATCCGGTTCGGAGGACCAAAATATGTGTATGTTCGAGTTATAATTTCGTTCTTAGTTATGAATGCGTTATGTATGAATGTTTCTTTCATTCTGTCTTTCGTTCGTCGTGTTCTGTTTATTGTCACCTCGGTTTTCCGTGGATTGGTAGAGGGTAGTTTTTGGTGGAGGAAAGAAGCGTTTTTTGATGGGAGGTGGGTGTGTCGCAAGAAACTTGGAATGAGGGGTGGGAAATTTGGTCGAAAGTTCTTGTTTCTGTCGTCTTCGTTTGTTGAAGTAAATTTATGAATGGTCCGTGTAACGGTACTGTGGGTCTGTCACACGTGTTGTCCGTTCGTACTTTGAGGCTGACTCGCGATGGAAATTATTGGAAATAAATTATTAAGTATGGATATTATTCTTTTCTTTAAAATTGAAATAAAATTCTAATCGTTTCTTATTAATATTCAAGTATTCGAGTAAATTCAGGCACGGAATAAATATTAATGTTGTGTCCCTTCTAAGAAATTCTATGAATTAAAAAATTCCTGATCGCAGTAACTGCGAAGAAAATAGTACGGCAAGGGGTTAAGTACAGTAGTCGTAAAGTGATTTCGTTCGTAGGATTTTTTACCTATTGTCGGTCTATTCGCACCTTTATGATTTAATGACTGAAGGGATGGCTAGGCACTTTCGACCATCGGTGTTGCCGTCGCAACATTTATTATTCCATTCCAAAGTATATATTATTTCAAAGTATACATTATTTCACAGTATAAGTATATTATATCCAAAGTATATATAACCGAAACACGATTATTTAAAACTATTTATAGATTATTTAAAATTGTTTAAAGATTATTTAATTCTCGAACCGGCCGGTGAACGACGGGTCGTGCGGGACTCATGAATTACCTTGTTTATATTGCATACGGATTGTCGGTAGTGAGGTCAGATCTGTCGCGTCGCGAGCGGCCTATGTAATTAAGTTTATAACGACCCCCAGGTAGATTCTTTATAATACCAAGTCGAAGCTCTCGGGCCCTCGACAACCGATACCAGATGTGGCCATGAGCAGGGGTACGGCCAGCGACAGCGACGCTAAGGACAATGAAAATCTGGGAATTCCCAGATTTCTGCTATCCCTTCTTCTTGGCCATCTTTCTAATATTCATTGGTTTTAACATAATTAAAGTAGCCAATGAAATACCAACTCCACCCACGCCATTTACATACGAAGGCGTAATCGGAGGATGAGAAGCGTACCTACTTCACTTTCCACTTTGCACTCGGTAACTTCTCATCTAGTCCGACAACCGACATTTTGTACATAGTGTTATAGTTTGTGATAAGTTGTTCGTCTTTTTATTATTAAACCTTGTTTAAATACGGCACCTTGTTCCATCTCAGTTCACCCTCAAATACATCCTCAACATATTAATTTATCGTTAGGTAGGCGCGTTATTCAATCGTCATTAACTACGGTCGACGCTGTAACGCACCGCGCAACAAGATTAAGCCTTGGGATAGTCAGGATATTCCTTCGTTCGCATTACTTGGAATGATTCGGCTGCGAACGATGACGCCTGAACCATGCATCGGTGCATACCATGTGCTCTGCTGTTCGATTTAAACGTCATTGGTTGGAGCCAGCGTAATCAAGGAAATAAGTTACGTAAGCAGTGGGATAATTCACGCATGCGTCGGGTGCCCTTAACGACACAGCGCGTTTACCAGGTGAACATCATAATTCGGAACTACGATTGCGACATGACGTGGGCCTCTGTGTTATTGTAATTCAGAATTACCATCGTCCTCCACGTGGTAAACCCGTCACGCGGCTATGGGGGACTCCTTACGCTTACGCCATGGTTGTGGTTGTATTTAATTTCTGTACTTTAGTGCAATTTAATTACGAGAAAAAGTATCGACGAAATTACGTGTACTTCAATCATTACCCATTACTTCCATTACCAGTCTTCATTAGAATCTCGTTTAATAAAATCATAATTGGTTAAAAAAATATTTATTCGAAACAAGAATGTATATTTTACTCGATATCATTTCCACTCGACACGTTTCGTTAATGATAGAACAGTCCATGCGTATTTTCGGTAACGCAATCGTAATGACGAAAATAAACAATTTATTCGGGGATATATTTATTGCGTCGTTAGAATGACCACTATTGCCGTTTGAACAATTGAACGATTTTAATAGATATTTTCATAGATTTTTGACGTGCACAAAAGACATACATCCAAAGACATTTATATAAATGCAGCTATTCTTGAGATCGACAGTGACGTAGATTAAGCAAGCAATTACGTTGATTTCTAGTGAATGCGTGACAGACATTTTAGCAGCTTTCTTCGTTTATAAAATTGCTGCCCCTTTAATTCTGCTAGCAAATAGAAGTAACGCAAAGTTTGACAAAATAGTAGTGTTGAGGAGTCGTCAAATGTATGACAGAATCCTCTGAATATTGCACTTGGTGCCTACTACTACACTCGAAGGACCACCCACTGTGTGTGGGACTAAAAACTGTTCCTAATTGTAACACGTAGCCTAACCGTTACGTATTCTGTCTATCTCTGCTCTCTGTACTGTACTGTCTACTCTGATCTGCTCTGTCTGCTGGATGTGTCTATACTCTCTGACTGTTTGTTCTATTCTGTCTGAAGTTTGAATCTATTCTGACTGAATTCTGGATCTACTCTCCTCAAGGTCTGTACCTTTCTGTCTTTTAATTTGTTCTGCCCAAGGTCTATACCTTTCTGTGTTTGAATTTGTTCTAATCAAGGTCTGTACCTTTCTGTGTTGTGTCTGAATCTATTCTAATTTGCAACCCCTCTTTGGGCCTTACGCGCCCCCCCCCTTCCAGAGTGAAGGGAAAACCTAGTCATCCCTTCCAATGTGCCCGGAGCACGTTGTCTGTGGTGGGGATGACTAGGCGGGCCGCGTGCACTCGGGGGTGGACGGATGTTTTTGGCAATGTTTTGAAAGTACAGCTGGCCAGGATCGCTGATGCCGATACCTGACGGCCGAGTCCCTTTTCCTTAGTCTTGGGACTTTTTATGGCGAGGCTTCTTGGATCTGTGAGACTAAATGATGGCATTACCTTCATCATCCTGAAATCTATTTACTTTATATGCCACATGTTGGCTGCGGACCGGCCCGCTAACGACTGTAATAATCCTAAACGCATTTAAAACGAATTGCTGAAAAACTCACAGATGGCCAGCCATACCATAAAGTCATTTCTAAATCTCTCGCCCTAACAAGTAGGAACAAATGTTATTTTTTAGTCCGTATGGCACTTACTCCAAACCCGTCAATAAAGAAATTTTGTTTCTAATCACCAGAAATCTATGGCATATAATATTAACTAGAAACGGGGCTTTCATTTGAATTAACTAAATTACAATAGAACAAAGTAAATGCCACGATTTTTCAAACATTTTCGACATGAAGACAAGAAAATGATTTGAATGAAAGTTAATCAGTATTTAGATAGCTACACATTGAAATGTAACTTTAAAAAATTACTACTTTTCGATTAGAAGTCGAGGTCACCTTGACGTTTTCATACAGCACCTTGTATTAATTGATTTCATATAGTTATTGCTGATGAAATGAATGAATTCAACGATCTGCTATATTATGACCTTTCTATGACCTTCGCTTCAGCAATCGAAAGTTATTTTATTTCAGTCAATTTATTCCTTTCAATTTACTTCATTTTTCCACTAACCTTTTCTATGGAGTCATTTACACTCAATAATTTATGCTCTATGTTGTGCCAATTCAAAGTACTGAATATGTGAAACAGCGAATTCGCGCAGCATATGAAGCAGTGTTATAGCTGCAACTAATTGTAATTTGCTTTCACGACTGGAATTGTGCTTACGAGAAAATAGACTACACTTTGTAGCCACACCCTAAATGTTGTACGATATATCTTTTAGAGGAAATAATAATACAACGTGCATATTCTTCTTATGTTCCTGATATTAATATTTGTATTATACGATGCACTCTTTAGATGAAACGTGTTATAATGTAACGATAAGTTTAACGAAGGTACGAAGCACAAAGTTCGTCAAAGATAGTATGCATGAGGAATTCTTGTAACGTTTCTGAAATTAATATTTATGTTGTACGATGTATTCTTTAGATGAATCAATAATGTGATGTTAAGCTTGATGAAAATACAAAAAGCAGAATTTATAGAAGGAAATTTCCATTATAAATTCTTCCGATGTATCTAAAATTATTATTTACGTTCTAACTAGTACAACGTAAATAAAGCTAGTTTATTGTACGATGACCAAAAGAATTTGTTTCAATGTTACTATCATTTGGAATGATAAAAAAACTCTCGTTTGTGAAACGTTTTATTTAAAATGACACAAGTTTTGCCCATCTCAATTTCTTGTATGCACACTAAACATTTCGCCGAAGTTGTTTGTCGTTCTTTTATGTCTTACGAATAATTACAGATCGTGATAACCATTTCTTTATGGATTTCAACTATAAACGAAATTTTTATTATTTTTCAATAGCTGTAGCTTGAATATGAGTCAACTGATTTGAATGAAATTATAAAAAAGTACTAGTACATTTAAGATTTTAGCGAATTCAACTCGTTTGATCGAGTTTTAACCATTACAGGACCACAAGGTCGGTAAGAGTAAATATTACTATGTAACTGTTTAGTTTAGCTTATTTAGACGTAAAATAAATAAAAACCCTGAGAAGAATACATAATGATGTGTAGTTTCTTTGGAATTTTATGGAAAATATTTTTTCCAATGGACTATAAAGATAATACAAATTATAGTTGAGCTTATTAAGGAATATCTTTTATTCATTACTTTATTGTAACATAATGTTATTATCAGGCGTTTCTTCTATATGTTCAAATATACTTTATTATTGCACAAAATTATAATTATCAAGTAACATAAAACATGTGATAAAACTATAATATATTATTACACGACACAATAAACCGAAATAATAACAGAGTTGAGTCCGCAAATGTTTTATCATTGGCACAAATTGATTTGACAATTTTTTTTTTATTTCTAAACGTTCCCGTTTGCGTAGTTGCGTTTGATACTCGTTCTATTTTGACATTCTGTTTAAAGTGCAAATAAAGTTATAATTAATACTAATTTTAAAATGGGCAATATGTTTCCCTTAGTCGCGAAACCACGTTATTGCATTTTAAAAGGCGTTCAGATAATTATAATTATTGATTTTACAGTACACTGTATTATTTAGAAAAATGACAACATGTTATGTCAGGGAAGAGTAGAAAGAAATATTTTTTAAAAAGTGATCCGAGTAGAGAGCTGATTCCTCTAGATTACTGTCGCTGTGGCACGCATTTGTACGAATCAATGGAATTAAACAAATCCACTTGTCCCTCATGTGGTCGCAATAAAGGGTCAACGTAAACCGATGAGTACGTTTGCCGTAGCTCACTCACTTTCCCGTGAACAAATTCTATTCAGGTCCTCCTACTCATTCAGGGCCACCTTCGCCATTAACGGTAATGTAGCATTTACGATTGTCGACAAGACGAAGGACGGAGTAGAAAGCCTGATGGCAAGAAAGCTTGGATTTCCTGGCCCGAATAGCATTGTACCCTCCTCAACAGCCAACGTCAGCAAGAAACCTATTGTGTTATTTCTACGATTTTCGGAAGAAACGTTCGATAATTGAAAGCCTTTCTATCCAAAGAAAATATATAAATATCTTTTTAATATTTCATAATTGGATTCTCTATCTAATGGAACAGCTTCAATACAAAACGCAAACTGATTTCTGTACATTTTATGGAAACTTTTTCGAAGAATTGACTTTATAAAACGAAATAATATATTTTAAATATGAAACAATCGGCGGACTAACGTGGATTAAATGTGCGTAATATGTATATATATTTTACTTATTATTGGGACGATAAATCTATGACTGCACAAAAATGCCAACTGTTACAGTTTCGAAAAATTTACATTTATGCATTAATCGAGCTTTAGGATTATAGGTGTTTCAGAAAACTAATTGTAATTGTTACAAACAATGTTTTAGCCATTTTTTAGTAAACTGATTCTTTTAATATCCCAAAAAATTACAAATTTAAGAGTTCTTCTTCCTGAAAAGTCTCAATAACATACTGTAGGAATTATGATTTGGAAATCCCACGTAACTCCGTGGGTAATATAACAAACGGCAACAAACAACGTTGGGTAACAATAAAAGTAAGAGTAACAGTTTATGGGTGATATCGTATAACCACCTCATACGACTTTAACAACAACGACAACGCAATAACAGCAACGACGACTACACTTAAAAACGACAACGCAACAACTATATCTACGACAGCTAGGACACGCACAACTTCGCAGGGCGACGGTTCTCTCACGAATGCCACCATCTTTCCCGTCGGTCCTTCCACCCTTACCGTCTTTTCTCTCATTATTTTATCGTTCTCTCTCTCTTTCTCTCTCTCTCTCTCTCTTTCTTTTGAGAGAGAGAACCTATACAATGATCTCAGATCACTAGTAGCCGCCCAAACATTCTGTCAACACCTGTTTCATTCATCTTATATTTTATGGCTCGGAAAAATAACCCTACAATACTTTATACCTTGCGATTAATACAAATCTTGGAATTACTAAAGAAATCGTATTAAATTCTTTTAATTAGAAATGTACCATGACACGCTTAAAGCTGAACGAAAAACTAAACCATTAAAAACATTTTATGAACGGATTGTGGATCTTTATGAAAAATAAAAGTTCTGCTAAAAATAAAAATTGTATTATTTCAATCGAAATATTGTAGTACAATAGTTTGAAAGATTGGTTGCTTTAGATTCTTTATAAATACATTAAAGCGACGGTCCAATTATGAATATAAACTCTACACTTATGAATATAGTGATCCAAAGATACGGATAGTCATGAAATACCTTCTTCAAGTCTTTCAAATATTATTCGATGTTCTTTCGTCGTCCATAGAGGACAACGAAAACATTTGGGATGGTCAAATCAAATGGGGTGCTCTATATACATAAAAAAACATTTGCTGGGAAGAAACGGTTTCGTTCAGACTCGCGTGACAAAATCTAAATTGTCTTTGTCAGAAGAAAGCTTTCCGTTTCGTTTACCTTGGGATTTTCCTGGATATTTCTCGGCCGCGTGATTTTCTCTTTGGGGAGATCTCGAAGGACAACAACGTTGATTGGTATTAGAATTCAGGATCACGGACGGTATTAAGTTTTTACGAAACAATAAGCACACCGTCTCTCCTCGGATCCAAAGCAATCGAAAATAATGTCGTTAATTGCGGAATGTTATACAAGTGTTATATAGCAGAACATAGTAAATTATACCAGCCAGTTAGTCGCGTTTTTAGATTGTAACTTGGACAAAAAAATTCATATCGTATGAAGAACTGTTTAACTAATTAGTGTAATATATTACATTTGTAATATATAACATTTTGAACGCAGCGCTATTATTCACTAAAATACTCTGGATTACATCAGTCAGTGGTTTAACGCTGGCATTATTTACAAGTGACGTATTCTGCGTACTGTTCCGAATTAACATCATAATTTTATCAATATTAAAATCGTTGCAAATTCTACAACACCTGACAATAATTATTCGCACATCTTTTAAATCTAGATTCAATGAAGAAAAAAAGTTAAAAAACCTGAGGTTCTTATAGTTTTTGTCACTTTGTCAAGTAATAACGAGATTAAACAAAAAAAGTATTTTAATCATTGTACAGTAAACAAGTTGCTTTGATATTTAAAAACAATTCAAGTCCTTTAGACCAGTTTTAAAAAAGTTATGGCGTGCTAAAAGGTGTTCGAATACTATTTGCCAGGGGTAGTATGTTACAGTAATCGATAGCTCGCTTTGCAACAGAAGCATGTTTTTTACAACGTCAACCATCTCATCATATTTCGAAGTTTGTTTAGTAGATCAGGAAAGAGACATTATGAGCAACTTTGTGGTGCAGAAGGCAGTTCCATAAGCTAGAACGTGCTAGAATGTAAACTATCTTCTAGTTTAGACTACGAGTTCTCGCGTTGACCTGTTTCGATGAAGAATAACGTGGTTGCATGTTGCATATGCTTTGCGGAATGAACGTTCCCTAAAAAGACAACGCATATTGTCCTGCTTCGAAATAAGCTTGGAAAACTTTAGAGAATTGCATTTCAAGCTGAAGTCGTGTAATAGCATCTGAGACAGGCTATACATTTACATTTCCAGATCTATTTTGTTTTTTATTTCTTGATATTTTTCCACAGAAAAGAGTTATTGCCTGTATTCTGTAGTGACGTCTTCGTTATCACTATTTATTTTTACCCTCGTAGCAGTGATATTATATTCTGTGTGTATAATAACTTTAAAAAGATAGATTAGATATAATATGCGAATGTGCTGATTTATTAAAAGATTTTTTTATTCTTTTGGCAGAATACTGTCTACACCTATCGCATTCTTAAAATTATACTTAACAAAGATGAATATAGTGAAAATTGTTTAATTATGACAGTTCTGCTATATCTCAATTTTTAGCTAACACTGGGAAACCGAAGAGAAATATTTATTTTATCCGAAATAAACAAAAGAAATTGTTGTCATTTGTTACAATTTTAGCTCTAATTATAAGGTTTGACGCGTGTAACAAAAGAGAGCTTTAATACTGTTGGAACAATGAAGCTAAATGTATTAAAATAAAGGTATGACCACCACACGACCCTCTAATGTGAATTTGTAGCTGCCAAAGCAAGACTCGCGAAAATGATTCAAAAGCTATGTTGTGAAATCGGTTCTACCTTGAAAATCAGGAAATAGCATAGCTTATCGTACAAAAAGTAATAATATTAAGCCATAGAACAAGAGTTCATAAAATTCTCATAAAACAGAAAGTCACCGAAATGTTTACAGCAAACAAAAATTTGTTTTGGAATTTGAACATTGTGTTAAACGTGGTAATCGAGCCGTGAATTCGGTGAACGCATGCGAACTTCTGATAATAACATATTTGTTATCACTAAGCTGCAGATTGTTATACTAATTTCCATTTTCATAGCTAATTTTATAAAAATCAGAGTAACCAAGGAATTCATTTAATCAATTTTAAAAAATTCTTGACATGGAAATAAAATCAAAATAATATTAAATTTTATTAATATGCATGTTTTTTTTTGTATTTCGGAGCACATGTGATAAATGCATAAAGGTCCGCAGTCCAATTATTCCTAAAATTAAATTATTTTTGTTCATATACGTGCGATTAAATTACTCAAATGAATTATTACACTATGATTAATATAAAATTTTTGCAAAAGTTGCGATATAAAACCCGCTTCCCATAGAAAGTACTTGAATTGCCCCGGGAACCTGCCGCTGTTTCAGTACGCGCTGAACAATTTAATCCGACTGTGTGTCACACAAAATCCCCAAATGACGTCAGACAGTGAAAATATGACGTGCCTTATGAAATTCAAAATTTTCGTAATAAGATGTCCAATATCGAACGCGAGGCCACTAAGGGCAGCTCAATTGGTATTCGACGAAACGTTAGACAGTCTATTATTCTTGAGGAACGAGCGCACCCGATCTCTTTTCGCTGTTCTTTGTCTGCGGCATTCTTTCACCGACGATTTATTTCATTTCACTCGATCTCCCTTTACGCTCATCAGAGTGGCTCTCCTTGCTCCCTCTCTCGCCCCCCCCCCCCCCCCATTGACAGACTCGATTCCTGTCTGCGCTCGTGGCGCTCTAACGTTCCCAAACGAATGTGGAAACGTGTCGCTTACGAGGAAAAAAAAGGACAGCGACGAGTTATTGGAATCCGAGGGAATTATTGATTTCGGGGTGGCGGAATCGTGTACGGTGTTCCGGCGAGTACGCCAAACAGATTTCAAGAGGAACAGAAATTCCTGAAATACTTTTTACCTCGGCTGTTTCTATTGAATTTCGTTCCCCGTATTACCCCTTCCCCGTCGCGCGATTGGCTCGATTTTGTAATATTAATTTTTCAAGGCTGTCGTACGAAAATACCCTGCCACTCGGCGCGAATTTTCTATTTGCATTGTTTAGTGACGGTCGGAGACACTGATTTTCTGCGCATGTATTTATTTCTCCCGCCAACTGCAGGCTTCTTTTTGCGCAACACAAATTTTCTGATCGAATTATACGATACCAAAATTTAATAAAAATATATTCCTTTATTTGATATGTATTTTACAGATGTACACTAGATTTATCAGTGATGTCACAATTAGATTGTATGTAAGAACAATTGTAATAGAAATGTTCTATAAATAGGTTAATAATGTTACGTATGAAAATATGATTAAATTATGTGATATTGTAGCAAGTTTTGAAATAACAGACACAATACATTTTGACAGAAACGATTAATATTAACTTAGTTTTATTAAACTATTTGCCAACATGCGATAAGGTATATTGTAAGCGCGTTCTAATCTACTGAAGTGCCAAACATTTCGAGAGCACTTCGAAAAAGGGAAGCAATAGTTTCAAGATGAATAGAACGTAGACAAGATAGGTTCGGACAGTTTACAAGTACTATGAGAATCCTAAGCGGTACAGCCAAGTACATACATATACTTGAACCCTGGTTGAGTAGACTCGAACCTTTTACGAGTACAACTTATACCAAATGCTCTCTATTCTCGGCTACTGTGAGTTAACGAAAATTAGATACATGTAGTTGAGATTAAATGTACCCATTTATTAACAGAAGTACCTTGTTCCCGACATCTTTTTTTAATTTCATGAATTTTAACCTCTCTTGACATTATTTTTCATTTTGCATTACATCGTGTATAGAAGAAGTTATCACGAAACTAATAATTTTCAGCTTCTTAGGAACACGAGTGGACGCCATTACAATTCTCTACTGAGGGTTTACAAAGTAATAACGTAGTATGATAATACGTCTCCATCAATGTCTTCACTTTCGTATTCACATTGACATTTTGGGATGGTTATAATTGGAGCTAGTAAGAAGACGAAATTATAGTGATCTAATTTACATCTATTTATCCTTGTTACAATTTCTTGTTTTAGATTTTATCTAAAACTATAAATGCTATTTCTTTGAAGTCAGTAAAGTCTATTTTGGGGCAAGTTATCAATGTTCCTTTGCTTGTATTTCTGGCCACTTTATTTGCATTTCCGTTAAACAGAATACCAATGTGACATGGCATCCAGTACAGAGTTTGATCTTCTAATATTAGAAAGTTTTGTGTAGGGTTCGGAAACTTTCCTTTTTATTTCTAAGCTGTATGAATCTGTTTTTAGTTCAGTTTGGCTTGTTTACGTGAGAGTAAAGCACTGAGGGTGTCTGTGCAAGTTTGTTACATTTGAACAATGAATTTGTCTATTTTTTTAATGAGTACGTAACAACTGTTGCTGTAAGCTTATTTCGTCCATTGTAGATAGTTTCCTGCTTGTGAAAATATTCTATTTGATGAAGCAAACATTCTCATGATGAAATTTTAATGTGCTTGTTCTAGAAGGTAAAAACAGTCAAACTTGCCTTCACAGCTTTTTCAATAACTATTGCACTAATTGAGAAACAAAAAGAAGAAAATTAGCCAAGAAAATCTCCTGTATACCTAACTTCAACTCTATAGCATACTATAGTATATAGGTAAAGACCTATATACATACCCGTTAAATAACATCGCACATTTTTCCGCCCATTTTTTCCTTTCGGTGGCTCTATACAATCTTTTTAGAGAATTTCTCAGATTTGGTTATTGTAAACGGTGGTCGCAAAACATTAAAAAACCAGAAAATCAATTACAGTCTTTTCAAAAACTATAAGCTATATCGTTTACATATTAATTTGCTAAGAGAACAGTTTCATAATCAGTAACTCTACTTTTCTTCAGATTTTTTGATAAGGTGCGTCATAATTAACAAAAATGAGAACTGAATTTAAATGATTGTTATATTTGTGGGTTTCATTCAATGATTATAGTAAACTACGTCAAATGTCTCCACATTCTAAAAAAAAAAACAATTTTTAAACCTACGAAAGGAAATTCAGGACAAAAGATGAATTAATGGTATAATAAATAGTACCGTCCCCGGTTTTGATATATGTTGCATTCAAGGTATTATGAGATAAATATTACTACTGTGAAATACATGTTTCTAAAATCTTACCAAAGACATGAATTTGTTTCCTTTATCAAATTATATGCGAAGCAAACACGTAGAGTTATAAATCCGTTTACAAATAGTTTACAATCCGTTTATAAATAGTTTTCAAACAATTTGAAATATTTAGAAGTAACAGGAATATTTGTCATGAGGGAATCTATAAATGAAATTGTAGAAATTTTAGTTTCGATATAAAACATTAATATTTATTAAATAAATCGTATATTTTCCGATAAGAAACTATGAATATTGCTTAGAGTAAGAATAACATAACCTGAACGATAAATTATAATTAACCAAGTCAGAATAAACACATTTAACGATAAATCATACAAAAATAGTACTCTTTAACATGACGACGGCACAATATTTGAGTGAAATAATTAAGTAAATATTGTATTATACTGATATTATTAAATGTATTAAAAAATATTATACCTTTCGGAAAGTTTTGTGCCTCGTGAAAAATGAAAACGCCATAAATAATGAGCGGCCAAGTGTCGCTCAATTATTGACTCGATTATTTATTGTTGTTAGGAACTGGTGTACACGATTACCATAAAAGTTATTTACATCTCTGTGAAAGTTTTACGACGTTCCATATTTCGTGGCGACCTAAACTAATGCAGAAACTGCAAATACCCTACACACGCAAAGTCCTATATAGCAATTGGGACAGAACGAACTAGTGCAGGCTAAGTTATAAATTCTTTTGCCAGGTGAAACGGACAAACTTAGGTCTTCCAAGCGACGTTCGCACGGTTCCGTGTGAAAATAAGCGAACATCCTTCGACAAGTTAGACGTCAAACAACTTTATTTTCACGAAATCGTCCTACGTCATATCTCGGAATCATTGGAACGTCATACACAGACCGCGAAACAGGTTTCCCATAAAAATTCAACAGCTGACGAACCCGAAATTTTATTTTTCCGACGAGCGTTATCTCTGTCGAAACCTCGGCCGTCAAAGGAAGTTTTCTCTGCAAGGAAATTTGCCCCGGTGCTTTGCGTTTGATCTTCGCGCGCTCTACAGAAAACATTCGGTGAATTCGAAATCTCCCGCGGCGAGGTAGTGCTGCATTTTTCCGCGAGCCTTGAAACAACGCTACCGGAGAAATGGTTCCGAGCGTAGCCGTTGAATTAATACAGCAGCGGAATAATTCGAAAGGCGGGCTAAAGGACAAGTCAGAAGACAATGGAGATATCGCGGGAAGCTGTCTGCTGTACGATTGTAATTATGTGAAGCTCGGACTCCTATGGGGGAGCGGGGAAACGAGGCCACCAGGCGAATGAAGTTTAGACTCTGGATGGCGGAAAGGAAGAAACAGTAAGAGCAAAACGAGAAAGAGGAAAACGACAGCAACAACCTTTCTTACGCTAGAAACTTCTGCTCCCTTTTATTCTGCTCTATTGTCTTATAGTTGCCTTTTATTTTCTGCCGATGTTAATGAATTGACATAAATTAACGAAAATCATAGGATATTGTCCAGATTCCATTAACATGTTTCTAGATGTTTTGTTTGTGTCTTAAATATTCCGCTTAAATATGCATGGTTTATTGATAGGTAAGAAAACATTTTTTTTCTTTTTAGATGATAGCAACAAGTTTTTTACATTTAGAGTTCAGTTCTATTTGTTAGTTTTATCCCATTTCCCGTCGATATTAATGAATCGACTGAAAATAGTTAGGATCGTGAGATATTTTTTCTCAGTCTCCATTAGTATTTCTTCGAAACGTTTCGTTCGTGTTTGAAATGTTTCGTTTAATTATAGACGATTAATCAATGAGGAAAGAAGGAAAATTAGTTTTGTAAGTGATAAGGGCAGTGATCAGTTTTCTTAGATTGAGAATTGTATGCTTCCTCTTATTGAGGTCTATTAGTTATTTCTCACTTCCCGTCGATATTAATGGATCGACTTAATTCAGTAAGAACTGTAATATATTTTTCGCGCTTCTGCAGCATTTAGTTTGTTCGTATTTTAAATTATATAGGGTTCATTAATAAGAAAGAATAGAACCTTATATTTTAGTTGAACGAAATATCACGCAGACGATTTCTCCATCGAGAAAACGTCTATAATAGTGACGTCCTAAGTGTCCACTTAGTTGGATGAATTCTTTGAAGTTTTCTCTGAATGCGCCGGTTCTAGGTAGTATTTGCTTTTATATTTCTGTTTTCTTTTATATTCTGCTTTGATATTTTTTGGGCGTTTTGATTATCTCTTCCTGTATTACAGCGACTTCGAAGTTCTTCCTTATATCCTCATTCTCGATTTACCATAGCGCTTTAATATTTCACGTAGGGTTAACGATCGTTGAGCTTAAACTTTTATTATGCGATTCATCGCCATTACGTCACATCATGCTATGTCTGTATAGGTTTAATTATTGATTTATAAATGTATAGTTTGTTGCGTATGCTGAGTTTTGGGAATGTCTCTGTTGGTGTAAACCGTGTCGAAATGTAGTCCTATGTCCCTTGCTAAAAAGATGGCGCAGAGAAAAGTGCAGAACCAATTTCCACCATTCAGTCCATGTGAACGCTTCAGCAAAAGTAGGGTAAACATGTTTCCCTTATTGGTAGAAATGATACCTTTCTATTAGCAGCAATTTCCAGGAAACTCGCTACTCCGTGATTATACAACAGCTATTTAATTGTTTTCATTTCGTTTATACATTCATTTTCACCGAGAGTGCTTCATTAAAAGTACTCTTCATTCGATAAAATGGAGATATGATCGCCGTATTATCCATACGCCGAAGTAATTGACTGCAACAATGATTCATTCACTGTTTGTTGCTGACCCCGAGCTGCATTACCGAGATATCCAAGCTCTATATTACCTGCCCTTTTTCATAATGAAAAAACTTCTGTTGTAAGATTTATTAAAACGAGTGGTTATGTAGCTACGTGCAAATGTTAACAAATACTTATGCCAATACCATTCTTGTTGCAAGCACAAAATACTGCAAGAAGAGAAAACAGTTCCTTAAAACATGTACTATTAAATTAAAATATCAAAAGGACGTCATTGATCGAATAAGAGAAAAAATGAAATGAAACAGACAAAGAATTTCAAAATTCATCATAACTGAAACGCAAAGAAACTAAGAATGAAGAAATAGCAAAACAAGTAAAACAGTATAGTCGAAACGTAGCTTTTCTTTTAAAGTAAGTAAGATAATCTATTATTTCGTTTTTTCATCTGTATTAATGAAAATAGAAAGTCTTCCATTGTTATTAAAAACTGATTATAAATTCGTTTACATTTAATAGCTGTATCATTTCCGTTTGTATGTATTATTTTCCATAGAATATAATTTCGAAATGAATGCTTAGAAATTTCGTTTCGTCGAAGTTTAAATTGAAGTGTCACAAAGTAATAATTTCCTTGCAATTTGAAATAGTATTTCCTCGGTGACCAACAGTAATAGTTGTTGTCCGTATGATTGTATAATTTGTGGTTGTTTCCATGAGACTCTTGAATAACAATATTCGCAGATGATTACCACTAAAGGATTGTAAAAATATTTTATGTTAGATTCTTCAAATTAAACAATAAACATTATTGCGTTAAATATTAGAAAATGGAATTGTTATTGGTTTGAAAATTCGCGTGCTATCCCTTGCTGGGGAGATGGCACGGACGAAGTTGTAAGGCACCAATTTTCATCAACCCACCCATGTTAACGCAAGATAAACGCGTTTCTCTTATTGGCAGAAATGACGCCTTCCTATTAGCTGGAATTTTCAGGCAACGAGAGACTCTGAACCTGGCCTATTGTAAACAAACAACGCCTCCTGACTCCTGTCACTGCCTCGCTCCCCCATAATCTCCTTCTAGCCTCTTCCACTTTGTTTCCATTCAGGACTTTTGATTGTTATTGGCTAAGTTGCACGCTGAATAAGAGACGTGATTAGCTGGAGCGGGTGAATCATCCTCCTTGGTCCTCTCGTCGATTGAATTATTAGTTTTTTTTATTTATCGATAGAACTGAATTTTGGGTAGTTATAGACAAGAGGAGGGAGCGCGACACCTCCGCAGCCTCTCGACAGAAATTGTGTCATCTTTCCAGCAAGAGGCAGTATTCAATTATATTTGTCGAGGTATTTATGTGTTGTTTTGTTTCACATTTGGCTTCCGACTTTTCCTTAATGTAAATAAGTTTGCTTTTGCAAAGGCAGTTTTACAAATCGTTGATGCGTTCATCCAAAACATATGTTTCTTCCTGAGGACATTTTTGTTATAGCGAATACTGTCGCATTATCCTGAAATGTTGGAGTTGTACTGATATTGAGTTTGAAACGATCAGGGAACATCGATGACATCGATGGAAACCGAACTAGCGGCTAACACAATTTTCTTTTCGATCCATTACCCCCAATCATTTGAACACAATGACACGTGAACAAATAGAAGCTCCCGCAAATAGTCGACTTTTATATTCACCTGTCGTCATCTGGCCGATCTACCGGTATTTTCCTGTCGTTGATCCTCCTACCCGTTGCATTTTTCATGGGATAACATATCGCGCGGAAATCCAGTCGAATCATGACTGAAGTTCGCTGGTTGACCGGACACGTAGCAGAAATATCCCGTCACCATCGTTCGACCGCACCCGTCCACGAAATCGACGTTTCTGTCTGTTGTGATTATTTTTTTTGAAAAACAGAACAGCACTCGGCTAGAGAAAAGTGCCATCGATGTACCCTTCTTTAATGCTTTTATCGAGCTATTTCAGCATTCCTATTGCGCCCGCTGCTCTCTTGATCGCATCCAATCGATATACGGGGTGCGCTATCTAGTTCGAGCATTCTGAAATATCTCTTGGATTTTTTATGGTAGCAAGAGATATCGAAGGAGAATCGCGATTTGGTTTAAGTGGATCTTCTCGTCAAGAGGATTATTTTCCTTCCTTCCTTAAGGGATCCTTTTCATTAAGCCAGTAGGTTGTATGGCTTTATGGTCCTGTACATATATTTAACAATGTTTTAAAAATACAAGGTAATGTTTTCATGCAAAGGTAGCAATTAATATAAATGACAAGCGAATATTCATTTATAAAAACACACTTTGTTTATCTGAAACGAATTAAAGAAAAGTTTTGTTAATCAACACGGAAGGGATATAGACACATAGCTCTAAGGAGAAGTAAAAATGTTAATGTTTACAGTCTTTTTCATACGCTAAGGCCGGAAATCGTTAAAAAATCGGAAATTGAAATTTAATACGTCTAAATTGTTTGCGTATCAAAATTTATCTTTCCTCTGGTTTATATCATAGCTACATCTATACTGGTTAAAAAGATTAATTATTTATTTATTCCGGATAAATGAAGCAAATTATTTTTAGATTGATTGGAAATATATGGTAGATAAAAAATGAAATGGAAATATATGGTAGAAAAAAAATCAGTTGCCTTGGAACGGTTTATAAAAATGACTTTCAAAAAGAATTTTCTCCGCCGTTAAATGAACTCCTTAATGAATTCGAGACCGGTGACGCAACCGTAGCGTCATTTATGTCTGTAGTATTGTTACTCAGTAATTAGAGTCGCAGCATCTGCGTCATTCGCTGCTTCTAACATAATTATGGCGAAGTGAACTGTAGAAGAAGAACTCTGAAGCGTTGTAGAATGATTAGTAAGTGTTAATATCATTATCTTACTGTAACACGAGTTTCGCTGCTACTAACTTTACTGGCAGTAAGACAATGTTATCGACTGCTGGGAACAGTCGACTGTGGATTTCTTAAATAATTTTATTAAATCGAACTTAATACATTGACATTCTTAATCTCTTTAAATCTTTTCTCTATTTTATATTGTAACTATCCATTATTCCGTAAATGTTTAAAGTTCGCAATATATTAATTAATAACAGAAATATACTACTTTAAGTGAATCACTTTGCATACAGTGAACGCCATAATGGGAGTTACTTTTAATTTTTCTTTTATGTACTTTTTATCCTTCATTAAGATTTTTTAATCTAATCTTTGGTTAGATTAACTTAGTCTTTTACAACGAATTTTTGCTACCCGCTTGAAAAGTAACTATTACTATAGGATATAATAATAATGAAATATTTATTGTTTGCACGATGAGACAGTTGACAGACAATGCGTAGTTGGAAAAAAGTGTCGTTTGAAGATGTGAAATTTTAATTTTTGTGTAACTAAATTAATATGAGTTGCCAAATTGATGAATTTACATAAAACTTTAATAAAAGTCGAAACACGCACAAATTTGCTGTTGCTATTATATAATCTTCCAGCGTTGTTGATACAATAGCGAAACTTAAAACATTTGTAAATTAACACGAATGGTGAAATAAAATGATGAAAATGAAAAATTTCTTCGCAGAAGAAGCGTCGCACATGTGTAAGCATTTCTGACTGCATATTATTCTTCGTAATTGACGTACACTCTTTTGCTTACCATAGAGTTCTTTGTCAAGATTTCAGGATATACCACACTGTTCGCATTTACCATACTATCCGTAACATTAAGATGCCGAGAGCTTTAAATCTGCTGTACAGACGTCTCTAAAGCTGCT
Source organism: Augochlora pura (assembly GCF_028453695.1). Classification (NCBI taxonomy): domain Eukaryota; kingdom Metazoa; phylum Arthropoda; class Insecta; order Hymenoptera; family Halictidae; genus Augochlora; species Augochlora pura. Next base: position 22,900,074 of record NC_135778.1, on the reverse strand, counting down.
TGAAAAAAGAAAGCAGCTATGTGAACTCGACGCAACAGGGACGTGACACGCGAAGCCATTTTACAATCCGGCGGCCGAGTGACATGCGAAATCTTTCGCTGTTCACGAACCGCAACGTCCAACTTTCCCCATCGTTTGTTCCCGAGTGACAAATCGTCGGATTACAGCCTCTCTCCGCCAATTTTCCCTCTCGTTGAGGAACATAGGTAACCTCGAAGATCGCGAGGTTTTCGCGGGGAACTCCCTCAAACATTCATGCATGCAAATTTTCGCCTCTCATGTGGCCGTCTAGCATCTCTAACCGACGACCGTTGAACACGAATGAAGCATCGCCCCAATAAAACGTTGCACACGCGAATATCCCCATTGAAGCGTCAGCGTTTTTAATTTTTTCGTGTAATCGTCGCATAACGCGTATGCAAAAATCGCGACTTTCGTGTGCGTTTCGAAATAAGCATATATCTCGAACAAATTAAAAATCTTAAATAACTTGCATGCATGATTTGATAAAGTTAATACAATTTTGCCCTACATTTCATAGGTATAGGGTAACCTGCTACATAAGATGAAGTTCCTTTTAATTGTTATTTCTTGACAATGAATATGTGAGTTAAAGCGATTGCAATTCCTTGACGGTTAAATACCAAGTAATTTTCATATGAAATATTTTTTTGTGCCTCACCATGTATATATTTTATCATGATATACATATACAACACGTTCTTAAAAATATTTATCGATTAGTAGAAATGACAAATCCCTTTTTAGCAGTTTAACATCTAACAAAGTAAACTGGTTTTATTGCCATTGATAATCAATTTGTTACGCGATATTAAACTAGAATTAATATGAAAAATAAATAATAATTATTAACTTACCTACGATGTTGATAAAGACTTGCTGCTAATACATTGTTTTTATGTTTATAATATTAATGAACATGTTATTATATTAAAAAAGTTTTATGAGCGTAATGTACACTGTGGATCACGTAAACCCGAAACAGCGTGGAAATTTTAAAGAGTTGTTGGGTGATAGATGACAACAGAGGAGCAGCAATGCCAGCAGTCCACGACCTACGACGTCTGCTGATTATGGGGAATTTCTCGTTTGCACATTTCCACGTCAATGTGCATACAACGCAGCTTGGAGAACACAAACATAACTCGGTCGCAGACCGCACCATATTTCGCATGCGTCGGAGATTGCTGAACCAAGGCGTGAAAATGCTCAGGTGCGACACAGGTTTAACATTAATGTACTAGTTCAGTAGGTGTTCGATATAATTGACGCGAGAGGACTCAATTCATTTGAATTGATTTCCGAGCCAACTATTACTGCGCGAATCAAGTGATTGCAGTTTCCGATTCTACGGTTACATTACCGCTCAGAACGATAACAAATAATACGTCGCTGAAATTGTCCAAGAAAACGCTAATAGATTGTAAATAAAAAATAAACATACTGTACCATTTGAAAGTATTAACTTGACCATGGAATCTCTGCCACCGCTACACCTATCAAAAAACTATTAAAATTACGTAATCTGTCCTATTAAATGAAACAACTTTTGTAAGAACATCCTCTTACTATCTACCATCATTTCCAAGATATTCTGAATCTCTGGGAACAGTTATTTTCGGAAAGTTTTCAATCTCTGCGAACAAAAATTCCAATTTTTGTCCAACCATTATTATGTTTGTCAGGCACACTAGTGGTATGTGTTAAACACGATAATACTTTGTTTTGTATAATAATTAATTAAGTAAACAGTACATGAAACGAAATAAAGGGAATCATACTTCGAGGTTTGTACAAGGTTATGTACAATAGTATTTATTCATAGGATTATGTCTGAAGATTTCGATATAATTCAATGCTTTGTTAATTGTTTTATACATAGTACATAATGCTTTAAATTCATAAAAGAATAAATGCATATTTCAATTTCAACGTTCATATGTAAGTAAAATAAACAATAAACCTATTCAATCAATATACCTCGTTTATATTATCATTGCTTGTAGGATTTTTTCAGACCTTCAACTATTCGATTTTCTACGTTAACCCGCAATATAGTATAAGATTTGGAATTAATTTAGCGAAGCTTAAGAATAACAGGCCCAGCACGTTTGCACAGCAGGTGCCAACTACTCGTTCCATTTATGAGACGACTATAAAATCTGTACCTAATAATCAGAAATTTACTAACAAAATTTAATAGTGTGGATATATACGGAATAAATACGAAATTTGTTGCAACAGAAGGAACACAAGTTTGGAGAAAAATATTGACAGCACAACTGGAGTTATACACAAGTATTATTAAACTGACATAATTTTCCAATGTTATTCAATATTTTTCTTGAACAAATAAATATTACTTTCTAATAAAAACGTAGGTCGTTATAACAATATATTGAATGGTCTTCATTTGAAGGAAACCTACGAGGTAGTTTATGGTATACATAATTATCATATAATGCCTGTTTATATGTACTACAGTAACATTTTGAAGTTTTTAAGTGTTTTTGCTGCGCTTTCTACTATATTTTGCATTCTGTTCGTCACATTATTCTCTGCTGCATATTTTAAGCAGCTTTTACTCTGGGCTTTTAACGCGAGGCTTTGTGTGCACAGAGAGGTGATCCACGTAAAAGAACCGTAAAATACAGTTTCACCATCTTTAGCTATTTTAGCAAAATAATAATTAAAATTTTCATTTCGTACCAATAGATATATTTGTTATCTTTCATTGTTAAACATAGCGGTGAAATAAGAAAGGTACAATAGATTTGTTATCATAATAGTATTAATTTACTACGCCAATAACAATTCTCGACAGTCAGTCTTACACTTTATTAATACAACACTGTACAGGTATAATGTTCGCGATTTCTGAATGTGTTCAATGCGATTTCTAAATGTGTTTTGAATGCGTTATGCTCGATTTAGGTTGCGTTCTGAATGCGTCATGTTCGAGTTTTATTTTCGTTCTGTTCTCGTTCGTCGTGTTCTGTCTGTTGTCACCTCGGTTTTCCGTTGATTGGTATAGGGTGGTTTTTGGTGGAGGAAATGAAGCGTTTTTGATTGCAGGTGGGTGTGTCGGAAGGAACTTGGAACGAGGTGTGGGAAATTTGGTCGAAAGTCGAGTTCGTCGAGTCGAGTTCCTTTAAGTAAGGTAGTCGTAAAGTCATATCGTTCGTAGGATTTTTTACCTATTGCCGGTCTATTCGCACGTTTAGGATTTAATTGCTAAAGGGATGGCTAGGCACGTTCGACCTTCGGTGTTGCCGTCGCAACATCGAAAATTTATTATTACTTTACTATTACTTTATGTAATCTATACATGCCAAAATGTTAAAAAGTCAAGTAAAATAAGTTATGAAATTACTTTAAATTAACTAAAGGTAAATTATGTAAACAATACATTTGCCCAACAAACAATAACATTTCTTGTTTTACACAATAAGAAAAATATGACTCACATAATAAATTCACTAATAAATCTACCTCGTCCAGTACTATTTAATCCAAATTTTATCCAATAATTCAAAATCATCGAATTTACTAGTTAAAGTTAGATAGTAATTACCCCCAACTTCTGAACAATCTAACCCCAACAACGAAATTTCATTAATAAACTTGATCAATTTTAAACATCAAATAAAACCCCAATTCAATTCTTTTATTAATCTTTTATGATGTAATATCTTTATTTAGTACATTGAATAACTTATCGGGAATAACTGTCCAGATTAAGTTTACGCTTTTAGATTTCGAGGAAATAGGTTAAAATGGACGAATATAGTCGATTTTACAGAAGAGTCATTTTTATCATATCGATTTATTCCTATTTTTAGCTATGGTATTAAATGGCATTTAAAATTGACGAAGAACAGAGAAGGATGTCACACGCGAAAAGAATAATGGAGAACATGCTCGGAAAAAAAAAACAAAAAAACGATTCTGATAAGCCAACAAAATTTGATCCTCTTTTAAGGTAATATAATCACAATGCGGAAGTATAAATGCTTCTAACGTTAATAATTTTAACTAATGTATTAAATTATTCAAAAAATTCAGGCCTAAGAAACTATGTGTGCTTAACAGTAAACTTTCCGAGTACTAAAGATAATTAGTGCATGATGCTATACAAAAATAACAAGACTGAATTTATTTAAATATTTTGCCATTTTTATTATAGTGCCCGCTTGACTTAAGAAATTTATTTAATTATTTTCTACGAATGTGTCTCTGTAATTTCAACAATATTAAAATAAATAATGTGAAAGCGGTTATCTTGATTGCCGTGGCAAGTTTAGCGTTAATAATTTATCGCGACGCGTGTTTTGTATAACCGTTTCTTCTTTCTCTTTGGGTTTAGGCTGCGATCGATATGGGCGAAGCCATTTTCAGAGACTTTTTGGTGTCTCTTTGATAAAGCGGATAGTCAGGTGAAATGATCCAATATGCCCTTATCCAAATTGACTTTCGTTTAGATTTTTCGACAAGCTTCTAATTCAAAAGCTGCTCAGGAAAATTTCAAGTCCTTATCGCACCACCACAAGCGTAGTTGTAGGCTGAAGTATGATTAACAGATTACGGGCTATTTCATTTGTTCTACTTAACGGAATATTATGAAAAAATTTATGTATCTTCTTCTGAATGGAGCACAAAACTCTGAATCTTTTCAGGATTTATAGCTGGAATCATAGTGAGTCACATTGTCGAGAACTTCGACTTATATCATAAAACGAACTACTATCACAAAAAAATGACATGTCAAAATGTTAAAAAAAGAATAGGTAAAATAACTTATGAAATTACTATAAGTTCGCTCACCTTCAAATAATCTTAACAATAAGTTCGGTCAGTATACAATAACACCTCGTACTTCTCATAATGAACAAGATGTAACTTGCGTCACTTTGAGGGGAGTGTGACATTTTTAAACCGAAGATAAACAATGAAAATGAAATTTCAGTTACATTTAACTATTATTTGTAATTAAAAACTGTTGATGTTGTAAAAGGAGAAATTAATTGTACCTTTCCAAACAAAAAAAAATCATTTAATGATCTAATTGTAACATTTTTCAATGAACACATATAGCAATATAACAGATCATTCAACTATCCTCGTCATCCATGCTTTTTAATTCATTCTTCAGACCTTTCTTACATCTCATGCCCCTTTATTCTCTTTATATTTTTTTTCCTATTCATCAATTCACATACGAATTATGTTTACAATGAAACAATCTCGGAAACAAAATATTTGAATTAAAATAATCATTGTTACGCAACAACGTTTCGTCACGTTGGTTGTAACAGTCACATTTTATGGTCGAAAGACGTCGCGTGGAAAATTTTCGGCACAATTTCAACGTCGCTGACAGCGTTTGACGATCCTTGTAACTACACTTGCAAAGAATACATTTCACGCAGAGGACAGTTAAGCGTGTCCTGAGCCCTACAAAGCCAACGAGCTCAAGTCGATATTTCTAGGTGAAATAGAGGGAAGAGACGGAGGGTTCGACGGCATCGAGACTTTAAAAACCTTGGCTTCTGCTGTTTTATTTCCCGAGCATTTTCGTGTTATCTATTACCGGGTTGCCGACTGTTTGCTTGATGGTACCGATCGGTATCGTGATCGTCCGAATAATTCCGCTTGCGTGTACGAGGTTGAACGAGACTCTTCCTCCTCCTTCTTTTTCAATTGAAACGCTAGAGCGCAGCAGAGGCGAACCGTATTTCACGTAGATGGAATGTAATCTCGACATTCGGCATGCAAAATATGAGAAGCATCCGATAAAAAGAATGGGAACGACAGAGTAATAAAAGTGGCACGCACGACCCGGCTGATTCCAAACGAAAACCTGCGAAAGCCGAGAAAAATGTCCTACTATTATTTTTTTTTTTATTCGCACGCCTGTGAAAATAATAAACCGAGTTTTACAGCGCCCGAGAGAATCTGAAACACGCAGCTCGGTATTAATTAATTGAAAATCGTTAAATTCTCTCGGTTGATCATGTTTCCCTAAAATTTCGGGACCTTTCAATTTTTATAGTTCATCACATTTTTGATATACATACTATGTTGCAAATCGTGGCGGGACAATAAAACTTTCTTCCTTAGAATTTTTTACATTGAGATACTATAGCTGCGTGAACACTTTATAGGCAGATAAATATGTTGACAGTGACACGTGACAAAATATATTACTTCTTTAGCAGTAATTTAGATAAACTCTCTTTTATTGTTCAGTGATAATTACGGTGGGTAATTGTGATAGAGATAAGTAATAATGAGACTAGTCTCGCAGACAACGACGGCCATTGTAAGGGACTTAACACGTTAACCTCATCCACAACGATTTCTGTCACGACTACATACATTGTTCGTGACTAATAAATGTTTACGCAAGATAAATCATTGATGTTTAATGCTTTATCTTAATTTCATTGCATAAACATTAAGGATAGAAAAGTAGAAATTTATTACGGTTTAAAATATATATAAATATATACAGGGTGGGGCAAATAAAGTGTTACAGTGCAATATCTCCATTATCATTAATGATACGCGAAAATGCTTCAGAAACAAATTGTTTGGTTCGGAGGGGGGCGTATTTTGGTGGAAATGTTTTTTTTTTCAAGGTCATATTTTTTGAGATTTCAAGGTCATCGATGTTTTTTTAAATGGAACTATATATTTCTTTTTCGATGACATTATTGCCGATTTTAAGACGAATCCAGCGACCTATAATTCAAGGTCATTCTATTCGCGCAAAGTATGAAAATCGTTGAAAAACCGAAGAGTATCGCAATATTCACTTTCACAGGTTCCAATAGCCTTGGTGTGGTTTTGTTTACAAAACATGCCCGAAATGATGTTTGTTTCATCCTCGATGGATGAAAACTGTGCCACTTCAACATCCGTGGTTCGTTAATTGTTGGTGCGGCATTGTCGGAGATCACGTCATTGGCCCACACTTTTTTGAAGGTCGCTTGACTGGGCAAGTTTATGCCAACTTTTTGCAAAATGTTTTTTTGCAAAAAACTCAAATAAGGTTCATATATAGTAGATCATGTTTATAATCTTCATAACAATTCAGAATCGATATTATAGAATTAGAGGTAAGGTCAACTACAGATATTCCTACAAAATCTAAGAGTAATTCGATGAATGAAACAGAAACTGTAAAATAAAAAATTGGTCATAGTAGATGGTATTTTAACGCTTTCGCATCGTAAACATCCTAAACAAATTCATTTAAATGTGTTACGATTGAAATGAATTATAAAAATTAGTAAGAAATTAATATTAGTCGTTATAATTAACTTTCTGTCGTTTCAAATAATTTTGCTGTGGCAGAAATATGGTAAGAGGTCATTTGGATAACGCTCGATGGAAGACTTCATTTTTAATAAAACGTTTTGGAATTTTCGGATAAGGAAGACTATAACATAGGTCACAGAGCAGATAGGTCGCTCTTTGAAGCATGAGAGGCAAAGGCAGTATTGCGCTTAGCTTATCATTCCAGTCAACAGAAAGAAGAGAATGGAAAGGTGAAGCTGAACACAGGCAGTTGACGGAAATCCGAAATTGCAACGAATTGGAAAACACTGACACGGCTCGCCACCTTTCTGACGAGGACGCGGCCTGTCCAATGAATAACGCCTCACTCTGCATGTGAGAACAGAAAAACGGCGAACAATGATCGGTAGCAGATGATAACATGAGACCAAAAAACCTACTTTTGTATTTGTAATAGTAACTTTAACAAACGTTTATGGAAAGTAATTCCACTAAAAATATTGTATTGCTAAATTGTTTTTAATTTTTTACTATCAAACGATATTGTTTTGAAATTATTAACGACTCTTATAAAATATACACATGAATAAATTTATTTATTTGATATTCATATACATGAATAAATTTATTTATTTCTGAATTTATTGGAAACGCATCGATGTGTTTTCTATAGTCAAGAATTTACTTTAAACAATATTTAATTATATGATTTACAAATGATTATAATCATCATTATGACAGGAGTGATTTAAAAATTCCAGGCCATTAAACACTATTTACTGAAACGTGAATGATAACATATGATAGAAATAATTAATAAAGGAAAACATGCTAATATTCTTTGAAACAATTGTGACCTTTATCTTGATTCCTAAATTGGACAATGTATTTAGGGTAATATGTCCCATGTCACTTAAATAGAAAAATGTGAACAGTGATATTAAGAGAAGCAGTGATAAGAGTGTTTAATAATTACCAGCTTAATTCGATATTAGCTTGATTATAGATGTAGTTCATTGAGAGATTCTGGGCACAGAATATGAGATTCTTCGTCAGCATGAAGTACAATTTTTCTGGAAAACATAATGCTATAAAACACGATATCACAAAAGGCAGAAATATAGGTTACGGTTGCAAATAAAATTCTTACGAATTCCAGCATGTGAAATGAGGCACGACTAGAAATTCTGCCATTCAACTAACATCAATAAGTTCGAAACTTTTCACTTTCGTGCTCAAAACTGTCCATGTTCCCCTCTTAGACCGCTGTGTATACACTGCAAACTTTTAATTTGGAAACTTATAGTCTAATAAAGAACAAGTGAACTCCGGCCAAAGTTACTTTCGTGCCAGATTTCATGCGTCAAGAAAAATAGTATGAGGATCAGTGACCTACTAAAACCGTTGGCATCAGGATAACTTCATATTGGATAACGTGAATGCGAATTTTATGCAATTATGAATTTTTTATGCAATTATGAATTATTTATGCAATTATGAATTATTTATGCAATTATGAATTATTTATACAATGAACGAATCAAACAGGAAACAATTAAAGGATGTAAAAATATCGCTGCACATGAAGGAAGTAAGAAGTGTCTATGTAGTTCTTACACCTTGTAATTAATACGATAAGATTAAAGTACATTTACCCTATATGTTTGGAAAAATGTTTTTTCATTAATATAGATAATTTTAGCGTCAAAGAAGGACTTCCTGCGCTTGTAGTGGATGTCTGTGCAACGGCTGTGTGTATATATATATATATACATAAGTAGTGTTCGCAACACTATCGGTGTAACTTACACCACCAATTTCATAACGGAACCTCCAACAAAAGGGTCATGCCGTTGTAACATTAATTGAACATTTATTAAATGCCGCGATCACTTTCCACCAACGTTCAAGTCCGTCGGAACTGTTCTCCTAAATATCGAATTTCCTGGACACGAAAGTCCATACATTCCCTGTGGCCTCCATTAGAGAACTTTGGGCGTTGTTCGTCGTTATTTAATTTGTCTTAAATCAGAAGGGACTACGAAGTTAACGTCGCCCAGGAGTCTGTTCAGTCGGAGCCAGTTCCTAGCTTCATGGTTCTTGCAGTCGCATGAAAAAGGGCGACTAACCTCGCCGAACGTCGTCAAGGTGGGTGAAAATTGCCGTGTAACCTGGCAACTCGATGCACATTATTGGCGAATCGCCAAATTCCATTCCGGCCACATAGAATCATCCAATCCACGATCCCGTTTGGTCGGCGACTCGGTTTTCCTCTTCTTTTGTGCAGCATTATTTCGTTACCAGTCGGTCGGCTTTGTATCCGGCAAAACTTTCGTTGAATATTATCAGAAAAACTTTACGCGAAAGTTTTTATTACTCACTTTGTAGAAAAAACTTTTTACCGGGTCTTTTGTGCGATGTTTAATTAAACCGCTAATAAAAAAAATTCGAATGCGTAAAAAGGACTTTGCTACGTTACGATTTAATGTGATATCAAAATATGCTTCTGTGAAAGAATGACTGCAGATTTTCATATTTCTGGATTGCAATGGAGTCCACAAAATATTCTTGTTTGATGCATACAAAGATATGAAGAGACACATTTCTGCTGGAAAGTGTGTAAACAGACCTCGAAATTTCATAATTTCTACCAATTCTTTTTCAGCTATTTATAGCATTATTTAGTAAAGTACAGAAAGGAAATTGATTTTCTGTTGCACTTAACTCTAATTTGTTTAAAATTTCGTTCTTTGGACCATTATATACCATTTTTAATCACATGTTATTATTTTAGAATAATATTATTTTAGAATGTCACATTGATCAGATGTCACTATCTCTAAGGTAGATATTGGAAATTGGACTATTAAATAAAATAATGTAGAATATATTTCAATAGAGTTATGACTTTATTTTAAAGAATGATGGCCTGAAACCGTCATTTCTTTCAAACGAAACGGTAGGGTGTTTCGTTTTGTTATATCGTGAAGGAGGAAAGGATGGGATTTCCTCGAGAAACGATCCTTATCTTCTTCACTTGGAGTCTATTGAGATAGGTTGCAAACGGCATGCAGGGAATGCATCTTTATCAAAACTACACGTCTCAACGGTATTGCTGCAAATTCGGAACTGTCAGATTCAATAACTATTAACAATATTGGCAACATCGTTTAACGCGGTATATTACGTAGTACATTATAAACTGGAAAAAGACAAAAGTATAATGAGACGGAAATTATCACGTCGAGGACTTTCTCGTGCGGTTTTGTATTCTGAAATCGGGAGTTTCGCTTATGCTTGGCCGAGGTTAAGATGGCTGGTTCTGAGAGAGATCATTTTATGGAGAACGGTGTAGAGAAATGCAAGAAGAGGCTCTCAATCAGAGCAACCAGGCGCTTATCCGAAAACGATGGCAGTGACATCATCTATCGGCTTACCTGTCGAGGATACCAAACTTCTCGATGTCGTTCGGCGAACTTCTACCAGGAATTATCCCAACGGTATCGAACTTTTTCTGCCTCCATTTTCTGCTCTAAGGACTCTGGGAACTTCGTTATTTCCATCAAGACTGCAACTTCAGTCAGTCGTCTTCAATTCTTTCCTGCACTTGTTAAAACATTTGCGCAGGGAAATCGAGCTCGCGAACTTTAATCATAACGAGCGTCTCACCGTAAAATTGAAGAGGATCGTCGTTTAGACGCTTTTCCCGATTCATGGTGTAATCAAATCCAAGTCTCAACTCACGACAATAAGAATCCTTTTTTTAATTTTATTGTTACTTGGAATGACAACAAAAAATAAGGAACTTATTTCTTAACTTCTTTTATCGGAGCATATAATGAAAATTGAAAAAACACGTTTTGTAGATCGCGATAATTCATATGCATGGTGAAAGTTTATGCCCTGCATATTTCTGACAGGTATTGGTGTAAAGTGTAAAAGGTTAGGATAAAACTGCGATTTTCGCAATCTGCAATTTTTTATAACCCTCAACGACTCTTAATAACGTTATCAAGATCTACAAAATGCTTTTTTTAAATTTTCTTTATAGACTCAGATAAAAAAGTGAAAAGAATTACCAATTCCAACTTAAACAAATTTTGTTTTCTTATCCTCTAGCAAACTAGCTAGACTAACCTCTCAAACAGAATTCGAATAACTTTGATCAATTTCATAGAGGTTATTCTGTTTAAATAACTTTTAACATGGTACTTCCCTCGACAAACGTCTCTTACATCGTTACATACATAATATTTAACAAAATCTGTATCGATACAATATGCACAATAAAACTAGTTTTAATGCTGTAGATAGGGACCGCAGTAAAAAAAAATACATACAAAAAGCGCACGGAGAAACAAACAAAAATCGCATAAAAAAGGCCGCCAAAAAAAGGTTCGACTATATCATGTCTCGTACTGCAAATTCGATTTAAATAATTTAATTACTTACATCGTTTTGTATTTCATATGAAACGTCATTTAATAACTTCGTGTTATACGAAAGTGAACGCAACAAGTTCTGGAAATACAAACAGTGAAATTTGAGCGAAGCTTACGTAAATATTTTCGTTGGTATTGGTAATAAAAGCTGGCACTATCCTATAATAAATGTGGAACATGATGTATGAAAGGACACGTAGCCATTCGTAAAGTCGAGTTTAATGTCAGTCCGTACAATCCTGTTGTTTCGAACGCCAAATCATCGATAAGATTGTCAATCAGCCGCGCGACGCCGTGTTAATTCGCCTTTTATGCAGCCGTGGAATCGTAAACCGATGAAATCGCATCGATCGATGCCTGAAGAACCTAGGAATTCATGTCGCACTGATCTCAATGCTGTTACTGGCCCTCGCTGTACATTTCGATGCACGTTATATCGACAGATGCGACAGGAGGGGGGGGGGGGGGGATAGCACGACGGTTATCTCATCGACGGATCGAGCCAAGAGGCCAAGGTTAGCTTTATTTCGAACGCGGCCACCAGCTTCTGGTATCGTGCCCGCGCCAATGGTCCGGCTGCATTTCCGCCAACGTCGCGTTCCATTCCCGACGAGTAGAAAAAATGCAAACCGAGCCGTCGCGACGCTCGACGACTATTAACCCCCTAACCGCAAATGGCCGATTCGAATTTCAGGTTTTCGAAAGGTTCGTTGCGTGCCACTGTCTGCTCTATTCGGATTACTATCTGATCTTTACGCGCCGATCCCACTTGGAATGCATACAAAATTCTAATCTACGCAAGTACCGTTACACTTCGCCACGAGAAGACATCGATATTTATATCGATATTTTGTTTCTAATCAACCAGTTAGTTATCACAATCTCTTTGAAAAATGTGTGAGATACCGTAATTATGCTGTACTTATGCTGTTAATTAAATACAACACTTTTATAAAATATATAATTTATTAAAAAGCGTCATAGGATATGTCACTGAACAACAGCTGATTAAGGAATTTTTTAACAGACTGATTAAGGAATTTTTAGTTTCTCTTTCGACGAATCCTTTTTCTCTTATTCTAAAAGAGAATTTCGGTCATTTCATTATATGTCAGAATATTGGAAGAATTTATTCTTTTAATAGCACGATATTTACTTATGTAAATATTTTGTATATTGTACTATACTGTGGTTGTTCTATACGACATAATATGGTAAAAAGCACAGCTGATCAAGATTGCGAAAAATAATCGGCGCGACGTAAATAATCATTATACTATAATGTGTGCTGTATATTCCATGAAATCCAACGAGTGCACCGAATGTTGATTGTTCAGGTTGTTCCGTCTCGGAACAACAATTCCGATAGAAAATATTCAACGCAAAGACTCTGCGAGGGCGAAAAATGTTAAAGCCATAAATCGGTCGAAGTTGCTCCTCTTCAGAAATTCCATCGGACGACCAACCGACCGATCGACCACCACACGGGCCTACAAGCGCCCTTCGACCAATTGATCGTGATTGGTTCATTACCGGAGCACCAAAATGGTATAAATATAAGGCATTTTTTAGAAGCAATACAGTACAGTCTTAGAAGCAGTCAGACGAACAGTCAGGAGTGAGAGGAACGCAGGAAGGAGACAAGAGTGATCGGCAGTGACGCAGCGACGATCAAGCAGCAACCAAGGGAACAACCACCAAGGACAACGAAGAACAAGGCATCGCTAACACTCATCAATCCAGCATCCGAGCCGTCACAGCCGAAACATTTCCCAATTCGAATACTATTGAACCGTTAATAAATTGTTAAACCTACAACACCTCGTTGATTCCTCAATCATCTCAACACACGCGCCTTCGAGTAATCTGCGGCAATTACGTACGCGGACTCGACGCAACACAGGTGTTGTTCAGATATCGTAAACCGTAAACGCTGAACATGACCATTATATTTAATTGATATAATGTATATCATTTATATGTTTTTTATGTCATTCGATATCGTACGTTTACGCGTAACAATAAATTAAATTATATTGAAACAACGCTGTATTGTATGAAAACCTTATCAGTAACGAAATTGTTCCTCCTATTTTACGATTGTACTCTAGACCATGATAGCAGTTTATTGACGGCTTTGTAGAAATCTGGATCCATAGAATCAATAACCATTAACAATGTTGACAACATCGTTTGACCGTATCAATGTGTTTTCTGTAATCAAAAATGGTATTAAATAAAAATGTTAGCTATTTTTCGAGTCACAAAATTATGTACATAAAAAATACTTAATAAATTAAATGCATTTTAAAATGAATATTGTTATTAGACCGAAGTGAGCATCGCTATGTGTTCTCGATCATAATTATCTGACACAATTTATGCGATCTTCCATTCATTAATTTCTGTTATTTACTGCCTTGTTCGTTGCAATTGATTAGCGTATGTGCTTCAGATTTATTACCTTTCCCGTATTTAATATAATTATGTAATTTAGTATATCCTTTTCACTCTATAGAGTGTAATACTTTTATACATTGTGCGTTATATTTAAACAACGGAAAGTTAAGCAAAATGAAATTTAACTATTTTGATTTCAAGAAGCAGAAGTTAAATAAAAAGGTGCTTCTTCTTTTCAAAATTTTTATAAATCAAAGAGGATACAGCAATATTAAACAGTTTCCAACGGCCTCCGATCGTTCTGATGTATTTAAATTTTTGTATTTTTTTCTGGTCATTTTTACCACAGATGCATAAAATTGGCGGCCCGGTATCACGCACTGAATTATTTAAATCGTTCCTTTTTCGATCGCAGGGAATTTAATTGTATTTTTCCAATACAGAATCAATAAAATTATAAAAAAGAGATCGCATTACAAATATCCATATATAATTAATTACCTTTTGACATAGTGAATTTTAAAGTCCTTGCTGGACTTTTCAATCCCAGGTCTCATTAAATGGTAAGCATACCATATATTTTGTAACACAAAACCAGATTAAACTCTCCAGGAATAAAGGAAGATATTTTGTCGTGTAATTATTCATCGGAAGACGATAATTCGTGCTATGAATATTTTATCGATTACAAATTCGTGAAGCGATATCCGTCTATGAAGTAACTGTACATACATCGTTACGAACAGAAAGTTTACGTTACAGAGGAAAGTTATCGTGACGTTCAAATAAAATGGAGAAGTAAATTACAATGAAGTCCATCAACGCATAAAATGACGGTATTGAACAATTAACAATAGTTACGTGCTGTATTAAACCATGTCGTATACTCATTCTCCTATGATACTTAGAACTTTCGAAACAGTCGTTATGCGTTCAGAACAGAAATAATAACGTTATGAATGCTTCAATAAGTGTCGTCCCATATGGGACTACTATTCCGAGGTCGCTCTTTAACGAACCATTCATTTTCTCTGAATGAACGGCAAAGTTAAATGTACTAAATCCAATTCGAGGTGAAACAGACAATTACAACTGCGAAAGCGATGGGTTTCCTTTGCACAGGACACGAGCATGTGTCTACATGCTGAAACATTATATGTTAATAGTTTAGTTAAACTCGTTAATTGGTTCAACTGTTATGCTTCGCATTCAACAGGACGTTGAAACTTGAAGTACGAACTGAAGAACTATGTTGAGGTCGTATATTGACGTCCATTGCGGCTATTCGTCATATTCTCAATGTCGAGCCATTATGCTCTTATGCCATCGAGCATAATTTTCCCAGAACGAGAGAGTTGAAACGGGAAATTGTAACACGTATTTTAAGAACGTCGATTTACTGTTTTAGTTTAAAAAAATAAGTGATTCATTGAATCAAAAATAAGAAATTCAATAGATCTTATTCGTTAAATATAAAGTTAACGAAAGTTAAAGATAAATATAAAGTGCTGGGAAATAAACTAAAAGCACAGTAATTGGCTACTATAATCCATAAAATGTAGACAAAAAATCGATAACCACAATGATCGGTCGACTTAATATAATACAAATCTATTATAATAAATTTTAACGACAATTGAACAAACATTTGGAACACAATTTTCATATCATACATTCAATAGATATACAGTGTACCGATTATTATCTATCGTCACTTTCAGTACAGAACATTGTCAAAAAAGGGTTGCTGAAATTTAAAACGATAAAAGATGTAAAAAGATTTAAGAGTATCAATTTATCTTATTATAATTCATCAAACAACAAATTAAATTTCTCCTCAATTGCTATTCCACATAATCGATGGAAACGATATTTAATATTCTTTAAGGTTTACAGTATAGTGATAAACATTTTCTCGTCTCGACAAAGAATTATTATGAGTCACAATTAAGTATTGCAATGACTCATTCATTCGTCAATATTTGTCTGGCCAGTAACAAATCCACCGTGTTTGTTCGACAACGAACGATTTTCCTTTCACTTGGCTGAACACAGACAGTATGTATTCCACTCCAGCGGTTACAGGTATTTCTCATGCAATTTGTCCGAAAGCAGGCACCTTCGTTCCGAGTTATCAGACAATATGAAGCAAAGCCTGTGAAAAGAGGGCTCTCCATTTTTCAACAGATGACGATTTTTCTCAAAGGGATTTCGCGTGATTGAGTTATAGTCGCGGTTAGGTTTTAATCTTATTAGTTGGTTGGAGACAGACATTTTTCTCTTGTCGGAGACTTTTATACTACTTGTCAGACTAGAAAGAGATCATGCCGTGCCCATTCAACTGGAAATTCGTTTCATATGTACCATTGGAAAGGATCAGTCTTGGCGCTTCTCTTAGTCGACCAGAAGTCACTCGTGTTCCTTTCGTGCAACTTGGGCGACCTCGATCTCATTGGTTCGTTTACAGATATTTGAAGTCAAGCTTGGCTGATGAAAAAGCAGTTCAGATGTGAATGAAAAAGAATAGCATTAAAAAATGAGGGAAAAGATTGAATGAATTTTTGGACTGAATCAATGTGTACATTAGCACATATAAAACACAGGGTAAAATGATAAATGAGAAAACAACATATGAATTGTAGTGTCGAAGAAGGCTAAATGAAAGATACATGCAGTATCTTACTTTTCTTTATCTCTTTCAACTCAATTTTTCTTGCAAACTACGCATTGTATAAAAATATGTTTCCAACAAAAGTTGTTTGGTATAAAAAGAAGCATAAACTACATTAATTAATTGTTTGCTATTTTTTTGATTTTATCAAAATATGAGATCTACCTGGAATATTTAAAATATAATTTACAATATTTAGTCACCCCATCCGAAAGTCTATTAGATGTAGAATAAAAAATTATTAAGGTGCGAGGGTATTCCTTCGTTGATTTTTAATGCAAGAAATGTTTGGAATGCTGTTCATTAGAGCTAGGTGTTTCACATTTTGTCAAATGGCCTTTGACTTGTTTAAAGTTGCGTGGGATCGCGGCTACGATAATCCGTTTAAGGGTTAATAACTCCAAACCAAATATTGTACAGTAATTACACCTGGTATTTGGGTGAAACCTCATTGAATACTTTGTCCCAAAAGCACGCGAACCACAAACGTACCGCATTTATGTAGACTCGCGCGTGCGCGTTTTGCGATTTGGCTTCGCCACTTTGATGGACATCTCCATAATTCACGTAGTTCCGCAACCTACCTAATGACCTTCTGGATCTCTGTTCCTGTACAGCAAACTTTGGACCAAAGTGAAACGTGACACTGGCAATGAACGCGTTTCGAGTATTGTTTAATATTGTCCCTGGTTCAAAAAGCAATCAATGCTGTGAGTTCGTATGCAGGAGACCCGCTATATTTGCAGCAACAGCAAACTTAGTTCATTACCGATTCCCAGGTACCGCATTTACTATATAAATTGTTTAAAACGCCAAAGTCACAGGGTTCAATTACAGTTCCGGACGGTTCAATTTGAAATTCTATACAGTTCAAAGTTAAAAAGTGTTTCGTGGCCAAACTTCATGACGTGCAATTCAAAACCTAAAGTCCGAATTTTCTGTTTGGAGTCGACCATCAACGGTTCGTCGAAAATCTTTCAGTAGAAATGAAAAGGGATGATTGAGGGCACAGTCCCAAAATATAGTAACTCGCCTACTGACCCCATAACTTCATTTCCGATGCAGGTCACACGAGGTGGTGCGCAAAAATTCCTTGCTCGAGGATCTTTATGGCTAGACAGTTCTTTCTTTCGAATAGAAATGTTAGGTCACTGCAGAGCTACTATCTTATTTTTCAGTGAAATTTTAACCTGCGGAATTTTGCAAAAATATTTATTTACTATAACTAATGTTAATAATGAATTTTGACACAATGTGTAGTTAGGAAAATAGCAGTGAATAACAAACAAAGGAATAACAAAACTTCTGCTTGGATTAATTTCACAACAATTGTAAAATGATGGGAATAATAATAAATATATTGATTCATTACTAGAACTATTAATATACATGTGAATGTTTCCATAAATAATTTGTTACGGTTTGAATAAAAAAATACCATTAGATAAGTTATGTTTGAGCGAACAATGTTCAAACAAAAAAAGCGAGCACTAGAAACGTAGATCATGCGCTAATTCATTGACTGAATCAAAGTATAGTATAGAAGATAATATATTCCTTTATCAGTGATATAATATTTCGATACTCCATTTATAATAAATTATTTAACCCAAGAAGAATATATCTTTGTAAGATTATACACAATATTATTGTAGAATATAAATGAACAATGATAATAAAATTTCAATACTGTCAACAATTATTACTAATGGTGTCTGTATTAATATAGACAATTGGGTGTCCCAAAAATGTCTAGCAATCCAGAAAAAAAACATTGACTAATGAAAGGTGAGATATTGTGGCGCAAGGCGGCCGAGCCAACAAGTGGACGAAGCCCAATAACGCTCATTGGCTTAGTCACATCACGTCAGCGGTACACGCCTCTCATTGGTCAATGCTTTTTTTTAATAACTCGTTAACCGTGTCTCGGAGAAAATTTTTTTAAAAGGAAAAGTTAGTTGAAATGGTCTCGAGAATCTTCCATTTCAGGATTGTTAAACATTTTTAGGACACTTTGTATGTTCTGAAACTGTTGGATTGTTTCACTTATTCCGATTTGCGTATATATTTATTTTTTAAATGAATTCAATAAGTCCATAGCAACCCAATTATATTGTCAAATTTCTCAAACGTTTTCTCTAGTTTACCTTTGATCTGCTCATTTTCTCCATAAATGCATGAAATCGTAATGATAATCGTTCATTTTTTTCTGTATTATAACATACGATTCACCACGAATCATCAAGTTTTGCTGTCTTTTAGAAAATGTTCAAATTAATGTTCAAATGTTCTACTAACCAATGTCAACAGATTAATCACCAGACTAAAAATACATATTCTATCATGCTTTATTAGATGAACACAAGACGGATTAGAAAATATCTGCAGGGAAAGAACGATAATAAAGAAATATTGGAAGACCATAAATTGTGGTTACTAATGTGATATGGAACACGTTATCAAATAAAAACTACGAAAGGAACATTTCGAACGGTCTGATTTACACAGTGATTGCACTTTATTTTGATGGAAATGAGAAAAATTAAAATCAACCGGGAGTAAACAAATTCAGTCGTAAACAAATGATATTGAATCCCAGTCAATCAAATCTGGCAACAATGGGCAATACACAACACATTACGGATTCGTGTACAAACAAACGGATTTTGACGGAGCTTTTGTTTACATTGTCTCGAATAGCAATGCCCGCGGAAAATGAATCGTATCGAGTGTTTTTTTCCATTTGGTATTGGTTCATGTTCAATTACAGTACTTACTACGCCTCGCCCAGTACATTGGCTATATTTCCAGGATTTAATAAAGACCTCAGCGAAGGAAGAAGGGCTCATTGTCCCATTGTTACCAGCGGATGTACTACGGGTTTCAGTCATCGTTCTTCACCCTCGTTCCAACCGTGTGCTCCGTTCACGCTTCTTTCACAGGATTCTCCTAAAAGCGTCTTCTAACCCGGGACAAAAGTGGGATCGCTATTTTTCGTGTAATAAACCACACACTGTACAGCCTCCACTGCGCATTCCACGCGTCCACTTGTGGCGAAGATACATTGCCACGGAAACCTTTTACATCATATATTTACACCGCCTACACGTTGACAATGCAATATTTTAGAACATTATGGCGAACAGTGGCGAATTCACACTGAACAAGATTAATACCGCGAAACTTACTATAAACTTCCTGAGATTGAGAACAATAATATATCTTTCGAATGATTATTGTGTTTTATTTTATTGTAAATATTGTATTTGATTTTATACTTACGGTGTCATACGCTTATACATTGCCGGAGTATTTTCACGATTTCTTACAATTACTCGCTCAAACTAAACTCGACGTTATCCACGATTCTGATCGAAGCTGACTCTAATACTAAAAAATCACCGAAATTATCAAAATAAAGTTTTTTATTTTACATTTTTTAGTTTTAGAATTTATATAGACAGCTTGCTGAGATTCTTACGATTAAAATAATACTAAATATAACTATATTTCAATTAATTTGAAAGTATCGCCAGGTACAAAATATACAGAAATATTTTCAGCTCTTGAAAAGGGCAATTTCTGAAGTCATTTGAAGTAACTCTTTCCTAAGCGAAAATGTTCTCTGCGACTCTGTTAACCAGTTATTAAAGAAAAACAAGGGCCAATCAGAAGACGAGTACATTGCTAAGCACTATTGCGCCGGAATACGCCGGCTGTGCTCGCTCTATAATTGGTTCATTAACCACGCGTAATATTTTCGCTAAGGAAAAGTTACTTCAAATGATACGAACAATCACATCTTTTAAGCAATTACAACTTTTCTTGGATCATATACATGACTGTTAATGTACGTAGTTTGATGGTGTCAAAAGAAGTCACGTTCGCTGTTTTTTTTTGGTGGATGCACAGAGCACGTATGAAGATCGTTAATTTTTTGCTTTATTAGAATCATATATTTTTGATTGTGCAAATTAATGCAGTTTTATATTATTTGGAAGAAGTGTTAACTTACGCATATCAAGGAGTTAAAAACTTAAAATATATGTATATTAATTAGTATAAAGTAATGTCACGTTAATCACAATGGTAATATGAGGTATGGTTGCGAACAAAATCTTATTTATTAACACTGACATTTTCTATAAACATATTAAATAGAAACTTATATATGAAATCCATTTCTGTAACTGTTATAGCAAAACAATACTGTGTGTATGTGTGTGTGTGAACTCAATTAAACTCAATTTTAAATAAGTAACTGCAATAAAATCACACTTTGTTTTCGATTTTTATAGTATTTGAAAACGCTCCCAGACGAATATAATACCTCGTAGACAGGACAAAAGCAAACGGGGCAATAATACTAATTTGTTTATTTTCAGGTCATGTTCCTCCGGGTTCACATTCATTACACAAGAGTAGATAAAGCGATACCGCTTTTGTGCGCGTTAATATTTAATAGCTAATATTTAATATTTAATATAAAATAAAGTATTTTAAAATGAAATTTAAAATAATAGAAGAGGAAAGGAAAATTCAACAGCATCGACTACAAATTAACATTAAATAGTTCAAATGTGAAACATTGTGATGTTTTTATTTCATGCCACACATATAACTGTAGGTAATTTTTGTAGCTACAAATATACTTATATTTCTGTATACACTTGATCCCTTGTATCGCAGAAGATTCAGAGTGTAATTATTAAAATTTCAAATTAGTTAAAAATTACATCACATAAAAACGAAGGGTTTTTTTAATAAGAAACTTATTACTAATGGTAAACATACTTCTTTCAATTAGACAAGTGATTTGAATCGTTTGAAAACACTGAAGAATTGCCTTTTAGCCACTGAATCTCATTTTCCTCGTACTGTGACAATGCTGGGATCGTCGGTCTCGTTGTTAGGACGATCAAAACGCTCGCCTCGTTCCCGTTCCCATATATCTTATACAAATATACATATTTTCACGTTTTATACAAAACTCAGACAGATATGATAAGTGTCTACATAAGTTTTCGAAAATATGTACTTTCATGGTATAAACACTTATACACGAGTGATATGGTTATAAGAATAGAAGAATCAGTGCTAAGAATAATGAATAACTAAATAAAAGTATAAATAAATGAAAAATGGATCTGACGGAATATTTGCACCTAATATCGCACAGGGTGCTGCGTAAAGTATTGTGTATAAACGAATATAAGCTGATTTCTTATGCAGCTACACACGAAAAGTGTTAGAGAAAATTTGTTCACCTAAATATTCGTTTTCCAGAAAATCGAGTTTAAAAATTCAGCGTGCATACCTACCGCTGATGAGAAATCTGCTAACGTGTTTGTGCATAATTTACTGTTCCTCCTTCTTGTAAACATTAAACTGTGTAATAAATTTGGCCGTATTGCCGGCGCACAGCGTGGTGTTGGGGCCCGAAAAGCAATTCACAATGTGTTTAGATCGGAATTGGTGGTAACTACGTGAGCGTTCTTTATCCATCTCTAGTGGAATTCAATACAGTAGAGACTCCTTTATCCAAATATTTATTTGTACAATATTGTGATATTCAAACGTTCTATTATCTAATCATTGCGTTATCGAGATATATTAGCAACCTGGCAGAGGACTCGAATGAAATGTTTAAATAATAGAATATTTTGATATTAGGATATTATAAAAATAAACCTTCAGATAAGAGTGCCCGAAAAAGTGAATCGAAAAAAGATGTAAAGACAGCAAAAACTATTCGGACAACAAAATAGACTTGGACACTCAACAGTCACAGAAAAAGGAAAGAGCGTTTTTCATAAAAGAACAGAATCTTCTGTCTGTGTAGAATAATGCAAGCTTACTCAACTAATTTGAAACTCAATTTCTCCGTAAACTAAGCATGAAGTAACGGATTTCTGTTGTAGAATTTTCAGCAATTTTTACACGAAAGACACACTTTGTATCCGTTTGTGTTAGTTTCAGTTACAACATGCCGAATTCCTTCGGAAACTATTCGTATTGCAACTTTTGCTTTTGCTTGGAAGTACAATAACGAGAAGCGGCTCCACGGATGCGATGCACGGATTCCAATTCACCGATCGACGGATTAATTAAAAGCTTTCGATGACGCATGAGGCGAAATGAACTCGTTCTTTTTCTTTGACTCGGCTTCGTCACGAAGTTTGTCTCCTATACGTCGCCAACGCGTTGTACACGCGATTTTATTAATTAAATTATTTAATTAAACCTCCCGATACCTTTTAATAGCAATTAACAACCATTATGATGTTATCAGGTTCATGTATACCAACTGAGTAACCGCAAGTCCGATTAGGCAACGTCACTGGACTAATATACTTGCAAATTCTGTGCAGTATGGGATTCAGAGGGATGTGGAAACATCAAATTTGCGCATTAGCTATGCCTGTTACGATATTGGAATATCTGCACGATTGTAACATTCTTTGCGTATGGACTTTGAATATAGCTATCTCATAGGGGAATATTTTAGTAATACATGATTTGATTGTGTTAATTCTGTAAGACTGTTTTATTGTGTGATTTGTGCATGTAGCTCGATATGCGAGGAAAAAAATTAAGATTAATCATTTTGGTAATTGCAAAATATTTACTAAATATTTATAGCTCGTTATTATTTTTTTATAACAAATTTTATTCACTTTCACGTATATAATGAATACAATACCCATAAAGTTAACAATTTACAATTTCACGATTAAGTATAATATTATTTCAAAACTGTGCACATGTTTGAAAATGGAAACATGTTGCAAAATTTGGAAGGACTTCCCTCGTTACATGTACTCGCATGTTATTACATTAATTAATTTTACCTGAATTCATTAAATATCATATTGATTTTTAGGAAATTAATAGTCGAAATTATTTAGACGATGCGATAACAAAATTGCGTTGATTACATTCAGTAAGATTGATTTTCATTTAATTAATGTGCACGTATAAAATAAAGTTACTCCAATTATCGGGCATATTTTACAGGTTTAATATAAACAAGCGAGAGGATGATTCGTCGTAAATAGGCAAAATTTATTTTATCAATTATGTAAATGGTTATTTTAAAAGTACAATACGAAGTAAAAATCTTATCGAAATTTATAATTCTGATGTTTATGTGTATACGATTCATGTGTTATACATATATATATATATGCAAAAATATGGTATGTAATTTTTTATGTTCGATGAAGAACGAAGCTGGACGAGAACCAATAACATTCGATGCACATTAATTAGCGATCGTTAATGGCGTAATACATTTTCTTTCCACATAAAATAATCCCTTCGAAATGTGCTTTTTTGTTGGAGGAGAACTTTTATGATGTCTGCGGCATGGGAGGTCTTGTATTAATATAGAGATATCCACGTATTTACAGCTTTCCCACTTCGCCTCTTTTAATGAAAAACTGCACAATATACAGTTACGTTAATAACGCAAGCACTGGTTAGCCTGGAAATGAAATACGAAAGCTCGTTACTGTGAAGTCAAAGATTGCGAATATACTGTCATCCTCATAATCTCCATGTTTAAACAGCGGTTTAAATATTATGAAACCCTTCCGGGCTTTCATGTGATGACTGAATTCAGGGTAACGACTACGATTTACGCGATCGTTATAAATATATTCATTAAGTTTTATGTTAACATATATACTTGATTGAACATCAAAGATTTCATTTTGTTTGCCGATTGAACTAAACAAGGTTCATAGATACAAATATTAAAAATTGTTTTCCTCTACGGTTTCAATATTAAATGTCACGTATGTATAATTTTTTAAATTAATCAGTCGTATGTAGATTGTGGATTTTTAAGCGAAATAGAAATTTTCTCCGTCCACTGCAAAAAATATAAACTGAACAGCAAGTTCTTATTTTTCTCAATAACGTTTATAGGTTAACAATAATACAGTATCACTTTCTAATTCTTTCAATCTGTTTGCTATTTTAAATTGTACTTCTCATTTTTGTAATAAATGCATAAGATCTGCAGTTTAGTCATGTGTAAAAAGAAGACTTTTTTTATGGAAAATTCAGGCTTAAACCATTTTTAATTATTTATCCAAAAATAGTTTTTGTACTATTATTTTATAGTTTCTACATATATCAGTAAATGCTGTACTTTCACATGCATCTTATCATTCGTGGAAAATATGAATTGATAGTTTACGTATACTAAATTATTAATTGTTTTTTTCTATGAATAACAAATAGCGATTCCACTATGGTTTTATCAGAGTTTTAATAACTTTAATGCTTCTATCCATGTATAATTATTAACACCAGCTTCCACAAATAATTCTATAAATAATTTTTTATTCTTTCATGTTGTTTATTTTTTAACCAAAAATTAAATATATCTTATTCGATAATTATAAATGTAATTATATCGGAAAATAAACAAAATGTACGGCATTTAAACAACTCACAGTAATCGGTTCCAGTATCCTATCATCAATTAACGAGAGAAATAATTGTCTGACTTCCATTCATTTCATGACTAGACTGCGGACCTCTGTGTAAAATACATTGCTTGTTACAACAGTGTATTAGGGGGGCCTGAAAGTAATGTCGTTTTTCTACATTAAATTGAAATACATAAATTTTTAACATGATTTTATTTTTAATCAATAATGTAATCATCCTCGTTATCAACAACCTTTTGCCATCTAGTATGCAAATTGTCAATGCCGGATCGACAAAAATCAATTGGTTTTTGATCAAAATATCTGAAGATTGCATTTTGGACATCATTCGAATTTTCAAATTATTTGCTACTTAGAAAATGTTGCAGCGATCGGAATAAATGAAAATCCGATGGCGCAATATCGGGTGGGTATGGTGGGTGAGACAACACCTCCCATCCAAATTCATTAATTTTTTTCAAGGTTCGTCTTGCACAGTGCGGCCTTGCATTATCGTGTCGCAGAATAACATCTTTTCTGTTGACAACCGCCGGATATTTTTCAATTAAAGATTGATTTACTCGATCTAACTGTTCACAGTAAAGATCTGCATTCACGGTTTGTTCAGGTTTCAGCACTTCAAAATGAACAATCCCGCGAATACTCCACCATGCACACAAAAGCGCCTTTTTGGGGTGTAAACCTGGCTTAGCTGTACTTCGTGGCGATTCATTTGGAGAGAGCCACTGCCTTTTGCGTTTTGGGTTATCATATATGACCCATTTCTCATCTCCAATGATCAAACGATCAGAAAAACTCTTCTGTATGGTGCCGCTGAAGCAATAAGTTGCATGTGCTGGATCGGTTAGCTTCGTTTTCTTCCGACAAATTATGCGGGACCCAAATACCTGCTCTGCTTACTTTACCAATCTGGTTTAAATGTTCTTGGATGGTTGACCAAGGTTGTTTAAGAGTGTTTGACTGTTCCTCAATTGTTTTACATGGATTTGCCTCCACCTCCGCCCTTAACGTGTCATTGTCTAAAGTTGTTGGTCTTCCTGATCGATACGAGTTGAAAAGAACGAAATTACCGGATTTAAACTTAGAAAACCATCTTTGGCATTTTCTAACGTTTAATGCGTTTGGATAAACATCGCAAATGTTTTTGGTAGCAACCGTTGCGTTAATAACCTTGCTAAACTCAAAAAGGATACAATGCCGGATATGTAACTCTTGTGGTATTTGGCTGGCCATTTCACCGTAAATTGCGAAAAAGATTTAAGATGTTACTATTTACGAGAACGCAAGTCATTCTAGCCTTAAACTGTGCTTAGCACGCCTTTGAAATACATAATAACCTAACAAATAAGTAACGAATATCGACATGCGCAAAAACGACATTACTTTCCGGCCCCCCTGATACATAAATTCTTTTAAAATCTTTACAGGTTTGTGTTTCACTTACACATTTTTTCCAAATGCATGAATCCCTCAGCGAAAAAATGGTAAACCGTGAAACAACGAAGCAGGATTATTCTGGCTGTAGCTGATCACCAAAGTTCCCCGTTGAACAATTTTTCATGAAGAAGAAATTAGCATCACCGTTGCTCGTACTAATATTTCAGTCATAAAAGTTTTTACGCCGCTGCGTCGACAGTAATATAAGAATCCCTCGAAAAGTTGCAGGCATTTTTCTCATGGAAATTCGCCACGCGTGTTCTCCCGGCAAAGTAGTGTCCGTTAAATTGATCAACGAGAAGACTATGGTAGTTTTACGGCCTCCCCAAGTAACTCGGTGCATTCCTGAAGAGTAATTCGGCAACTTGTGTCATTCGTCATGGCTATTAAATCAAGGGACGGTTCGAAAAACGGTTTCAACATGAAGGCAGCGGCTTCGCCGGCGTATCTTGACACCGGATACCTTGCGAATGATTTATTCGAATCGGGTTTTATATAATTTGGGTCGTCTGCGCTCTGCAGTCGTCTGTACTTCCTACTTTCGCAGAAGTAAAAATAATAGAGGAGCTTTTAATGAAAAAGAGAGCGCGAGAAGGGAAAACAAACTACAAGGGAATTCGAGGTAAACGAAGGCGATCCGATGCGACAAAAATACCTACAATATTCTCTTCCTGTAGGAATTTCAGTAATTATCCTCCGCAATGTCCTTGTTTTCAAACTTTACTTATTACTAGACTTCGGCTTTTTATGCATTTATAATAAAAATAGGCAGGTGAAATCATTTCAGTTCAAGAAACTACATAGATTTAAATTTGGTATAACAATCCGCAGTCATTTTAAAAAGTACAATATTCAGTATAACATCGTTCCTAGGTTTTTACGAGATATACCAGTATGGCGAAATTATCGGTTTTCATGTTATAATGATCTCTCCACCAGTAAAAACTCCACTTTCGTACGGAACTTTTCATTTGTATTGTATGTGATTATATTATAATTTTAACTTATAGAAAAGCATTAGAGATAACTATAGATATAGAACATTTTGAAAGTCCGCACAAAACTAATAAGTTTGAATAATAATATTCTTGTGTAATAATTATATATTTTCCGTGTCCTTTTTAATATTTAGTTATTGTTAATCATTCATATTTTCCTCGAATGATAAGTTACATGTGAAAGTAGAGTGTTTATTCAATATAAAAACTATGAAAACGTGAAAATCGATGAACATACGGTATTATTGTTCTACGTTGATCGTACAGAAATTTTCCAGTTGGCGTAAAGAACTTCTTTTTGTCCAAAAACTATTACAATCGATAATAGACCTTACCTTTTTAAAGAAAGGCTGTATTTCGATTACAATGTGTTACTTGCTTTGTTTTTTCTCCATTATTAGCTTCTTTCTGTTCCCGATGGGATGTATTTTGAGACTTCGTCTGTTTCATTGCTGTTTCATTTTCCTCTTATTTGATCAATGACGTCCTTTTGATCTTTTAATCTAAAAGTACGTGTTTTGAGGGAATATCATCTCTTGCAGTATTTCTCTGCTTGCAACAAGAATATCATGAATTTTTCTTTCAAATAAATTGTGTTTATTTGTATAAGCATTTGTTAATAATAATATTTTGATGTAGCTACATAAACCTTCGTTAAAGTTTCCAATACATGACATTACTAATTTTATCAGTCGATTCTAAAGAAAAGGGCATAGCCGATTGAGATGGTCAAAATTGCCCTTAGAGGTTTTTCATTGAGTCATATACTGTTCAATAGTAAATTAGATTTCGCGGTTTTCCGGCATTTTTCCATCTTTAGCGGTTTTCCAAAATTTTGAAAAAAATATGGCTAACCGATTGAGTTGTAATGAGCGGAAACATTTCGGCATATATTCCGCTCGTTACAATTTTTTTGCTCACTTAATTTGCATTTTCGGGGTTAAAAAATTATTTGTTTCAATGCAATAACGTTTGAAATTACTTAATCCACACTCGCGGTAAACTAGAAAAGTAGTAGCTTCATTCTGACAGCAAAAAACATCGACACATTGGGTTTTCATTTTTTTTGACAATGTTGCAGGTTGGCAAAAAGTCTGAGAAAAATTGAGTACACGAGCCGTGATAGTACCTTATCGGCGAATTAATACAAAAGTTTTGAATATACTATAAAAGTGAGAAATCTTCAATTTTCCGATTTTTTGGGGGATTTTCATTTTTGATAATCACAGCTGGCAACTGAAAAATCTGAAAAAGTTCTATAACATGCGGCTTAATGTCCAAAATAAGCCATATTTTTTTCAAAATTTTAGAAATCCGCTAAAGGTGGAAAAATGCCGGAAAACCGCGAAATCTAATTTACCCTGTAACTAACCCCACGGACAAGTTACAGGGTTAAAATTTTACACAGATGAGTTTTTATTGGTCAGCTATCGAACGGTGTATGACTCATTGAAAAACCTCTAAGGGCAGTTTTGACCATCTTAATCGGCTGTGCCCTTTGAAAAGGCAAATGATATTCTCCGAATTAGTGGAATATTGGAATCACTAATTTTAATAAGTCTTGCAACAGAAGTTCCTTAATTATGAATGAAGGCAGGGAATATTGAGCTTGAATCTCGACAACGCAGCTTGGGGCTTGCAACAAACAGTTAATGAATCATTGTCGCAGTCAATTACTTCGGCGTATGAATAATACGGCGATCGTATTTCCATTTTATCTGATGAAGAGTGCTTTTAATGAAGCACTCTCGGTGAAAATGAATGTATACATGAAATTAAAACAATTAAATAGCTATTATATAATTTCTCATCGCAAATGTTATACCGGATGATTTTATTTCTATGTAGGGTGTTAGCCCCTGATTAAGTACAGTGACATGTCTCAGAATGGGCTGAAAGTACAAAAAAAATGTTTATACACAAGCTGCTGAGTATAAAAATGTGTCTCGTCCAGTCCAGTGGCCCCCAGAAACGTTTGATCTCACATGGCGCAAAGTTTTTCTATGAGGGTATTTAAAAGAGCAAGTCTTTCAACTTCCAACTAACGAAAAAAATGAACTATGCCAAAGAATCACAGTTGCATGTAAAATAGTACCACCTGATACCTTGGCGGAAGTTGAAAATAATTTAGTAAAACGATTTCAGGGGCGTATTTATGAATGGTAGCGGTCATGTTGAAGGATAAGGTAAGACAATTTTAGAATTATGTGAATGGAAGCTTAATAATGGGTATTGAAAATAAGAGTCAACTCAACCCAATTAATATTGGTCATTCGCTGTGTTCCGTCCCGGAACAACAATTCTTCACATACATTATATTTTCTCCATACAAAATATTCAGCACGAAGACTCTGCGAGTACAAAAAAATGTTTTAAGGCCATGAAACGGTCGAAGCCGATTCTCCTTGGAAAAACCCATCGGCCGACCGACCGACTGACCATCACACTGGCGTACAAGCGCCCTTCAATCACCAAACGCCCGATTGTGATTTGTTCTTACCCGATCACTAAAAACGTATAAATATAAGGCATTTTACAGAAATAATGAGTAAGAAAAGAGACAGTGACGCAGAAGGGAACACGACGGTGACCAGCAGTGACGGAGTGACGGAATGACAGGCGAGCAGTAACGAAAGGAAGCAATGACAAGAAGCAACGAAAAGTAGTGAAGACAAGGCATCGCTACAGCCCTATATGTACATCCAACATCCGCTCCGTCACATCCGAAACCTATTCCATATCAAGTGTCACTAGAATTCAATGAATTGTTAATTACATAAAATCAGTTGATTCCTCGATTCTCTATACATACGCGCTATCGAGTGATCCGCGGCAATTACGTACGCGGACTCGACGCAACACGCTGAATAGCGAGATATCGAGAAGTAATGCAAAGGAATTGAAGCACTAGTTTGAAATAAATAGGTATATTTTAAAAACCGTAACAAACAATATACTAATATCGTATGATGAGATTCTAATAACCGTTGACGAGATTCTAATAGTGGTTGACAAGATTATAATTCGGACTTCGTTGGTTCACTAAAAGGTGGAGGTAAGGAACCCCTTCCATCATCAGAATTTACTAAAATAGTGGGGCACTGGAGCGACCAATTAGAAATAGCCTATCGGGGATGATACGATGAGGGTGGCTCGACAGTCTGACGCCAAGAACGGTGACGCCGCGAAATACCCATTGCACCTCGTGGAAATTATGAGAAATAAATTGTCGAGCTCCTTTGGTGTCTCGGCCTAGGCCAAGCACCATCAAGTACCATTGAAAGCGGTACAGGCGACACCTTTCAGCCGCACCCGAGTCGTAAATTAATAATAATAATCATTCGTCAAAGACACCCTAAACAGACTCTCAAAAATGACATCGTCCAGATCGATAGTAGCCTAAACCCAAATAGTAAGACGAGTCGCGGCAATCGCATAAAGGAAAGTTCCAAATGTTTAATATTTGATATATAATGATAGCGTGACATGTCCAGTCACCGAAACTGGAATTGAACCTCAGAAGAATGATTTGGCACGGAATGAAATCAAAGTAATACATTTAACCATGATGAAGGTAACTGACATATGCCACCTGCCTTCGGCTGTTGCGAACTTCATCGTTCTTAAGTTAAGATTAAATAGAAGAAATGGTACATAATTGTAGGTCAATGGAGTCGTATTAAAACCAGCTGTCGTAATAAAAATAAGGGAATATATAGTCTGAGGTAAAAAGGTCAAGTTGACCTTAAAATATCCTCCACCATTATATGAATGAAATAAGTGTTAATACCATGTGAAATGCTTCTTCTATGGTAAACAGCTTACATATAAATATTTTTTTCGTTGCTTAGACTAGCTTGTTATATACTTTCAAATTATATAAAGTATAGTATTAATTTTAAGTACTTTTATTTGAAGTTTTTGAATTCGTTTTGATTATCATTCAATATAAATACAAAATATGACATTGTATGACGTTGTAATTTGAAATAAAACTCGTATATTTTTCTAAGTATTAATGAAAGTATTTATGTTTAAAGAAACACAATAATTTTGTTTTCTTGTTTTAAGCTTTGAAATAAGAATTGTAACAATAATTTCTTCCAAGTCGTGTAGAAGTTTCTGTTATTATTACTTAAATCTATATATAGTGTTTAATGGTCAAACAAGTACAATAAGAATAGTCTGTGCTCCTACAAGTGCTATAGACAATATTGTTCAAAACTGTAGAACATGAATTGTCCAAAGATCATGCAAGTAGCGTAGAAACAATCTATAATCTGGCAAGTAGTACCAAGCTGCCAAGGATGAGACGAGTAGGGTAGTGACCTGGAATTATTACCTGCTCAGATAATAAGAAATTACAGATTACGAATACACACATAAGCACAGAAGGAATGATATGTAGTTGGGAAATGTAACGTAACTACTGATCACGTAAATAGCATAGAACGATTGATGATCCAGCTAGTAGTATAGGATGATCATTAATCAGAGTAGCAGTAATGGAACCTCTAATGTGCTCTTAGGTGACCAATAGGAATGATAACACAGGCAATATAAGCCGATGAAACCGAAATTATGAATGTTAAACACTGAAAACTGTGGCAATAGTACGAAAATAATTTCCTACTTTATTTCGCATACGTCAAACATTTATTGCGATCTTACATTGAGTATAAATGATCTATATAACGTTCTGTTGAGTATAAATCCTATAAGTCGTGTATTTCCTACAAGTTTTATAACTGAACATTATAAAATTTATTTTAGAGGCTTACAAAACATAAGCAATCTATAACAGTAGTTGTGAATTATTTATTCCGTTTCCTTAAGTAGATTATGCAAAGCAATACCTTCACTTTGAACGATTCGATGACATTCAATATTATAAATTGCTTATGTTCTGTAAGCCTCTAAAATAAATTTTATAATGTTCAGTTGTAAAATTTGTAGGAAGTAGACGACTGATATTATTTATATGTGTAACTATAAAATAACACATAAATTTACAATATATCTACAAAATATTAATATCTTAAAATCACACGAAAATAGTAAAAGGAATGAGAATCGACAGTTATACATAATACGGCAAATAGTATCTGATATGGAACAACTAAAAGGGTAAAAAAAGGTCGCAAAGATGTTACTTTTGCTGCAGTAAAGGAATATTTGTGAAGTATATGATACAAAGAAGCGAATATGTACGTTGCTACCAAATTTTAATTTCAACTGCTTGGATATTAGGAATATTCATTTTTCAACATTAATACAAATTTTACTAATAATAGCAAAAAGTCAAGCGCATTTAATAATCATTCATGCAAAAGTATTATTGCTTAAATTACGTTCGGAACAATATTTAATGATTTCATTCATCCTCCATAAATTTTGTCGTCATAAGAAATAAAAGTATTTCTCTCTTAGCTTTCTTTTTGAGTTGATACAAGATTTTGCTCAACTGACGCCGTAATTACATTTGGAGTTTGTTAATTTTTTAATGACGGTCTTCCTACTGTTCCATATTAATCGCGATAAAAAAATAAAAGTTATCCATGTTAATTATTTAGTAGAATTTTCATTCGTTACGAAGTGCCGCTGAAAAAATGTGACGGAATTGTTCGCGAGCATTTAACGGGTTTACTCTACGGGCATTTTGGCATTTCAGCCATTGAAATTATTAAAATTCTATGCGCATATTATTCTCGCAAGCGCGATTTCTCTTAGCCTCGCATTATGCGACGAATCGCTAGTAACGATATGTAAAGTGGACGGTGCTTACTTTGTGAAATTGCCGTTATCACGGGTCCTTCATCGAATTTATGGGAGCTGCCCCTGTACGCAAGGCCAATCATTACAGTTTTCCTTTGAAAACTTTCATTTCCGTCGACATATATATATATATTACTGGTGCAGAGAACGATAACAATACGAATCGGTCCAACGATACCCGTATTAAACGTACATTCGCGTATACGTGAATCGCGCTGTCGAATCAGCGTTATTCCTGCAAAAATAATTTCGTCTGCCGCGATTCGTTATTATCGTATTCATCGTAGTCCAATAAACTTTCATCATAATTGAAGCTTCGAACTGGAAAGCTGGAGAGACCGACTGACCTTAACACGATTAACAGGAAACGTATTATATATTCAAGTTGCACAAACCGACTTCAATGAAACTTATACGAGAGCTGTAATTCATATTATTTTGATAGCACTCGGCGCATATTTCTTTTAACATTGCAAATTGCAAGTTGATCGTCGATAATACAATTTCTGAAAAATCTCAAAAAAATAAAATAGTAAGACTGTAAATATTTTTTGTATTCTACGTTGTCGTGTGAAAGATTTTGTCGATTTTTTGAAGCTTAAGAAATTTTTAGAAAGACTGTACGGTTTTGGATCTTTTTATAGACAATAACAAATGTTTTAAATATTTTTAACTATGCTACTATGTACTTATTCCAAATTGATATACATATGATAAACTGAGATGTAGCATTTATTCTCAAGACTTACTAATACTAGCAGATATTTTATTAGTAGGGAAGCGAACATGAGATTCGAGAATGGAAGATCTGTTGTTAACAATTATTTTCTTTTTATACCATTTTATTATACAAACTATTTCTAAAATTGAGAATTCCCTTCTACCTTCGTGCTGTATTTCATTAATTAATGCTGTTAATTTGACCAACAATGTAATGGGAACTGTTTACTATTACTATTGAATTACTTTATTGTTACTATACCTGCAAATTAGCGTTTGTTAAACTGCACATAACGATTGTAGCAAATTTACAAAACAGGTATCAATTTAAATTAGATTGAGATTGATTGCCATACTTTATCCAAAATTATTGATCGTAAATTGATGACGTTTATTAGTTAATATTTCTTTTACCTGCGGGAATATTTTGTTTGTATAATGAAATGTTGTTGGAGCATGAATCAATTTATGTCAGTAACGGACTTCAAGCTCGTTTTGCTACTGTAGATGACACAAGGTGAGGAATTAGGTGGGCTGCTTCTTTCTCAAAGATCTTTATTCGACTGCCCTTTCTCTTCGGAAAAAGGGCCTCCTTCCCTCGATGAACCATCTCATCACCTAAACAGAGACCTCCTTATCTCGGAAACATAAATAGTGCGCCGCCTGACCGGCGACCATCTCAGAGATCGCTTACACTACCGATCACAGTTTTTAAAATGTTAGCACATTTTTATATTCTTGAAAAGTTGGATTTCTTGCTGAAGTAGTTTAGTTACTGTTTTGAGAAAGTCTTTAGCACATTTCACAATAACCAATTTATACAACGATTTCGTATCGAAATACTGGCAAAAAGTCAAGTATTTTATCCATTTTATTATTTTATTATATTTCTATTACTAATGCACTTTTGGCAAAACCAGCGAAGTCAAAAACAAAACTGTGAGGTTATATGAAGTGTTTAAGAACATTTTTATATCATGTATAACTGATTCTAATTATTGAAAGAGGAAAAACATTTACATCTAACTTACGTTGCATGTGATTAAGTTAGATAATTTTTATTTTATATGAAAGTCCACAGTCGCCTAGTCATGAGAAAACTTTGCAGTAGACAATTTATATTAAAATTATGCAACTGCGCGATAGGTGACGAAGACTGTCAGAAGTTCTACCGAATAAGATTTGAATTTTTAAAAATGAAGTTCGCATCGTTTTCTAACCAGAATTTCGAGGAAGTTATGGGGAAAGTAACGGTTCGAATATTTTCGCGGGCGGGTGTAATTCCGAACGATTTGAAGCGTCAAAGGAAATCGAACATTCTTTCCTTGTGCACGAAAAGTTGTCGAAAAAGTTTATGCCGCGTGTCGCAACGACAACGTTGACTTCGACGCCGTAATTGTATGCCAAACTCTCCCACGCGAGCGGTCGGAAAGACGAAACTTTCGTTCCAACTTTCCCCTATACATAGTTACGTTACCGCGTCGCGAATGCTTTGAGGATATAATCGATACACCGAACCGTATAGATCCTGTTACGTTCTCTTTTGTTTACGAGGGACGCGCGGTACGTCTACTGAGATACAGGGAGGAAAAGACCTTCTGCAACATAAATATCTTTTTAGCTGAAAACGGAGTAACAGAAGAGAAAATGTACACTAAGGTATACATACATATCTCTAATGTTTCCTTTTGAAGCTTTTTCAATCTTAAACTTGCTCAAAGATGGAACATCGTCTATCAGAATACCTTATTACTTTTGTGAGATTCTGTCGACCATTATTTACCATTCATCAATTAAATACAGTGTTATTGTAATTTTTATAGTTAGTCAATAATTTACCGACCGGAAGACATTTATTATGTTTTTTTTTATTAATTCAAGTGTGTCGAATAATAAGAGAAGTTCGATAATTTTCTTCTAATTAATAATCTGAAAAGAACTTACTATATTCAGTTAATCTCAATAATTTAATAATACATGGATAAGATTATTGTAGTTTGTGGTCAATTTTTTAAAACATTCTTAATTTATGTCATTTCATTTAAGTTATATCATTTTCATATTTGTCTATTTTAAATTTATATAATATGGAATATTTTTCAGATGTATGTACTATCATTTTGTCTGTATTTATTTGGGTATTTGTATTTTTACGATGAGAATTCGTTGAAGAAAAGTCAATAAAAGCTATGTTTACATATTATAAGAGAAAAGGTAGTCTTTCTGTATCATTGTCACATTTCCTGTACCATAATTATAACGCGAGAGATTAAAGATAGCACGCGTGTGCTATCTTTTTCTTTGGGAGTGTAATAAAACTAAAAATACTATGTAATGGATCTTTATGCAAGCCCGCAGATAAAAATTGAAAATCACAAAAAAAAATGATTGAGTTCTTTTCAATGGCATGGATTACTGTATTTTAAATTAAATAATATTTCACCACTTCTTAATTTTATGCAACCATCTGCTATAAAAAAAGTTAACGTTATATTATTTTTATACTGTATAATGATTTATTCCGCATTTGTGGAATAAAGATGTTTCCTAAGATGAGAAGGTGTTTTTCAAACATAAAATGTTTTCTCTTGGCTTTAGATTTTTAAACGCTAAAACATGTGCGAGATAGATTTTTACAGTTACAGATGTATTCATAAGATAAGATTATCATAGATTTTGGAATATTCATAGTAAATTAACTGAAAATATGAGGATTGTTGTATTGTTCTCATTAGTCCTGAAAATAAATTAATATAGATGATATCGCCATGGTGAACAACTAAATTCCATGACAACACCGACTTCCAATTTCCAATTCGCATTACACCTGTTAGAACGGGAGGGCGATAAATTACAAGTCCATGTATAACACAATCATATAAATCATACTTTATTTCTACATTGATCAGTACGATCACATTCTTATCTCGCCGGCTCTCTGCTGGCCATGACACTCGTGTTTGATATACGCAAATTCCAATAAGACATCAGAGATCGTGTTGTAAAATATTAGGTCAATAAGTATGAAATGCATACTTCATTTTATAATTTTACCAATTAATGACATAATATAATGTAAAATGTATAGAAAGAAAGGACACTTTCTAAGCAGTTTTATAAAATCATGGTGATCGCATTATGCTAGGGTTAAGCCATGAACGATTTTATGTTCGACGTACCATCTCTCTCGATTTTCCATAGCGTACCGCTTCTCTTTTTGAATAATTTTGTTTTCATAGGACCTGCAATTTTCTGATAATCCTACAAGTTTTCGCTGAATTTAAAACGGTCGTAATCTCTACAATCACTTTATAAGCCGCACATTTTTCATAGCATCTGTAGTAGTCAGTTAATCTTGTTATTTTTTAATGGGTCTCTGATTTATTGCACGAGAAATGTCTAACTTCTTTTATAGGTTGTTTGTTTGTACTACTGTTTGCATGTGTATTACAAATTTGTTTCTTGATCTTGTAATTCCTCCGCAAATCCTAGACAAGTGAGATAACCCAAGACTTTGTAGGAATTATAATAGTGAAATTTACATACACAAATAATTATCATAATAAAATTTAACAGTCTGTACACTTATTTTTAAGTTTGTAGAACTAAAAATTTTAGGCTGACAATATTTATGAAATGTGTTGTGTCCGACAGCTGACAATTGCGTACA
Source organism: Augochlora pura (assembly GCF_028453695.1). Lineage (NCBI taxonomy): Eukaryota > Metazoa > Arthropoda > Insecta > Hymenoptera > Halictidae > Augochlora > Augochlora pura. The sequence goes on along the minus strand of NC_135778.1, from coordinate 22,862,176 downwards.
AATGTATGATCTAATCGCAAAGTGTATTAATTCACCATCGGACAATTTTGAGATTCGTATAATTTTATAATTTTATTAATGAAAGTTCATAATTCTCGAGAAACGTTAGTTTTCCTCTAAACCTCAACAGAGCCTGTGGAAACTTAAATTGTTTGTTAGAAACTTGGTAATGAAATAACAACGTTTACAATTTGAGTCCAAATGGCTGTCATCCGATTTTTAAGAGAGATAAGTACAGGATGTTTCATAATTCTTGGTATAAACGGAGTTAGGTAGATTCTATGACTGAAAATAAGACGGAAATCATGAATAACAAAATTGCGTGGGAAGATTCGTTTTCGAGATAATTGAATTCAATTGTCAGTCGACTTATATGTGTGCTTAATTAATAACCGATCATTACAGACCATTAATACGTTTGCATATATGATACAATGTCAAGCCTCGCTCGTTTACTAACAGGATACGATTGAAAAACGCATTGAACACAGGATACTAAAATAATCAATGTATTTTCCGATGAATTTAATTTAATAATTTTATCAATAATAATAATAAATGCATTTATTCGACTGCTGTTTAAATTTGATTTCCTCAAATATAAAGCCTGCTACGTAATTTCGTTATTATTTCCAGCCATAGAATCCACTTAACCCCAATTATACTATGAATTATGACTACACCCTGTATAGTCTTATACTATTCCTTTCAATGAGTGTGTAACCCATTAGAAGATTAAAAATGCATTTCTCCTGCTCCAAACTGCAAATTTTCATACTCTCGGAAGTTCTCCAGCAATCGCAATATTGAAATGACAACTGATTCAATTCTACTAAGTAGTTCCAACTTGTAACATCGTTAGCGTGGCAGTTACAGAATAATAAATTGTTCCTGCCTCCGTTCTGTGTGAAATATCGACGAAAATCAAAAAATAAAATTTTCCCACTGCAAGAAACATCTCCTGCGCGGCGTCGCTTCTCGAGCACACTCTGCACACTCATGTGAATGCAGTTCTCATGCTCGGCACTGTAGGTTTACTTGATCTTTTTTGCAGCGCGCCGTTTCGAGAGTGATAATATGAGATACGTGATATGTTACGTAACGTGGCTGCAGATCCTTAAAAAGAAATTTATACATTAATAGATTATTAAATGCTCTTTTGGTTCAAATTTCACGGAGATCAAAGTACACCTCAAGACTTGATAACCGTTGACACTTATAACTTGACACTTATATTATTCGAACGAATGAATACAAACCCAAATTGTTCCTCCTTCGGTATTTCACCCTAAGCTGCTTAAGGCATTAGAAGATTTTTTATGTTCGTCTAAGGAAACAATTTTGAAAAAAAATATTGTTTTTCCTTTGTACGGTATTATTACATAATACATTTCGGTGCTTATTACTGCAAAAATAAAATATACAAAGCTTATAAAAGAACATTGCTAGGACAAGAATGCGTGTTAAACATTCTATGAGCATTTTATAATTTTCCCTTAAGCATGCTAGGCTTAATAGCTTCTGTGTGCAGGGCGAGTCACCTAACATTTGCCCTGGAAATTTTTGTCTTAAAAAATCTGTCTCCGTGCAACACTTAAACATTTTATCTCCCCTTCGACGATTTCTAGACGGCCACCAAAAATTTCATATAAACAGAGAGTCCCCTGCATTAGATACTAGGCGCTACATAACTTTTTTTACCATACATCTGTCCACACGAAACCTTGGGAGGCGCATTCCTGGGCGCCATTTTCGTTAAATTTTGTGGTATAAAAGGGGGCCCGTTTTCTTACCTCGTTGGGTAGTACGCAACCAAAGTCGGCAGGGTATAGACTACGTGTAATTCTTATCAAAACTGTCAAGCTGTACGAACCCCCGCATTTCTCAGTGCGCGAAAACCGAGAATACCAGACTTAGGTACCGCTTTACCCTTTAACACTTCAATACTTGTAATAGACTCAGTTTTCTGTAGAATATACTTTAGTATTTTTATATTGAAACTTAGAGTCAAGTTTATTCATCGTCCACATCCTTTTACCCAGTTGCTAGTATCATATCCACCACGGTGTACCTTTGCCGCTCGAGGTACACCAACAAAAGAGTTACGAGGCTAAGTTTTCCTGATTCCTTATTCCGCTCGTAGGCCCCGACGGTGAAACAGACGTCGGCTCATCTACGAGTACCTTTCCTGTGGGTCCCGGTGGTGAAACAAACACCGGCTCGTCCACACTCTCCCGTCATTGTGGGTCCCGGCGGTGAAACAGACGTCGGCTTGTCCGCAATTGTTTTATCCTTATTCCCCCAATTCCACAAATTAACGAATCCTCGGTCACGCACGACTGCCTTAGCCCTCGGCTCGTAACAGGACAAATCACTTAAAAACATAGGTGTGCGGTTCAATGTACTCACATGATGTCATACACAAATTCTTTTTATGTTATTTTCTTTAGAGACATGAACGTGATTTATGTTTATTAACCCCTAGCCTTATGACTTGATTTCCAACTGTGCGGGCCCAAAGTTTGGTTTATGTTTGGCCCGGTAACCTTACGACGCCTCTAAGGCGTCTTTTTCATGTTTGGCCCGATAGACTTACGACGCCTCTGAGGCGTCATTGTAAGCTAGGGGGTTAAAACGAGATCAACTTTATTGAAATGTCAAATGACACTTATTGTTTGTCTAACAACTATTTAGAGAAGATTATTTTTCATAAGCAGTTTATAAAATGCCTATTATTCCCTTTACTATTATATTTCCATGTGTAGAATATGTTGCAAAATATGTTACTTTCATGTTAGTATGGTATCGAAATGAGATAGTCTTTGCATTTATGAAATTCTCTTTTCCTATGTTGGGATTTATTCAGTGGATAGTTGAAGAATGTAGGTAGTAAGACTCACGTAACACAACAATATATTTAATAGAATAACTAGGATGCCGATGGATTGAAATACACACTTTTGTATAACTAGCCTAACGCACGGGGGACGACAGAAAGCAGAGCGCGCTCTGGTGAAATCCCCATATATACACTCTCCTAAACCGGAAGCGGGACGATTCAGTAACTTCCTATGCAACACTTTGAATATAGAAAACTACGTTTTCCAATATCCTAAAACAAGCATTGTAAAATACCTGTTTTTCTACGTTAACTTCTAGTTTAAAACAAATCCGAGTGTCATTATGACACTTGAAATTTAGTGCATTTAAAGCGTGATAGGATTTATGTCATTTATGACATTATTTAAATAGATATTTAAATAAGCTTTGATAGTTTCAATATTGCCATGGAATTATACCAAGCTATGCAGGGTTATTAAAGAATCATCTTATAAATATCTTACTGCAACTGTCACAATTTCAATTCGCGTGTATGTAAAAAAAGACTGCATTGTTTAGGGGTTATGATATTCCATTTTCAGGACTGTACATTTTTGATAGCCACTATTTCCGCCATGAAAACATTGGGAAGCTGGACACGTTATATCGCGAAACCTATGTTTACAAGACACGTACATTTTGCAGTGAATCGTTGCCTGAACGTGAAATATATTTTTTACAAATTGAACACTTATGCTACAATATTCGAACAAAGTGTGACGTGGAAACAAAAGTTTTCGTACAATTTGTACGCGGTATATTGAAGAAGATTCGATGTTTCAAAAAATTGATTTCTTATGCTCGAAACGATATTTTATCGCAATATTGATAAGCCGGTTATCGATAAATTTGTAATATGCTCAACGTTAATCTACGAGAAATGGCAAAGTTTGAGAGAGGTCAACTTTCCATCAATGCCTGAAGGCGTTCGTTAGTGACAAGGATAATCAGATTACCCCAGGGTTTATTTTTCAGTCTCTCCTCCCTGGATCGGTATTTTACAATCTATTTACCCATCGTTCGCTCATTAACGATGCTATATGTATTGCTGATAACGCGAGTGATGGTTGAAACTCATGTAATCGATCTGAAAAGAGAAACACTATAAAAAGAATTCTTAATTGCTACATCGTTCCTATATTGTAAAATTCCTGCAAAAATTGAGCATAATACATACGACAGCATCGTGCCTAATATTATGCACGAAAATTGGATTATTCCAAACTTTTCGAACTATTAATTTGGATTATTTTTGCATGATAAGTGAAATTATTTTGAAACACCCTGATGCTGCCGAAAGCTTTTTATCATATACTTTGCATATTATAATTACAATATTGGTAACACATCATTTGTCAAACGATATAATAAAATTTAGTAGAGTATATAAAATGTAAAATATAAAACATGTCTCCTCACACTCATTAAAAGATAATAATTAAATTGCTGATGTTTCTACAAAATAAAAATTGTCTGCCTTATTTGCGAAGTTAATGAGAATATATTAATGACTTTCCTGTTATTGTATCTTTCGCTTGCTCATTTTCGTTACAAATAAATATAATCCACGATCGAGGTTTTTTTTTTCAAATTCAGCTGGATTCGTAAACAAGTTAGCCTATTTCAACTCACTGCACATGAAAGTCATACCAGCGCAGGAAAATTTGAAAAGCTTGCAAAACGAACCGTTGTGTACAAAAAGGAGGGAACAGGATGCATGCAGAAAAGTGGAGAGAATAGGAGGGCGGATGAATGAACTGGTAACAGGGTGAATAAACGAAGCCTTGTGCCAATATAACAGACTTTCGATCGAGCGAATAGAGCAAGGCTTTCATGATTTCCCAACTGGAAGGAGATCAGGAAGTGCTGGCAGAGTTTCTATCTGCCTTTGACGAAAAGCTAAGTAACAAATCGCTCAAGCGATGACGTAGGAATTACAGATTGGTACCAGTTTCCCTTAGAAACGTGCTTGATACCGCCTGATAGGACTCCGATTTTTCACTGGCAACGTTGCTAACGGAAATTGCTGATCTTCAGCAATCAACAGAGAGGTATCCTTTCATCGAAATCGAAAATCTCGATCACTTTTTGCCGGATCTAACCGTAAAGAGGAGAGAGACAGATTCTACAAATGTTTGCGTGGGAAAAACATTTTTCCCATGTTCCGTTATAAACTGGTCGTGCTCCTTACACCGATTTATGATGATGAAGATAAAACGTTCTTTATACACCTACCTTGGATTTCTTTTCCACAAAATATTAGTTTCTTCCTACGGCTATTATCCCGGAGAAACGGTTTAACCTTTCACACTTACGATACCCTAGTAACATTAAATGTATTTTTCCTTCTTAATTAACAGCAGTCAGACATCTCGTACACGCTACTAAATTATTTTTGAAGAAGGCGTAAAGTGCGATTTTGAAAAACTAAACTTCATAACTTTGTAATTAATAATATTTATAGAAAATAATTAATTTTCTGTAAAACGTTTTGACTATTGTTTTATAGAAAACATTTCTGTATTTTTCACAATTCCCAATGTGGTTAACTGTAAAATCTTTCATCGGGCACCCTGCAAGTTACATTTTCAACACGCAATCGATCCTACGCCAGCCACTTGTAACACTTGTAGTCATTGTTGTAATGAAACTCAAAGGAACAGTAGCTTCCCTACAATGTCTACTGCTGTTCTGCCGCTATTAATTGATAACATCACTTTAATTACATCACTTATAAATCATTCTACAGTTTTTGATAAACAAACGATAACATATTCTATTAGTGAAAATAAGAAGAAAATGTCATACAATAAATGTAGACTCAAAAATGTTTTATCATAAAATTATACGAAAAATACGAAATAACAACGACTGATTGGGAATATTTATCTGAATATGTTAGTCCATTTCTGAAATTACAGCATTGACATCTGTGAAAAAAATTTTTTAGACTGTGTTTATATCTCACATTTTATCTCTTATTTTCGCCCATAGAATATATTGCTACCATTTGACCAAAGAAACATGGGACACTACATACGCTGCATTTCAATTATAGGACGATCAGAAGAAGAAATGACAAATTGAAAAAGCAATATAATTATTTATAGGTAAGGCAACGTAATATAACTTTCACATTTAATCCTAATTTCATAATTAATTGTAAACCTACTTTTGTAATGATTTGATGTGCGTAATATTTATAGATAAATTTACTTAAATTACGTATGCAGCTCCGTGGTGAAACCTGTATACAATAGAAATATTACTACTCGAGAGGGTAACTAGGATTTCATCTGACCCGTCCGTGACCATCACCTTCCAAGCGTGAAAACGAATTTCATGGCGACATTGTGTCGGAAAACAATGTCTATAGATACGTATATACGTTCACCTCTGACAGCTATAATAAGTAATTTTGTTGTTCTCTATTGTATCTCGTCAAAGAATCTATTTGTCGCAAACGTCAGCGAGCAATCGTTGCATTTAGCTGTACGAGTTACCTCTTGATTTTTTTCACAGAACGGCACCAACACATTCTATGAATAAGAAAGTATGTAATAAACATGGGTTCAGCAATGCTTTATTATAATGCAAATCGGGGATAGCAAAATACTAAGCTATTTTTGAATCAGAATAGATTTTTATAGGAATTTAGATGATAGTAGATTTTTATATAAAATAAAAGATATAATAAATTTATAATAAGAAATGTATTGATTTTTCATAGAGATTTGAATGAATTGATTTTAAATGGGGATGATGTTTATTATAACGAATTTTTATTAGAAATTCGAATTATACTAGATTTTTAATAGAAGCTCAAATTTTAATAGATTCTTAATAGAAATTTAAATAAAAGTTTTTTTTTATGATAGGATTTCAGTAGAAGTTTAGATTTTAATTCATTCTATATAGGGGTGAGATTCTTTTCTAAAAGAAAAGTTTAATCAAAAGCCCTAGTATTTAATTCATTTAAATTTGATTTAATTTTAATTGCGAGTTCAGAAGTGATAAGGAATACAGGTGACGATGCGAAGATTGCAACTTTTCATTCGTGTAAAGGGTTACTAGTTCGAACATTTTCTGTAAAGTACGATGGTTTGTTCTAATACAACGGAATTAACTTGAATCCATCTACTTTTATCATTATAAAAATATTCCGTACGCCATATATGCGGCAAGCGGTCGGCAGCTACGAAAAATCCATGTGTTTGTCACTCGTTGACCCAGTTGAAATTCGTAGGACTCCGAGCTACCCGAGGGTAAACTCAATTTCCGAATACCCAAAAGTCTCTCTTTATCGATTATCACTTTCGTTTGTTGTCATCACAAGTACAACTGGCATAGGTTCGGATAACGCGAGGAAAACGCTGACAGTCCGCTCGGACGCAATCAAACAGCATTAACCGATCGGCGTGGCTCGTAAACCACGTGTGAACGTCTTAAATGGAAATTCCTTCATCACTTCCCGTGAAAAGTTCGCGGACGTACCCGCTTTTATGGTGTCACCGGCTCTTCCTCGCTCCGTCGTGTCGCCGAGGCCGGGGTCGTATTCTCGGCAGCGGTGAATTTTATACGGCTTGTCGAGAAGCGGAATCTCGTCGCAATTGGCTCAAGTTATGTACGGAATTCGATTATCCGGGCACGAAAGTGTGGGTCGATGCGGCAAGTGGAAGTCCGATCGTTGGCGGTTACGCGTGTGCCACGGCGAAATTATCTACGTCGCTGAAGAGCACACGATCTCTACCGAAAGAGATTCAATCTGAAACTGGAGGTAATTGCCCAGTATGGTCATTGTAACGTGTTCGTGGTTTAATCGGTGTTCATTGGCACGGTATCTTAATTAAATGATGTTAGGCAAGTAACTCTTTGCCCGCCGTAATTTGATTAGTTCAGGAATGTTCAGTAGACGACGATACTATAACGAAATAGAATTTCTACTTTACTTTCATTTGTTATCCAGCCCATTAAACTTAGTATTAATATTATTGCAGTCGATATTATAGTATTATTATAACCGTAATTATTATTTTATTATTATTAATATTACCGTATTAATTATTACAATTTGTTATTTGAACTATAGGTCTTCAACATATTCAAACTAGTAACTGTTGCTGCATGAAAAAACATCATATGTCACCATTTCAAATTATGCATTCTTTATTTGCATTCGAGTGGCGCTCTGAGCCGCCGCTAAATGCTGGTATACTATTTCTCAAAATCGTTGTAAGAACATCAGATTCATTCATATTTTAAAAAGTTTTTAAAATTGCATTGCATTTGCCGATATGCTCAATTTCATATATGTGTAATTGTAGTAAATCATGTAAAATAATATTGTGCATACAGAAACATATAGTGGATTTCGGATTGAGATAGTTTCGAGTAGAAAGGATAAAAGTTATGAAAACAAATTCGATAAATTCCAAAAAAATAACGATACTTAAACCATTACGAATACAAGGTATTAATGCCCATTAAATCGATCGTTGAATTAATTTGATCATTAAAAAATAAATGGACTTTCTGTGACATTATGTCGATAGTGAAAAGACATGACACGCAATATTCTTCTTAGTAACCATGTATACATGTAATATAGAGAGTGAGCAAGAAGAAGTACTACATATTTCAAATAACTTGATATCTATTGGTATAAAAGACAGTTAACCATTTGCGATCCTGAAAGTTTCCTCCTTTGATTTCAGTAATAATACGTTGTACTTTAAACATATTTTTATGTGTAACTTTGTGATTGATATATTTCGAACAGTTGAGAAACGCGACACTTGTTTTTACATATCAAGTTATCATTGCATTATCATGAAAATAATGTGAATCAGCATAATAAGTAACAAGGTGAACAAAATAAGACATGAAACTATGAAGGGATGATGTAAAAAATATTAGAAAATAGAAGCTTTGTTAACAATTATAGAAATATAATACTTTTTTCTTTATGTATAGTAAGTGTGTGTATCGGAGCTATTTATTAGATACGAATGCGGAACTATTTTTATAGTATACAGTAAAAAAACCTCGAATATTAAATCCTTTACTTTTCGAGATCACCTTTAGCGTAACAATATCGCTCTCCTTAAAACACTGAAGCATTTCTGAAACATCACTATTTTTCCGTAACACCCTTAAGTCGCAGCGTGGCAGCATTACTTTTTCTCGAAGTTCTGTAGGAAAACAATTACAGTGGAAATAGTTAATATTTGTCAAGTAGACAGTTGGCAAACGGTACGGTGTCTGATTGCGCAACGATAGTTCGTTCGCAATGCGACAGCCCCAAAAAATCAATGCTTCTGAAACAATCGTTCGGTTTATTGTTCAAAAACTTGAGTATACTGAAAAAATATCAAACAGACCGAGAAGTGTGTCTTTATAATCATGTGATTTGCATGTTGGAAATACAATGCTGAACCATTTAATTTTTTAATCTTTAATATTCTTGTTTTTCCTGAGGAATTCATAAAGTCACCATTTACTAATTAATAATAAAAAGATATATATTATTTTATTAATTATTATTATACATATTGGAAGGATACTTTTCTTCTATACAAATAATTGAATAATATGAGATGTTTTTTGTTTTAATTATAAAATTTATGCCTCCAATCTTTTGTGGCAGCAGAATTTCATAGATTTACACGTAATATTAGGGATTATCTTTCTAGCAACGTGTTTTATTGGTGTAGAAAATGTAATTATCATATCGTGTGCACACAACGTAGCATACATATTGAATGCCTTACAAGAGTCTTTTATAAACCGTGAACTATGTGTAAAATTTTGAATTCTGTAACATTATTCAATGAATTAGATATATATATATAATATGCTCTCAAGATTCATCTAAAACAGGGATTGGAAATAATCAGTACGCAACATGAGAATCGTGAGTGGCTTCATAGTATTGTAGTTTGTAATTTATTTCAGGGTTCATAGGGTTAGCGAAGGTTACGTCAAAATTTTACTGCATACGTAAATTACTCAACACGATTCTGTGAAAATAGGTTATGTCAAGATTCTGTCAAGATTCTGTCAAGATTCTGTCAAGACTTTCGAGGTAGTTTGAAGTTTATTTCAGGGTTATGATAGGCTCATAATTGTTGCTTTATATGCAAGTGTGTGTGGCATTTAAGCGATCAGCGAGAGCAAGACGCGCGACGAGTGTCAAGAGGCATAACTTTCGCAGTTTGGTTAATTCCATGGCCTGATCTAGGGGATAAATTTTAGGAAGGGATAAATTTTGGGATAAAAAGGAAATTTTTAAGGGATAAATTTTGTTAATCCATAAACAAATGTTTACCTCAACCGTATTGTTCGCGATAACATTACAGAAGTAATGCTGCAGTAACATAATATATAATTGTGTGATAAAAATCGTTTGCAATGGGAAATAATGTTTCCGCTCATGAGATTGATATACGAATTATAAAGTGAAACATAGGAGTCAGTAAAATGCTTCTTTGTATTACAGATAAACCAAGTTAATTGTATAATCTTTTCAATGCTGACCTAAGTGAGGAAGTATAGGAAAGAAATGTCTATTATTTATCCTAATTTTAAGGCTCCGTGTAATATTCGTGTGAGATGAGTATCATTCAGATTATGTGACACGTACTTACATTACAGTAGAGCTCCACTCATTTTGGATGTATTTTTGGATGATGCTCGACGTGGTGAACTTCTGCTGAACTCCTATTATTTGAACTGCTCTCGAGCGTAACTCCACTTACGTGAACATCTAGGGGTTGAGAGCGTAAACAAATGTAAACTCAACAGGTCTTCTTCTGTTTTTTTGGTCAAATCCATTTATCTGAGCGGGAACTGCGGTTATTTGAAGGAAAAGTTAGTAGCAGTGGATAGAATCTGCGGACTTCTCTTATACATATACGCATAGACAGCGTGTAATAATCCCGAAAAATTTATAAAAAAACAATCATTATATTAGCGAAGGAAAATAAACTTTCCTTTGGCTCCTCTTGAAGATGTGAACTTTTGTATAAACTTCTGCACTCTCCCATCGATTAAATTAATAGCCCGTTACATTATCGACAAATGCTCGACAATATTGTCACCGCCGAGGAATAATATACGAGCCAGGTAGCACGTAATTCTTGGCGAATCATTACGACCGGGTCCTGTTTCGCAGCGCCATTTCCTCGCGCGGAGAACGATACCGTACGGAATAGTTCCACGGTCACATTATCACGGTGGAAGATCGTTTGAAACGTAAAACCGGCATAGAAAATGAGTGGAAACAGCACCGCTCGAATGCTTCGCGAGCTGTCGCCGTAGTTTACACTGCAGAACCGAAATGGATGACGTGAACACGGCGGAAACGCAGGTACAGAAATGTAGTCACATTATTATTAAACGGAACGGAGCCGTTGCCGTCGCGGGGGGCGGATAAACGGGCAAACCGGAAATGCGACCGCGTCATTATGCGCGGGTAACTGTCGTTCATTCTGAAGAACCACTGTCACGGTCCAGTAAAAATAGAAGTGTCGTTACGTATCTGGATTTCCAGCGTTACAATTTCATCTAGAAATAAAAAAAAAGAGAAACATGCTCGAGATCCGGAGTGGACTTTCTTGAAGGGACAGCTTGCACCAGAACAGCTTAAAACGTTGGTTTGATCGAATTACAGCTAAATGAGGAATTGAAAAAGTTTCGCCGTCTCCGGCGACCAGATGTTGCAGCGACATTTTGCTTCGTCGTCGTTCTCGATATCGGCCGACGTTCCGTAAACCACTACCGTTACACGTACGGTTAATCAATCTAACGAGTTTGCAATACTTTGGACAAATTTATTTGACACGCTCTCCCCCCCCCTCTCTCTCTCTCGAATAGAAACTTTAGTATTTCATTGTCAGTCGATGTGTTCAACCTCTCAATAAATAACATCTTATTTCTTGCTTCTTTACCAACATATAGATGGCGAACATTATTTGATTTTGCCTGTCAACTTTTTCAGATAATTTTGTTAGCTTATTGTTATGTTATCACTAGAATATAGACCTCTATACAAATTCTAATATTCACATATTATTTAATAAAAACCAGAATGAAGAAGAAGAAGCTCAATTTACTTGGTTGGAAATACATTATCGTGGAAATAGAATAAAAATGCCACGAATGTCAATTAATATGCTTGTTTTCTGGTATTTAGAAGACAATAAACGTCTATAGCCTATTATGACTAATAATTTTTACGTGAAATAAATAATATAAATAGTTAGTAAAATGACAAGCTAAATAGCTGATTGATTAACCATTGTCATAAATTAGGAAATAATACAAATTTTTAAATCCACTAAATGCCTTTACTGCTTTACGTTCGATTTAGTCATTATTGATTAGATATTACAAATTAATTATCAATATTATTTGGATAGAATTTGTTATCTAGTTGCATGTGGTGGCAGAATTGATTACGGTGAAGTGGCCAATTGTTATGCCTTCGATTTGTGTTCGGACATAATTAACTGTCTAATTATCGAACAGGAAACGTTATAAATTTTTTACATTCTTCCATTTTCTTTATTTTTTTTAATACAAATACTTAATATGTCTTGTTTGACAAATAGAAATTTAATTATGTCGAAAAACGAATCGTAGGCACTGCTGTTAGTCACGTTACAGTAACCGATTGCACTACCCTACAACGTTATTTATTTGTGCATCGTTGGAGTCGCGTGAAGCTGCTTGCTCATCTGGGTATCGCTACTACTTCCACACTATTGTCTTCTCTTTTAGGTTGAGAACATTTCCGGTTTTCGCTTCCGACATGATACGTCCTCGGATTAACATGTACTACAACCGTGTGTAACTCATGTTCTTGTTCCGTGTCAGTGCCTGCGTATCGTTCTATTTGTTTTCAGTGTAGATGCGTGACAAGGCAGTCTTACATTATTTGTAAGATTGTTATAAGAATTAATGCAGATTTATAATGAGATCTATTACGTACGAACTCGATTTCTTTCTTTTTAATCAGAATAAAATATCTACAGCGGAAGTATACGCGGTCCTTAAAGTCCTACACGGAATAAAATCGAACAATTTTTCATACTCAATTATTTAAATGGATTAGATGAGTGCGATAAAAAGTAGAAGACACCAATGCAAAAAAACACAGATGAAATCATTAAAACAGTCCAGAAAAGAGAACTTTAGAGAACCCGTTAAATCTGTCAAACACATATCCCCTGCCTAGTGAATCCAACAACTCAACTCTTTAATCAGACTTGAATGAGAGGAATGCAGAAGAAAATATTATCAACAAATGCCGGCTTACAACCTGAACAAGAAACATAAGATAACTGTGTTAAGACTTAGAGCTGACTATTCTAAAATCAACCATGATGATGATGATTATTAATATTATTATAACATGATTATTATGATGACTAGAAATCATGACCAGAAATCAAAACCACCGATCTGCAATCACTGCAACAAAAGGTTAACATCTCATCTATACTATGATCTGCAAAGGTATAACAATAAAGTATGAAACATTTCTGTCGCTAACGACCTTATAATCGATAAGACATAACTCCTCCCCCGTCACACCAAAAAAAGAGAAACAAATACTGTTCGTTTAGCAATCGTTATTTAAATACTCAGATAAACGTAGATGGGTAATAAATATAAATTTTCTTATCTTCGAAGGATTTCTTGCAATAGAAAAAATTCTAATAATTGTAAATGTGATAATAATGATATGTTCATTGTGTGCACACGATGATTTCCCAAGACATTAAAAATTTATAGAATCATTTCAAATTTGTGTTTTGTGATATTAGAAGGTTGAAATGAAATTTTGATTTTTGCATAATGCAATTTTTAAATAGAACTATACATTTTTCAAATCGATTTAATTTTGAAAAAGAAAAAGAAAAATTGTTGAAAGTGTAATTGTTATATGAGTCTCGAGACTCAATTTCATGCGCATAGAATAAATTTTGTTATATAAAATGGAAATACTAGAAGCCAGAAAAATGATTTTAGATTTGCAGTCGGAATGGTTTCGAGTGCAAAGGGCTAATTTAATATGATTGAAAATCATTTAAACGCGTCGAAAATAATGCAGTAGTTTTAACAGTATCCTAAAATTCTTTAAATATTTTTACCATTTTATGTTTGATTTACTCATTATTGCCATTAGTTCATACAATACATTGTCTATTAATAACAGAAGTAGTGAGATCGATTATTTCGGCAATTAAACACATTGTACATTTTCAAAATCATCGCCATGATCTTTTAAAGATCATTTTAAGTTCTGACAAATCCTGATTCGAATATATTCCAATATATTTTCACATGTACCAGATAAAGAAAACAAACATACACGTTCACGCATTGAATGTGTCAATAACGTAAAAAATATAAAAAGAAAATGACCTCATTGGAAAAAATATTTTGTGGTTTTATTCTTAATTTGGAATAAAAAAGATGAATGCCCAGTGATTTGTGCTTCAACAATGAAATTCATGCAATCGTTAGCCATGGAAAAGCATATAACTTCAATTTATTAGAAAATAACAATCTAAATTCGTAGTGGCAGATTTAGCGTTAATACCAACAGTTAGATTTGAATAAATACCACGGCATCGGATAACGTAACCCAGGTCAAGTGGTCTCGTGCTAAGGACCGAGTTGGCTATTGGAAACTTTCGTCGCACCGAATTTCTATATATGTAGCTCTCTTTCCTTGCGTCAGTGGCCCTTGGCTGAACTCCCTCTACAGGAAAAGTACGCTCAGAAACGGTTGCAGAGTTCTTTCGGCAGTATTTTTCGACTCGCACTCATCGAGGACAAAACCGGAAATCTGTCAAATACATTCCTCTTATGTTAAAGAATCAATTAAGTGGCCAGGTTCTCGAAATAAGTATCAATGAAGTTTTATCAGATTAACCTTACTGTTATACAATGTTTACAATATTGACACTTTGCTGTCCACACGTCTCGTACAAATTTCTTCGCTTGGCGCCGGCTGCATTAATTCAGATTACTTCACTTGTCGCCGGCCGTTCTTAAGGTTACCGGGAGATTATAAACAAGTTTTATTAATCTCATCGTTATTCTCATGACTTTTAAATCCTGTCTCCCTATTTTCATGAAATTTCGAAAATATACATATGTAAATAAATGGAAAATTTATTATTATATATAATACATTTCCTTTGGTAATTACTCTGTTACGAGCCGAGGGCTAAGGCAGTCGTGCGTGACCGAGGATTCGTTAATTTGTGGAATTGGGTGGACGATCCGGTGTCTGTTTCACCACCGGGACCCACAGGAAGGGTACTCGTAGATCAGCCTACGAGCGGAGTAAGGAATCGGAAAAGCTTAGCTTCGTAACCCTTTTGTTGGTGTATCTCGAGTGGCAGAGGAACACCGTGGTGGATATGATACTAGCAACTGGGAAAAAGGATGTGGACGATGAATAAACTTGACTCTAAGTTTCATTATAAAAATACTAAAAGTATTGGGAGTAAAAATGAGTTCGGTCCGTTTTTTTTTGTGGAGGAAAATACATTTATTTCGAGAACAAAATGAATCAACAGATTAATCAAAGTATTGTCCATCACTGTTTACTACTTTTCCCCACCCCTCAGGCAATTTTCGAATTCCATTTCGAAAAAATATTTCGTCTTTTGAGGCGATCCAAGTTACAAGTCAATTTTCGATTTCTGCGAAAGAAGTGAATCTGTGACCCGCCAAAT
The DNA here is from genome assembly GCF_028453695.1 of Augochlora pura. Classification (NCBI taxonomy): domain Eukaryota; kingdom Metazoa; phylum Arthropoda; class Insecta; order Hymenoptera; family Halictidae; genus Augochlora; species Augochlora pura. The sequence goes on along the minus strand of NC_135778.1, from coordinate 22,846,541 downwards.
CGTGCTGCATCTGTCGGAACAACCAGTAATCAGAAGGAGCAATGTCCGGCAAGTACGGCGGTTGCGGTAAAATATCCCACTTGAGCGTTTCCAAATCATTTTTCACAACTTTTGCGACATGGGGCCGAGCGTTATCATGGAGATGAATGACTTTGTCATGTCTCCGATCGCATTCCGGTCATTTTTGTCGTAATGCACGGCTCAAACGAATCAATTGCAGCCTATAATACCGATGGCCCGTAATGGAATCGCTAGGTTGTAGCAGATCATAGTATACAACACCCTTTTGATCCCATCAGATACACAGCAGGACCTTCGAACCATGAATATTCGGTTTTGGTGTTGATGTTGAGGTCGATGGCAATGATTGACCTGGCATAGCGTAGTATTTTTTCTTCTTGGGGTTATCGTAGATTATCCATTTCTCATCCCCAGTCACAATCCGATGTAAAAAACTCTTTCTTTCTTGCCTTTGAATCAGCTGCTCGCAAGTGAAAAATCGCCTTTCAATGTCTCTCTGTTTTAGTTCATATGGCACTCAATTGCCTTGATTGTGAATCATTCCCATGGATTTCAATCGTACGGAAACTGCTTGTTGGGTAACTCCCAATGATTCTGCAAGCTCCTCTTGAGTTTGACTCGGATCTTCATCGAGTAATGCCTCCAATTGTTTGTCTTCAAATTTTTTTGACTGCCCAGAGCGAGGCTTGTCTTCAACGCTAAAATCACCATTCTTAAAGCGTCGAAACCATTCCCTACATGATTTATCAGTTGGAGCATTGTCACCATTGACTTCAACAAGCATTCGATGTGCTTCAGCTGCACTTTCCTTTCAATTAAAGCAGAAATCAAAAATCTCCCGGAAATGCTGCTTAATTAACACTAAACTTGACATATTCAACAGAGTAAAAAACAGGTGTATTAAATGAAACTCGAAGCAATATAAACTGAATGTTATTGACAGATACTAATGTCTCAGAAACAGTTGTTACTGTGAAACAGTCATAAGAGTTAGAGCTATCTTTTGAAAACGGACCGAACTAATTTGTGCTCCCAATATATTACAGAAAACTGAGTCTATTACAAGTGTTGAAGTGTTAAAGGGTAAAGCGGTACCTAAGTCCGGTATTCTTGGTTTTCACACACTGAGAAATGCGGCGGGTTCGTACAGCCTGACAGTTTTGACAAGAATTACAAGTAGTCTATACCCTGCCGACTTTGGTTGCGTACTGCCCGATGAGGGAAGAAAACGGGCCCTTTTTATACCACGAAATTTAACGAATATGGCGGCCAGGAATGCGCCTCCCAAAGTTTCGTGTGGCCAGATGTATGGTAAAAAAAACTATGTAGCGCCTAGCATCTAATATAGGGGACTCTCTGTTTATGGGAAATTTTTGGCGGCGGCCTAGAAATCGTCGAAGGGGAGATAAAATGTTCAAGTGTTGCACGGAGACAGATATTTTAAGAAACGGTGGGAAAGGTCCATACGTAACAACTCACTATGACTCTTTTAGCTGATATGAAGGAAAACAATCTCTAAAATGTAACGCAACTCCACAAGACTTGCACATTAAATTTGCTGTTCTTCTGTTTTTATTTTCGCAATATACATGGCAGTTTCTTCGTTTTCGTTTGTTGGTTTCGGAAATCAGTATTGGCTGGTGTTGCTTTAGCTGGCCCGAAAGTGTGTCGATCTTATCACGATGGGACAAGTACTTATCACAAATACTTATGAAAACAAAAAACTTGTTGACGTGTGTAAGTTATTGTTACTTAAACAAAACAAGAACAGAACACCATGGCATACTGAGCGTTACCATGCGCGTTACACCACTGTGGTGTCGTCGACTGTTGAGCGTGCAATTGAATAATAACAACATTACAAACATATTCAAGGTACATCATCTCTTTGCGGACCAGAGTGTCTACATATTCCCTTTTATTTCATAAGTGGCTGCAATACTGTATATGTAATTTGATGGAGACCGGCGCGGTCGCCTTTGGGACCCAAGGTGCTCGCGGTGTTGTGCATGAAACGAAGGTAGATCGAGCGACCACGCGACGCGAGCTTTCGAAAGCAATAGTTCACTTAGTTTGCTCACTTCGTCAAGTCTGGTCGCGACACGCTTTTCAACCATCCACCTCGTGTAGACCCAACATAAATCAGACCCATTCCTATTTGTAATTTTACAATATTTAGAATGGTTCAATAAATTAATTTTAAATACTAAAGTTATCCTCAAGTTTTAGATACTTGTTGGTATGTTCATGTGTACATAATGTATGTCAGAAAAATAACTCAATTATTAGTATATTCAAGATACTAATTCTGTTCGAATGATCTCAATTATTCATTGTTCTTATTGGAATGATGTAACTAGAATCCAGCGTGAAGTATTCTAAACCCAAAATGTAGATTGTGTAAAAGCAATTGGGAAACACAATGCTGTTGTTCTGAGTCATCAGTGTTTAGAGCAGCGTTTGCAATGTTATCCATTGAAATCGAATGCCGGCGTTAGCAATTGTATGGCCCCACACTTAATTTAGCAGATACATAATATCCTGTGTAATTATTCTCTGCAATCGTAACCGCGTTTATCGTTCTAAACGTTACGATTAAGTTACTGAAACACAATATCGGTCAACATTGAAATCTTCATAAATAAATCTACCAGAAGCAATTGTTTTCTACAATTAAGTAAGTCTTTCAAACAGTGTAATTCCATTTGAAGAACATATGTGGGATTATATATACGAGTATATATATATCGCGAGTCTTCCGAACGGCTATCTCGGTTGAAGAATCACTCAATTTAATATTTTAAATAAAGGAATAGATATATTTAGTCTAGTAAAAGTACAAACAATGTATAACACGTTGGCGACGGCGTGCATCACTGGTGGGTCACACACGTTTGTTCCGTGGGGCGGCGTGCATCACCGTGCATCGCCGTACAAAATAGGTTTATTTTTCAATTCTCAACATTATAAACAGACATTTAATATTAAAAACATAACAATTCAATATTATAAACATAAAATAATTATTTAATTTTTTTTATGTAATTTTTGAAAACATGGTGGGCAGAGTGCCGGTTGGCCCTTACATCGGTTACAATATGTTTTTACTTTTTTCCCCTTATTCGCGGCATACTGCCTACCTTTTATTCTAGACATACGATTATAGCATTCTTCACATCGCTGTCTCGTTTTTCTCGCGTATCCTTGGAACGTCTGTAGAAAATGTCTACGTTGTTTGGGCACTGCTTCAGTTTCGGATTGTACATTTAGGGGTTCTACTTCACTGAGGAGGTAATCGATAATTTTTTCGCGGAATTTGAAAATTTTCATACATTTGGTACCCCGTTTTCTATGCATGTACCACGCATTGGCGAGACAAGTCCCGCATACTAATTCGATTATTATTTTTCTATACCACTTTACCGTTCTGCGTAGGCAACTATAATAAGAAGACATCCGATCCGATAGGTCAACCCCCTTCTTAGCTTCGTTATAAAGAAATACTATGTCTGGCTTTAATTTATTATTTCTATCCTGAACAATAACACATTTGTGGTTTTCAGAAGTGCCTAGCATGCATACCGGCACTTTCATCCGTTCACTTTAAAAATCTAATGCCGCTCCAATTTTGAAAATACATGAATACAACCCGTTGCTGTTTCCGTTTTGCCTGTAGCGGGAGAAATTTTTTATTAATTTTTATTGTATCACAAATGTTCACAGAATTGCGTGCGATGGTGAGAATACGCGCCAGACCTCTACTATTTGAGTAAAATTAAATAAAGTATTCCAAAATTAGGGCTAAAACTGGTCCCGTCAGGTTTATTTAACATTTACAGGTAGAATCAAATTGATCTTGGAAACTATAGCATATCAATGTATTAGTTGAAGTCTACGGAATTCACTGAATCTAACAGAAATCGTATAGCTTTCGTAGTTTTGTTATAAATTGAGGTCAAAGTTGAAAGATTGCGATTTTTTTCAAAATCGATTTCCTCAAAATACTGAGGATGATAGACAAAAACTGATTTCAAATTCGTTTTTAGCTCGTCGAGATCTATAAACATCGCGCAGTGATTATTACAGCGCAGAAATCGTATCGAACAGCGTAATCTGAGGCGCGCGTCGCCCCACGGAGAGAACTCTGAAAATCGGCGCCATCCTCAACGTGTTAACGCTTCGAGGTTGGACGCTGACTGCCTAAAGTTCTTCCTTTTTGTTCTTAACCCTTTGCACTCGAGCGGCGCCGATTCGGCGCCCGGCCGATTTGAAGTGTTACCTCAGTCGACGCTGCTGCGGCAGGTCCTTTGTAACTCGAACTGTTAATTTACGATGTGCGATAAGATATTTTTCTCGGAAATACTTTCGTGGACTAGGGTTGGCTGGCACTGTAGCCAAATCTTAGCTCAGTTTAGTTAGTCTCAGTGTTGCATTCGCTTGAAACAGTCTTGGCAGTAAGTATAGTAGCAAAAAAGTTTTTGAGCCCTAAAAATATGGAGAAAAATCGAATCAGCTCAAGTTCACACGAATTCGATTTTGCAGCGTTGGATGAAGAAATCACATTGATTTCCGACGGATTATACCGCGAAGCGAATGAATCCAGTGAAGAAGATAGTGATACACTAAGAGGTGTGAGGGGACGAAAAATTAGAATTATAGAGAGCGACAGTGAAGGTGGAAGTGAAATCCGATTAAACGGGAAGCTTCATATAATTCTAAAAGGGCCAAAAAGGGACTGCAAGGTTTGTTCTGACCGTAACACGCCTGAAGGTAGGCGGGAAAGTTCTTATTACTGCGATACGTGACCTGATAAATCTAAGATGCATCTTGGATATTGTTTTACATGATAATTAAACAAGCCTAATTACAGAGTATAATATTTACCAAAGTTTGTTGTTTTCGACATATAAATAAATAAACATATGAAATTTTATTATTTTTATACATTTGTTTGTTAATAAATACTTTTAAATTACTTGTAAAATGGTTGCCTAATTTGCCCGAAATCGTCTCGAGTTGCTGGTTCGCGCCACCGAAAAAGGCCTCGAGTGCAAAGGGTTAATCTCGCGATCGCTTCATTCGTTTGAATTCATCATCGATCGATATTTTCGGGCCGCTGCCCCGCTTCGCCGCTCACGCGCTCTCACACATTCAAACACACGCAGCTCACCCACCACATATACATTCGTTTTCATACAAATTCTAAGAATCGGTGACAAAAATCTTCTCCTTTTTTATCGTAAATGCCTGCACTTGTACACTATTGCACTTGTAATAATACAGAGATACCATTCAAATATCCATTCTCGAATTAAATACCTGGTTTACGCTTAGACATTCCATCCATATAATCATCGGCTGAATCCAAAAGTTTATTGTTTCAGAAAATCGTAGTACTATATCATAGTGGTAGCGAATGAAGTTCCAACGGGGACGCTTTCAAAAACCCGGTAAAACATTCGAGATACAATGTATAATCCGCGAGTCGCAGCCGAGAAGAAACATGAATCTCTGACACGGTGTCGTTGTTCTAGTTTCGTGCAATAGTGCAGCGTTCAGACGATTTAGATTGTTCAACGACTGTCTCGTTGAATAGGTTGCATTTGGTGGTGCGCTGGGAATACCGGCATGTATGGGGGCACTTGATGAATACCTAGCACGTTACAAATCGTTGCATAGGGGCGGGATATTTCCCCCGAAATTGTAACTCCGAATAACGCCTTATCCGCTCGCTGCAGAAAGTAATATGCTAAACGGAACGTCTTTTCTAATGAAATCTGTCGCACGTACAAATTTCACTCAAGTTGGATTTTCCGCCGGCGCTGGCAGAGAATGCTCAGTCAAAATCATGGCTACGATTCTGGAAAGAAATATTCAGCGTTTATTAGAAACGAAAAGAAGTGTTCCATGTACAGGGTAGCCTGATATTCGCGATTGCAATCTACAATAAATCGTAATTCGGTATGAAATTAGAAAGTTTCAGGTGGTTAGGTAACCAAGAAAATAAACATATTATACATTTTTGTTATTATACACGAGTTTTTAGATTCGCAGTGAAGTAGGGAGACTGCAGGTCTTTATGCCAAATGAAAGTTATTTGCACAAATTTCGATATACGGCAATCACATAGATATTTCGTCTATTTCTTATTTATTTAAATGAGTGTAGAATTTTCAAAACATAGTTTCTGTTTTTTATTTGATTTATTCAGATTGGTCATAATTGTATTGTATAAAATCCGCTGTCTTGTAATATAACATAATGGGAAGTAGTTTCATTGCTGTGTTAGAAAGACAAAAGAATTTATCACAATGAAAATTGCATTGTATTTTGCAGTAATTGCATAGCATTTTGTTGTTTTTCCTGACCTCTCATTGAATATTGAATGTTAAGAAATGATCTTGTTTACTATAAACCGGATACCGAGTTTTATTATAATGATTGGAGTGCAAACTTGTGTTTATGATAAAAATGTTTATATTTTTGCAAAACATGACAAGTAATTTTATAGATTTAAAAAATTTTATTGTAATATGCCAAACTTATAAAAATTATTAGAAAAAGAAATGGATATTTATCTAATCCCTGTATCTTACAATTACTACAGACAATTTTTATTTTGCATGAAAATCTGCAGTCTAATAATGTTAGTATTATATTATAATGTAGTATTTTTTCTTACGATGAGATACGGGAAAAAGTATTATTAAATTAACCAGTTAAGTGTGTTTGACGACTATATCCGTCATGGAGACGTGGCAGAATTTTGTATTATGACGATTATATCCGTCATGCCTACAATTTTGTTACAATTTGATATTTAAATTGTAAACTTGGCGAAAACTAAATTATATCCGTAAATTTTAATGCGTCTAAAATGTTCAGAGATCAAAACGAAATGAAACAAACAAATGAAAATTATAAATACTTTGAGGTGGATTCATAACTTCCTGCGTCATCGCTTGATTATCGCGATACACACTGGTGGCCGCTTTGTAAAGAGATCGCCACAGTTAACTGGTTAAAAACTTTGATGTATTATAAAAATGGATCTGGGTACATATTATAGCTAGTAATGATTAATCAATAAAAAATTAACGTCAGCTTGTAAAAAAAACAGCTTCGAAGATTTACAGTTAACAAGTTGCATAGTTAAAATTTTAATACGTGATATGCCGAATATCAACCCCAAAATTTGCCGTAAAATCTAAATAATTTAATTAATAATTTTTTTGTATTCTATACATCCTAGCAAAATCCAGTTTGCTCGAATATACATATGTATTATTGGGTCGTTCCTTTTGACATTTTTCTAGTAACCTTAATCATACGAACTTTATTTTACTCTTATACACTCTTAGAAAACAAAACTTATTTGAGACACGAAACAACCTTCCAAACAAATTCAAAATGAATTTTGAAAATTTGTACAAAATTCGTGTCACCGATGTGATCGGCGTGGCACTTAATATTTTAATGTATGCTGTAATTATGGATTATTATTTAAATCACGAAAGCACGATTCCATCGAGTTTTGACGATAGCGTACTAAATGTTATATCTGAAGATAAGAATGATCGTCGCCACGTGAATGACATATATGAATGTTGAATACAAAGGATCCGTATTCCAGCCAAGACAAAAGAGTTTCGGGACTGTTCAAGCTGGATTTGAGATGGCTGCGATTCGGGGAATGTACGTGCCTTGTGAAAGCGTCAGATGCGATAGCCGACTATGTACTGTGAATGCAAAGACTTCCATGGATAAGATTGCATGGTGTCGACACTGCATACTTCCGTCGTTGCTAGTAGTCCTTAAAAGTCTGATGGCAAATACAATAGTTATATGATATTATAATTTCACAATTGACATGTACTGTTCTAATTAAATAAAATCTACGAGACAAAACAGGAAAAGAATAAATGGCAGCTGCTCTGGTATGTCTGATATAATTTTTATAATTTTTCTAGTTTAGAAAATCGTTCCTTGTATAATTAGCAACTTGTTTTGCACATATATTAGTTTTTCTATGTTGTATACATTGAATGAGTCACTTTTAAATACTGTTTCTCATTTTAATGCAGACTCGAAATTTAGCTCCACTTAATGAGTCCGTTGAAGAGCCTAATAATTATAAAGTGTAAGTCAGAATGTGGTCAATTATAAACTGTAGAAAAATACGTAACAAATTGTAAACTACAGAACAAAATCTTCAACTTAATTTTTTATAACTACAAGTGTTTATCGTACAGTATGCAATAAAATGTGTGGGCGAAAGTATTTTGGTAAACCGTATTGTGCAATTGCAAAGTTTGACAAATATCTTATCACTTAACAAGTTTCTTAACAACGCTATATGTGTATGAATACAGTAACCTCACCAATGAAAATAAGCAGTATTTTTCAAAGTTATTACTGTATTAAATAATTGTAATATCATAACGTAAAGATTTTCTTTGCTTCAGTTATATTTTATGAACAAAGAAGATTCGAAATATATTACGCAGTTATCACTGCTAATAGATCATCTTGAAATCATTGAGGAGGACGGAAATGACGTTTCCTGCGATCATAAGGTTTCAGAGACTGTCATAGGACTTCGAGATGTAATCCGCACTTGTCACCATCCTAATCCCACGATCATTCCGATTGGCAGTGGCCTGACGCTCGACAAATGTAAAGGGTAGTGGCGCAGAAAATTAGAATTCCTTCGCGTGTACACCCTCGCACAATGAATGACTCTCAACGTCGATTTTCCGTTTTGTTTCAAACTCCTCAGAAAACGTGCCGCTATGTTGACATTCGTTTTACAAAACATTTCGCTTTAATTGAATTTATATAAAAACGCTGTATTTAATCGTGACTGAAATGAGAAATCGATACTTGGTAGATTACTGATTTGAGAATACAATTTGCAATACCCAGTATAGCAAATTTTTCTGAAAACATACTGACTAAAATAAGTGTAAAAGCAACTTTTGATCGGCCAAAGTAATAATGGAATAAATTGAAACCCAGTACGCGAATATCTTTCTTTCTTTAAGCAGCTTTAAGCAACAAGGAATGTTATTATATAATAGTACAATATATTAAAAAAATGTAAAGTTACATAAAATAAGACTTATGTAAGATGATAATTTTCGAAATTTCAAAATTTATCACCAAATCACTTTAAATTGTTCAAATCTTTCCGAATTTCAAAGATGATAAATTAAAGATTATAAACTCAGTGCGGGTAAAGAATTTGTGATAGACTTTTGAAAATGATTGCAATGAACGTTGAACATTGCTTTCCAATTAGAAAGCATTTACGTAAAATAAAACCGTTTAATTAAAACTTATCTCTTCAAAAATGTACCAAATAATACAAGAAATTTTTAAGTTAACTGTGGGGCATGCTTCTGTATAATCATTTTAAGTGTCTACAGTTGAAAAACATTTTTATGTTTACTGTTGTTATTCTACTATCATGATAGCTAGAGAACGATGGAAATTATATGATGGTGTTAGTTACAAATAAATGGAGACGATAATTTTTTAATGCCTTAAGGACATTATCCTCAGAGAACTAAATTATCCAACAAAAATCTAAATAATGGGAGCAATTAATACTACATTCTGATATTTTATTGTAAAAATAAACAAATTTTTGGATTTTATGCATTCCTGGGGAAATGATTCAGCATGCGCAACTTCGCATGATGAGAACATTAAATAAAATTAATTAAATAAGCATAGTGTGAAGGTATTACTTTCAATCAAACAAGATTATTAAAAAAAAGAAACAACTTTATAGTTGGTTTTTACTTCTTGCAGTTGATCCAGAAAATGAAAATCCGCAGTCTACTTATTATCTTGGCCGCGATTATAGATCCCGAATCCTGTTCGTGAAACTTGAAAACATAATTACAAAAGGATGTCGATTAACCGAAGGAATATGAAAACAAAGTCTATCCGATAATTAATTTTTTTGGATAATCGAATTTGTAGAACCTCTACAAACAAGTAAAAATAAAATGCTTTATTTAGTATATTATATATTTACATATTATATAATATTTAAGATATGCAAATAATGAATATAATCTTATAGTAACTATAAATTAAAGAAGTAATGAGAAAAATACATTATAAAAAATAAATTAATCTCCTCTTGATATTGTCATATGTTGTATTCTTTGTAGGATAAATATTTGAAAAGAATCTACCCCTTTGTATCCCTTAATCCATTTTAAAGCAATACCCAATGCATATTTCTCTTCGGAATGCAATATGAGGGTACAGGTTTCACTGAATTATCACCTATGCCATATTCTTCATGAAAAACTGATGAAACCGTTTCATCATCATTCATAATTTTGTATTCTGGATTACCCTCATTTATGCTCAACCGTTCGTGAATATCGTGCTGATTACAATTACCGAAGCGTGGTGTATTATATCGTTGCATAACGCATTCCAAGCTCTTTTAATTGAATTTCTCGCCTAACATCGGCACAGTTCTTTTCCTTTCCTTATTCATGTAACACATAAATGGTATGTACTCACGCGCAACGCAGGGAATTTGCAGCGAGGAAGGTACGTGGTCCAAAATATAAGCACTGTTAGAGAGTTTCCATAGCCGTTCTCTGGATAATCGGTATCCGGTAGTCGATGATTCGGATAAATGAGGTTTTATGCAATCGACGTTTTATTGTGTTATCATATTATAAAACAATATATTTGAATGTATTAAATCTGCCATGGAATCAAACACACTTGATTCGCTTGACCATCGATCACTCGGTACGGGGTTGATCGAAATTATGGAATCTAAATGCTTAGTAAGACAATGGAATAGGGTTGGGGCCGGTCTAGAGGAGGTTAGGTTTACAGTCTTCACGCGACGAAGCCTATACCGAGCTAGTTAGTAGACAGGTGGTAGTTCTGGCACTGTAGAGTTCGTATAAACTATGAAACCCGCGTGCCGAGTAAATCAGAAGGATGATCGTTCAAACTAGAGGACGGAACCTAGAGCATCGAGCAGCTTAGCAGTAATAGCGTTATAGATTCGAGGTATTTTAGGGATAAGCTGTGCTCGAGGTGTTGGAATCCGGGCAAAAGTGAATAAACCATTCATAGTTTCAATACTAGTTTTATTTTAATAGAACGGTGTTAGCATAATAAACTTTTCATGACGTCAAGTACAATTATAGAAACACGTATGATAAAAGTCAAATAATAAATAATGGGAACAAATGAAGGAAATGTTAATAATAATGAAGAAAATTTAAAGGCGCCCTTTAAAAATTTAAAGGATCAAGATGATTATATAAAATGAGCTAACGTTTACATCTCAAATATCTATACTGTTTTTAAAAATATGTCAAATATATTTCACAAGCCACAAAAATATTTGTTCTTAGAAATATAAAATTTCTTGACCTCATCTCTATTGTACGAACATGTTTGAAGCGTCTGCAATAAAATGACGTAGCCCTGGATTCCATACTGTTACTATTTTCTTGTTATCTTATAACAAAAATAAGAATCTCTATGGCCATTCACTTCTCTTTGGATTAATCGATTATATCACTTTAATGAAAAAAATCTCATATAATAATTATATTCAGCAGATTATGTATGAAACCTCCATCACGAGACTGATTCGTCATTATGGATTAAAAATCTAATTGTAATAAATCCATGTCTATGTCAAACGTTACAATGCCAATCCATACAATCTCTCTTGTCATTCGAATCCAAAGTGACACGAGGAGGTTGAAACTCAGAAATGCTTTCAATCCGACGAAATCATCGGCATTGCAATAATACAGAAAGCTCTACACACAAATCCTTGGTAATTTACGTGTCAGACCGGATTTAAAATTTCAATTCCAGGCTGAAACTCGAAGTCGTAACTTTCCGTTGACGCGTACCACCCAAAAGGCCCTGAAACTTCACTACCGGTACACCGTCACTCTTTGCCAATAAAATGTAAATGAAATTACTTTTTTCCGTCGACAAAAAGGGGAACTCCTATGGCGCTCTTATGAGCTACGTAAATTGAGCCGCGGCCATGATTGCACACAGTTCGGTTAGAGAGTATTCAGCAGTGAATAATTCTAACTGGCGTGTTGTATAATCATGTGTATTTTTATATAGAAACAATCTGTATGATGGTTTATAGAATTCTTACAAAAATAAATCTTTATTTTTGGTTTTACATACAAGCGATAACGCTATTGGATTTTCATATCGAAAATCATAAAATGATAGGGTACATAACATTTACAATTTAATTTTATTTGTAATTTAGTCTTTATTTGTAATCCATACTAAGGTAAAATAAAAAGTAAAATAAAATAAAAAGGAAACTACACTGCTATATATAGCAAAACAACTTCTAACGCATTTTATGTATTTATCCGTAAGTAATATTTTATTTTATGATCTACCAGACTGTGTTTCTCATGTTTTTTGTCCATTACACTTGAACAATAGTTTTCTTTTCAGGAAAAATTCATACGAAACAAATTTGAAATTCATCAAGAATTTCTCGTGAATAACATAAATGTCTCTATTCTTTATTATATCCCAAAAAATTTAGAAAAAAAATTCATAACACAGTCACTGTTTGCTTGAACCATTGTTCAGTGAATACATGGTGGAACGGTTGTTGTTCCAATACTTTCTACACCCGTTGCATAAAGTTTCTAGGTACACGCGTCTGGCAAAGACCAGATAATGGAATGGAATTACGACAGTGCGAACGAAAACAATGCACGGCGTACCTTTGGGCACGATACCGCAGATGCGTCCGCAGGATCCTTCGTACAGGCTCCGCTCCTATTAGCCGTAAACAACGGTGGAACGGTAATGAAATTCATCGACCCGCAGGAAATACCGAACTCATTTAATCCAATAATATGTTTTATTAGCTTGTCATGAGGGGCGGCTATCCATTTTTCAAAGGTTTCGACTAGCGCATCCGGTATGCAAACGGTGTCTGTTATCGTTAAATATGATCCTCCGATAGAATAATCGAGTACCCTCGAGAAGTATAGTTTGTGTAGTATTGCGGAGCCTCGAAGATCCAGGAAGTAACTTCTCTCCTCGTTATTTCCATCGTAATTGTAATACATATTGCTATCTGATATACTTTCCCTACGTGAAAACGTGCGATATACAGCTTTAAATCAGATAGGTTGCTGGGCAACGCTCATCATCGACTTAATTTATCCAGATGGCATTAGAGAAAATAACTTTCCGGGATTAATTGCAAAAAACACGAGTTACATGAAAATGTAGAATCTTTAAAGTGAACATTCATCTACACTGTACGATTGTTAATATTTATATATTATATTATATTATAATTAACATTTATAATATTTTAATCTCGACATTGACATTTAGAATTGTTTAATTATTTTTAATATATCTATTTGCAACAACTTTGCCATGAATGTGTAAAATCAGCAAAATAACATTTCTATTCTCTATATATTATTATACAACCCAACAAAGACTTCGACAGTTTTAATATTGATTTTAACTATGATCAAATTATGATACGTAACTACAAGTGATATTTATTATTATCATTTATTATTTGATTTAAATATTTGTACTTCAGCGTTATGATTTGGAACAATGCTTCAACTACTTAATTTATTTATCTTAAGGAAAAATGATTTTTTTCATGGTAATTGTTCCCTATTCAACTACAAGCATACGCACTTGTGATTTCAAATAAAAAGCACACGTTGTTTTAAAAATGTCGACGTTCTGTGATAAATCTACCGCTGAATTTTTCTACGGTATTGTACATAGATTTAAATGAAATTAAATTGCGACATTGTTTCCATCAGCTTGCATATTTGATAAAGGAATGAAATATAATACCAGCTAAAAACATTAAGAAACAAGAATTTATGGAAAACTCGCAGAGAATATGATGATGCAGTAAAAGAAGAAACTACGGACCTCCGTGGAAGTATTCACAGACGTTTTATTACACAAGACCAATATCTTCCTCTATTAGTCGAATATTTCAGTCACTTTTTCATCAGATAATTTTAACCAACGACCTTCCCATTTCGTTTCACTTTATTGCGGCGTCTGTCAGTTATAACTGGATGTTGTTTTATAGCTCGACTCATGCCTCAAAGGCGTTGTAACTTTTATATTATTGAAGTCAAACGAATTACTAAATTACAATCCAGCAAACTTGCATGCTTTTATAAAAATGTGAAGTGTCTATTCATGAAAAGTACATGGTGAGAGGACCATGAGTTCACGTCAACCCTTTTCCGCTGAGAAATTACCAGAATATAATGTTGTCTAAATTTATAGGTAATATCACGCTTTTATTCATTTTTACAGAATCATCATTTTCCATTTTTCTCAAGTCCAATTTATTTGTTTCGGATCAATGTTTATCTAAGATGGTTGTACAAATGAATTCTTTTCAGACGAATAGTTTATTCGAATAACGATTATTCATCATAAATTATTCTATCTATTTATTCGAATAAATTATTTACATAGTTCCATATTCGAATAAGTTATCCGAGTAGAGACCGTAAAATTATTAAAGTTATTCGTATAATTGTTGACTGTATTTTTCTGCAGGTAAAACTTTGCAATATTATATTTATAATACAGTCAGTATCACTAGCATCTTAACTATTAGCAAAACTATAATTTAATTATGTGTTACGTACGGAGATTTTCTCCCGACGTTTTTCTTACCTTCTTGAAGGCATACGCTAGATAACGTTGGCGGTGAACGCAGTGCTTTCATTCAAGAATAGAATATCTAATTCGCCGTATAAGCATGCATTCAATAAGGGCCACACATTCGCGATTCTCGGTATCATCCGCGGTACGGTCTGGTCACGTAGGCCCAGTCTTCGCCCTAATCTAGGCGCGAGTTCAATAAGGGTCACACGTCTCCGATTCTGGGTATCATCCACGGCATGATCTGGGTCACGTAGGCGCGGTCCCCACTACCGAATTTTCTAGTTTAGATTCATATAAAAGGGCTGAGATTTTTCTTCTCAGCGGGCAGTTTCAAGTCAAATCGCGACGCGAGACGTAGCAAGATCGAGTCGAGTTCTCCTTCGAGCAATAGTTAACCCCCGCCGACTTGGTGCGAAAACCAGGGAGCGTGTCTTAGGACCATCGCGAATCATACACTTACACTTACGCACTTGTAACAGACTGAAGTTGTTAGATTATATTAGTTTACTTTCAATTCAGTGTACAAGTTATTTTATTCCATCTCCCAGTTCGAGTCAGTTGTTGGTAACGATCTCACAAAGATACACCTTTACCGCTCGAGGTGTATCTATTAATATTTCTTTGAAGTTACGAGGCAAAATTAGAGTCAAACCAAAACCCTATTACCCTACTGAGGTGGCGACCCGGTGTTGAAAGAGACATCGGCCAGTCCACGAAACTAACTTCCTATCTAAGGTGGCGACCCGGTGGTGAAAGAGACATCGGCCAGTCCACGAACTTCCTCCTAAAGGCGGCGACCCGGTGATGCAATAGGCACCGGCCAGTCCGTGAACATAACCTATCCCCCAGGTGGCGACCCGGTGATGAAATAGGCACCGGCCAGTCCACGCACTTCCTATCTAAGGTGGCGACCCGGTGATGCAATAGGCACCGGCCAGTCCACGAACCCTTTACCTCAACACCCAGGTGGCGACCCGGTGATGCAATAGGCACCGGCCAGTCCACGCAATCTCCAACCTTTACACCTAAGGCGGCGACCCGGTGATGAAATAGGCACCGGCCAGTCCGTGAACTATCCCTACACCTAGGTGGCGACCCGTTGATGAAATAGGCAACGGCCAGTCCACGCAATTTCCTACTAAGGCGGCGACCCGTTGATGAAATAGGCAACGGCCAGTCCGTGAAACACATCCTACAAGGTGGCGACCCGGTGATGCAATAGGCACCGGCCAGTCCACGAAATCCTCCCAAATTTCCGCACAAAATCATTTACCTCCGGCCACGTGTGCAGTGGCCCTCGGCTCGTAACATATGCATCAATGTTCAATCTACCCAAAACTGATGAACTTACCGTGTAACAGTTAGAAAGTGAAATGTGGAAGAAATAAATGGATGAACTGTGAGAAAAATACTTCATATTCTATTATCTTTATTCATATGAATAAATTCGTATTCAAATGAATTTTTATTCCAATAAAACCTTATTCAGATAAATTTTCATTCGAATGGATATTTATTTGATAACATCGAATAGAATTTTATCCAGTTGTCTCGATCTCTTATCGATCATCCGAATAAAATTTCGTCCTACTCAACATGTTGCTTAAAGTGTTTAATACAATCTTGTTTCTGACCATTATGGTCACTAGCAGTAGCTTGAATGGTGAGGTGAATAGTGCACACTTAATTAGTTATAGATGCACGTTAAGTATTTGTCTACTTTAAACCAGTGTAATGACTACTAGCCGCCTTGTAAAGTTTAACACGTTCACATTTTTAATGGAGCCTTAGTTGTTATGCGTAACCAGCATCATAAAATCATTACAAATAATAAAAATAAGGTAAATGACAACAATTAAAATATTTCTAATTTTTCGCAAAACGTACCACAAATTTTAATTTTGCATAAAAATCCACCGTTCCCGCCTTGATCATAGATTGGTGTAGTTTATAAGTATATTCGTTGTTGTGTTTTATTCTGTATTATTATTACATCTATTCATAATATTGTTTATATTGTGTTATTTGATAATAAAGCTGCAGTATGACTAAAACCAAATTTCTGTGACCATGAGAGGTCATGATCCAGGTGTGTCGATCAGTCTAAAAAGCCGCAACGATCTATGGGTATGAGGGCAGTACTCGAAAAAAATGCAATGGTTTGGGTCATACTGATTTGTATGATGGTCAAATATTTTGAAAGAAAAATAATCGAAACTAATAAAATTTTTAAATAGCCTTCTTCCTGTTTGGTTGCAAATATAATTCGTTTTGTTTGCTAGTTAAGCTCCGGTTACTATGACAATGACGGGGTCGAAATATTTTTGTTTATGAAAAACAGTTCGAGATAGAAGAAAGTTAAAAATGTCATTAAATCCAAAAAATATAGTTAATTTGGGGCAAAATGTTAGATATGTTTGATTAACACCTTGCCGTACTTTAGCGCGTCAGACTCGTGATGGTGATTTATAATAATAAGCAGTTATATACGTATGTTTATTCGTTCCTTTAACTAGAAATCAAATTTTATTCTCTCATCACCAATATTTAAACATTCGAGTAAATGTAAGGACACGATAAATATAAAATTCCTTTCTCTTCTAAGATATTAGTGTGATCGAAAAAATTCTAGTCATAGTAATTGCAAAGAAAATGGTACCGCAAGGGGTTAAGATAGCTTCAAGTGATAAAAGTTAGGGTAACAAGCTTCTTCAAAACATGACTCTATCCGTGACTTCGATCGAAACATTGGGATGACATGTAACATAGAGAGTACAAGGGGGAACAGTTCTCCCAACATTTCCGTGACACAATAGGGTGACCCATTTTTACTCTGACTGATGACACCGGTAAGTGACAGCCTACTTTATGGACGATTTTTGCAAATCGCGGGTAGCTGTAAACTGCCGCGTAGCAATAGATCTTGGCCAGGCGTTTATGAAAACGACGGGTGGTATTTTTTCGGGGAATGCCGTCCTCATCCCATTGTTACGTGGAAGAAATTCCAGTGTGCGTGGCGAGTCAAATAATATCTTTTTTTCTCGGAACGAATATGGGACATTCTGGTGGGGCAACTATTCATTTACCTTGTGGTTTGTCGCTGGTGTAGAATATACCGGGTGTATTCGAAACTATGGCGCGGCTAAACCAAAAGCGACATCTCATGCAGTAGCCACAGTTGAAAATTCTGTGAATTTATGCATATATAAACACGCTTGTTATGTGGACTAACACAAGTAAGTCATTCATCATCAGAATTCATATCTAACCTACCGAATATGCTCTTGCAAAAAGTTTTGAGCAAATATGATCAGCATTTGGAGTTATAGTTGTCCACACGTTTGATGTGGAAACTCTCCTCTTTAACGATAAAGGCAAATGCAGTTATAAAATTAACATACAAAGAAAATGTTAAACGGAAAACAAATATTAAGGACTAAGTAGGGGGTATGAAGTAGTAACAAGTGTTCTAATGCTTTGTCCTGCAACTAGAATTTGTTTGCAATCTTTATAAAATAATTGATAATTCTTTATTTTGTATTTCATAAACTTCTTAATAATTATGTAATATTTTGTTTAAATTACATTTATCTAATACGATATGTTTATCGAATATATTTGAAAATATTTTGTTTTCCATAATAGTATGGCGATGGATAAGTAATTTTAAATAGTCAAGTGCTTACAATTAAATCTACAAAATTACGATTATATGTGAACGTTCATAACATATTATGTAATTATTACTAATGACCTGTTACGATTTCCATTATTTAGTTTCGGGAAATTCATTGAACAAGTTCACACGCAGAACTGCTTTCATTAATCAACGGAATGCAGTAGTCATCATCTCAAGCAATCGAGGATCAATCAGTATAATGAGCAACCACTCTCATGCAGTGTAGTTGCTGCACTTTCAATTACATAATTGATATCCATGATAATTTATTATCTTTTCAGTGACTTATTCCACATATATAACAATGAACCTCGACATTGCAGTCATTTCTTTTCACGAATTTTCTAATAAAGAAAATGTCAATTCAAAAATACCACGCGAATTATTTTCCTTTCTAATAACGGAATCCTACGCTGCATTGTCATTATAATGAATATGCATTAGCTAAAAAATCATCAAGTAGTAGCATTGTGACAATTTTCAACGTGTACGTTGAAATACTGGCAACAATGCACTACTCTCGAAAGGCTAAACCTGTGGGATTTATTTCGAAATCCCAGTCAAAAAGGTTAGTCGAAAAAGTCCACATACATATACCCACTCTTACTTAAATATTTTACAGATATTATGACGTCTATCAGTAAAATATTATTTTATCATCTTGCAATGTTTTTGTAAACATTTAAAGGTTATAGTTTTATAAGAAACTTTCAACACTTTGGACTAGTGAAAATTAAAGCTGAAATACAGTAACGATTAAAGAAATATTAATTATTTTTAAAGTTTTAAAGAGAAAAAAAAATAATTATTTAAAATAGTTATTGTCATTTTTTATTTCAAATGATACAAACGATTCAGTAAAAATCAATTGAAATTATGTAGGATTTCTATGAAATTATCAAGGACAATATAAACGTTGTTGTAATAATGAATTAGAGTTAACTAAACGTGACACACACATTAAGAAATGTATCATTTTTTCCAAATATATATCTTTACTTCAAGTCATATATTAATCCAGGTCAACAGGAACTGGCGACTCTGCTGAAATTTTTGAATATAAATACGAAACTCGTTAAGAAAAGATAAGAACGTAAATCGAAAATATCCTAAAATTCTACATTATGTGTCACAAAGAAATAGCAGAAGCTATAACAAAGCAGTAACAGTTGTCTGATATAGGCCGACACAAGTATGATTATTATGGAAATGTATCATTCATAAAAATTGGATTACTAAAATTCATTTGAGGGTATAAATGATGTTATTCAGCTGTCTTGAATACCTGTCGATTCTTCTTTACAACTTAGTTAAATAACGTGAAACGGTAACGCTTTCGTGAGCGTTTGGAGAGCGCAGTTCGTTTACTTCAATCGGGACCATTAAACCTTCCTTTCCTTGGACTTTAATTACAGTATCAGACTGTCCACGAATTAAAAGATTGAAATTAAAAGGGGAGAAAACACAAAAGACGAACACGTTTTGTTCAAATTTTTTAAAATATAATTGCGGATAAAATTGACAAAACTAAATTGTTTTATTTTTGTTAAAATGTAACATATTTTTATTTTTTAAAACAAAATTTGTTCAGATACGTATAACTTTTATAATAACTAAAAAAATATCGGAACTTTGCATTTTAAATACTTTCCGATATATAAATTCCAATGTGAAAGTAGTTTTCGTAAAAATTCGGCAAAAACTAGAAACTTGGAGGGTTTGCGACTCTTAAACAACTTTGAAATTAGGAAAACGTTGACTTAAACCTTCTCCCCTTCCGACTATCTGATTGCATATAAACTACAACTTATTTTAATATCAAAAGCCCTAACAGCGAAGTACAAAAGTGATTCGCTTGGCATGGAACGGCTCGTGCCGAACGAGAGTGAAACGATGAAGTGCCTATGAAAAATTCAGCTCAGCAAAATGGAAAAGGTAAAGTGAGCAGGCAATTAGGATCGGGGAGCAAGCAAAATCGAAAAGCAAAACAAAAAAAAATATTCGCAGAACGAGCATTTGCGTTTACACAAAGAACATCATCCATATTGACGTTCAGAAAACCGAATATGCGAAATGTGTGGAAAATTAAATTAGAGCGTTTTATTTTGTTAAAGTTGTTAACAAAACTGTTAATAGGGTTAACAAATTTTTCAAATTAGCCTCATTAATTTGAATGATTCCAAAGTGTTGATAATTTAATGTAGGTAAATTTATTTCCAACTTGAGTTGTATTTATATTAAGATAATAATTTAACTCAGTATGGTATTGATTCTTTACATCGGTATAGGAAAGTGAGTGCATCTAAAAATCGGTAAATGACAATCTCTAGATATGAATTAATGAAGAGTACAGACTTGTCAATGTTTTCAAGGTTACGTTAATGTAAATTAAATTTATAGGAAGTAAATCGTTTCCATTTCAGAAAATGTAGTCGATCTTTACACATTTGTGGCGAAAGTACCACAACTTGCATGTAGAAATCCATTAGTTTCATCTGACAAGCTCGAATTACTTTAAAAAGACGATAACTAAAATTCAACGTGAGCTATTCTTTTAATTATTGGCTTTTTACTGCAGTTCCTGATATAGCGAAACTCGCCCAGATTAAGAAAGTCCATGTTTTTTTTTAAATTTTAGATAAGCCGAACGTCCCCGATTACGTTCACCATGAGACGACATTCTTTCATAAACGATTAAACAACAGAGCACGATGCGCCATCAATTTTTATTTTTTCTATATAAAAAAAAATTATAAATGATACTGACATATGTACAGTGTAAATCCACTTTTCTTTCAGAATGAGCTTTTCTTTATCTTTGAATCTTTCAGTCGCTAGATCAATATAGTCAACTTTTTAATAAATAAACAACAGGTACTTATATTGACCATGGAGCATTTGAACAAAATAAACAAAAATTATAAAAGAAATAAAATTAAAATATTTAAATAAGTTAATTTAATATTAATATTAATTATTTTTGTATATTTAATGATAATTATACATTTCATTGTTAGTGGTGTTATTTGCAAAGTTCTTTAAGGTTAATAGATTTACTGTGTTAATGAATTCTTACACCATAGAGTGTTATAGTTTTCCTATAAAAAGTCCCGAAGGAGCACTAAAAAGACACGTTTCACACTAAAATAGACCTTTAATCCTGATATTGTCGCATGGGGTGTTTGATACCTAAGCCATTCGTTTTATAACTGATATTTCATTATTTTCTGGCGAAAAGTTTAACGGTGTTATCCAACTGTCAGTAGCTGCATTAGCTTTTGATTAAGGGCTACAGTAGTGTAATTGAGGTGTTGCGCACCCCTCGCGCCGCTTTATGTAACTTTAACTAACGCACCCGGCCCCAGGGTTAAGAAAGATTAACTGTGGCGTTGCCATGATCACCCTTAGGGGAGAGAGTTGAGTCAATATACTCACTGTTTCACTAGACTAGCATAATCGACCTTATAATATTCGAATGGCTCCGCACGTTTCAGTGACCCGCTTAAATTTGCGACACCCTAAAATCGTATAAAGCATTTCGTGTTCAAGCCGTAGTTGTCGTCGGAAAGAGAGGAAACTTCTGAGTTCAAGTTACAGAGAAATCAGCGGGTCGGAAATGCGGGGACTGCGAAATCAAATCCCGTTCGCAGAGAGATCACGTACGTGAAGTTATTCGCCGCGTGCCCCAGACAGAAGACTGTATTCATGGAGGACATGCGCGTCATGCGAAATGCGTCATCGGCATGTTAAATCATACCATGCGTCGTTGTGTGCTGCGAACGCTGTCCTGGGATTATCGAGCACTGATTGAAAGAGAACAATAGTCCCTATATCCGGATCGGAATGCATCGTACGAAAGATTAAGCTAACCTCCTTGAATCATTTCTGTACAGCTAAACACATCCTTTATTTATACAGCTAATGTTTTATCTGTTATCGCTGAGAAAAAAATTTACATCTCGGTCTGGATATTTATACAAGCCTGTTTCATAAATGCATGTAGATACTTTAGAATAAGGATGTTTCCATTCAAAATTGATCTTCCGAAGAATTTGTATTTTTAAAACGATTTTCGATCTTCCCAGAAATCGATTTTCTCAAGCACAAATTAATCTTTGTCGTTAGTGCGAGCTCTTTGTTCGTGGACGTTCATATTCCGAAAATGTGCTTCGATTTCGATATTGTTGTTTAACTTTTATTTATAACACTGCAGATTTGCTATTGCTTAGATCGTTTTACAACGATATCTATTTGTATTGAAAGCGTACGTCCGTTCCGTGCAATAATCGACAACTGACATCAGACTAAGCTATCTGGATTTAATGTTTTCGTATTTAATTTATTGTATTGTAGCTATATCTAAGGCTATTTTAATTAAAGAGAAACGGTCTCAACCTCAACAAAAAGAAAAAACTAATTCGAACAGTTTATTTATGTCAAAACATTATTTAAAACATGAAGTGTACTCGCTAATTATTATTTAGCAATTTTAAGAACAACCATTCCACTTCAAGAACTATTTCCAAAGTCTGGTAAGACAATGCTGTGTAATACAGTGACAGTATAGTGCTGTACTATACACATATTTTTTATATTTATGTTGTATCATATGATTTTTTAATACGATTATTATACACCTCATAAATATATGTTCAATACTTATGACATAATAATCATGTTTAACATAACAATATTTATTTTATTTTTCATGCCATAGCAATATTTATTTTATTTTTAGATCATAACAATATTTATGACAAGAAAATAATCATGTTTTTACAAGACTTTTTGACAAAATCTACACTGGTACGAATACTTTTGTGGACTATTATTACGTACTACGAGAAGTAAAATGAATATATTGTTGTTATTAGTTAATGAATTTTGTTATAATTTGGTATTAATAAACTTTATACATGTGTTCATTCGTAATAAGAAGGTTATTGCAAAATCTTTCATGCGTCCCTTGATTTCAACAGATTTCTCTCATAAGCACCGAGGGTACGAATACTTATGGGACTGACTGTACCTAAAAGTCAATTGTAAAGAAAAAAAATGTTTCCTTTAAGAGATATAAAAATGGCTAACGTTTAAAATGCAATTCAGAAACCAGTAAAGAGAGTACAGTATTGCAAAAATGCTTTACTTTTAAGTATTGGAATATTGTAAACTTAAATGGCACATTTCAATTGATTTTTAGTATATACTGCAGGCAAGAATGAAATAAATATTACTAGAAGGTATGGCTATTCTAATTCAATAAATTCTGTTATATACTTTATTTCTACATTTAGCAATAGTGAAAGTAATAGTGGCTTCGTAAATTAAAGAGTAAAGAAAGAAATGATTTTGCAATTATTCTGAAACTTGTTTCTTAGTTTCGAAAGCTCGACACAGATGATGATATTGGTATGTAAAAATTGAAACTGTAGTTCAGAGATATGTTGAATAGTAGAAGCAGTAGAAGAGTATAATGTTTATAAAGTTATATATTTTCGCATGTGCAATTTAGTAACATAACGAAATGTAAAAGAAGTTAATTATTTAACCTATACTTTACATTTAGGATGCATATTTCCAAGCAATTTTATTGTAACGCAAAAGCGGAACGCTATTGATCAGTATTTTAGAATGTCTAAAGAATATCCAGTCATTTTTGAAACTCAAAATAATACATAGTTTAAATGTGACAGTAACTATTAATTAATATATTGAAAGTTTAGATTTTTTCTATAATTTTTAAGACTACTTGTTAATTAAATTTTACTTGAATTCGTATGTGAGATATATGAACCAAGCTTAGGGAAATGTAATTTTGCGATTTAACAATAATTATTAAATTCATATTATCTTTCCATGTTATATAAAGGCAAATATTCGGATCCTATCTATGGATCTAGTATTTGTATTCCATTGTAGAGTAGTCAATAACGCCATAAAAATTTCAATAGCCATAAAACTGTCTCTCATAAATCACGTAAATGTCATTTGAAACTTTTTCTGTAGCATGAAAAATAACGGAAGTGCCTGAGATGGCGAAGATAAATGGTAGATATATTTATGTGCATATGTATGTATGACTCCACTGCAGTATACAATTTGTTTTGTTCCATTTCATTAAAATTCTATTGAATGGTATCATGGAGGTTCAATGCTACATATGTATTGGGTTGGAGAATAAGTTTGTAACGTTTTTTCATTTCCTCTTATTTTACAGCGATTTGTTGCTGTTTGACAAAGTGCGTCATATATATTCGATAGAGCTGTCTTTGCTCTACAAGACTGTGCTAATTTTTTTTTAAGTCATTTAATTTGTTATTATTTATTTTAAAAAATGGGCACAGGGTTACAGAAAGTCAGCACCCGCAAGTTGCAAAAGGCCACGCCTTTTTGGGAAACAATCATAAACAGCCAAAAAAAGAACACTGTAACCCTGTGCCCATTTTTTAGCGGGGGAGACAGGTATCTCTCTGGTCTGCTTGGCCGGGTAGCGGCACGCGGCCGGCGACATTCATCGGCTAGTTCTGCAGTACACCTGAAAGTAATCAAAAAATAAATAAAGGAATAAGGTAATTTACGTTCTAGGAAACGTCAAGGAATATTTTTTTCGTCAAAACCTTGGCATCTGCAAGCGTACCGCTACAACCTCAAAAATAATAACAAATTAAATGACTTAAAAAAAACAAAATTAGCACAGTTTTGTAGAGCAAAGACAGCTCTATCGAATATATATGACGCACTTTGTTAAACAGCAACAAATCGCTGTAAAATAAGAGAAAATTAAAAAAAACGCTACGAACTTATTCTCCAAACCAATATGTACAAATTAAAGGAGACGGAATCTTTGTGGAAACTGTTTTTAAATAAAACAGATTGTTTTATCAGAATTAAAAAATTACATTGTGCAGTCTTCGCTATTTGCAGTTATTGTAGAAGAAATATGATTCACTGCCAAGTAACAACATATTTATTTGATAGGTACAGAAACGTTTTTACGAAATTACTTTGAAACTCGATATTGGTTCAGATGACAACAATTTCAATTTGGATCGGTAAATAAAAGAAACAAAACTACCAACATATCGAAAATATGAAATTGTGGTATATCATACATATCGCAGAACTCCAATAAAGCTGATTGCTTAATTATTTTTTAACATTGAATTTTACTGAATTGAAATACTATAAACGTTATAGTA
Source organism: Augochlora pura (assembly GCF_028453695.1). Taxonomy (NCBI): domain Eukaryota; kingdom Metazoa; phylum Arthropoda; class Insecta; order Hymenoptera; family Halictidae; genus Augochlora; species Augochlora pura. The sequence continues at coordinate 22,820,915 of NC_135778.1, read as the reverse complement.
ATTAATCGAATCTGTAACCATAACCTACAAATCAAAACAAAACAGGGAGAGCCTCTTAAAATTAATCTTATATGTTTACAGATTTTATAAAGTTTGTATTTTGCGCTCTAGTTAGACCTTTAATGAAATGCGGTTCTCTAGTCTGTTTTCCTCATTTGTTCGTATTCTCGTCATCCCATCGCTAGAAACAGTGCAACATATATTTCTGCATCAGTACGATACTCTTATGCCTCACGTATGCCCAAACAGTTTCGTATATATTTTTTGTATACTCGTTACGATTTCGTAACTAGTTTGACTACTAGTGGTAATTAACATCCTTATTACACGCACGGAATCCGAATAAACTTCAATAAAATCTATTTCACCTAACCGACTGAGAATTCACGTTTAAAATCTGTTCTCACCGTTCCAGATCGACATGCTTTCGCAAAAAGCGACTAAGAGTATCGGGTTCGTCGAATCGCGGTGTTAAGAATTCCACTATCATCTGGCGATACGATACGCATCTATCACGGTCCTATCAAAAGATTCGAAATACGATGGAATATTTCAAACACGGACGCTTCACACGATTGTACTTTCGCATAGGTGTGGCAACTTTTTTTGGCAAACAAACTAGACGCTTCCGCGATATCCATACTGTTATTTCTACCATCGTTTCAACCGCGCGAGTAGGAAAACGCTATAACGATATAGAGTTGTGTAGCCTCTGTTTCCGCAGTGCCCGGTTTTATCGTCGCGGCATCGAGCATACATTCTAGTCCTGAGAAAATGTTCTCCCTCGCAAGAAGAAGAAATTTCTGAGATCTCGCAGATTGAAGCGGCGGATGGTTCGCTGACGCGGAGATGCGCTCGCCGGGATTATGTATACGGGGTGAGTTTGCGAATCGATCGCCACGCACTTCGACTGGTTCTAACTGTTTAGTGGAAACACTCTTTGAGCGATAGTACGACGAAATTCAGCAAAGAACTTATAGATGCCGTACCAACCTACTCCTGCTCAGAACAAAACATTATCGGAAATGTGATTATATTACCAATGTGACGTTTTTACATTACTATATCAGGAATGCATTTATTCAGTATTTTAAGAATTTTTACCCTAGGTTGGTGTTCCTCATACGAATTTTCTTTATTCGCATAAGTTTTCTTACTGGATGCATTATTCTTTCGTTTATTACACAACTTTTTGGGCAATATGATTGTTTAATGACTGCGAAGCTTTACGCGAATTAAAGATTCTCTACTTGGATTGCAACAGACAGGAGTGATAGAAACATATATTTTTATGTACTGAAATTCTGTTAATAACGTTTTCAATTATTGTGATATACTGCGAAAAATATTTACATTGAACATACCCGAAGAAATGACGCATTTCGCATTGTTTAATTTAAAGTTGCTGAAATTGTACAGACTCTATTATAAAATCTGATTCAATGAATTTCTTCATTTATATATATATATTGTAATAAAAGTGGCGAAAAATCTACGTAAATTAAATTTTGTATTTCTACAGGACAACTCAAATCGTAAATCGTTGACTTTTAATAATCAGTAGGTTTAGTGTTAGATATCTCTTTTATATGATAATCGAAATCGAAATCGTCTATGTCACTGGAAATTATTGCTACCATTGAACAATTTTGTAACGAGAGAATGATTAAACTTAGCTTATGTATTCACTCTGTGTTTTGTATCATCTGTTAACTTTTCTCATAAATGCATAAAACCCGCTGTCTATTTACTACGAAGATAATATTTTCTTGAAAATACTTGACGGATTTATACAACATTTCAAGTAATTTCTGGTGGATATAGATTCAAGGAATATTTGTATCATTTTTTCGTATGACAGCAGAAATTAACCGTAACAAAATTATTGAAAACGATGCTATAAATAATAGTCTGTAAATAGAGTGTAACATTTGTCTAAATAATTCTTTTTCGGTCATTTTTCTGTGAGAAATCAGCCACATTGTAGAACTTCAAATATCAGAGGTTTTTATTAATATTATTTATATATATATAGACGTTATACACGTTTGGAAATAGATATTATTTTATGAAACAAAATCCCTGCGAATAAATCTTTAAAACCTAAAGGATCATAAATTGAAAAAATCGAAATCCGTCAATTCGACGATATCCGTAGCTTTAGTGTTAAATAACGCTCTGCGTATTTCGTTTGATATATTGCAGAGTTTTATTCGTCGTATAAAACGCAAAATGATCCAAATCGATTGACGGGAAGAGAAGTATTTTTGAAAATCCTCTTACGATAATACATTTTCCGTTTCTTGGCCCCGACGGTTTTGAGTGTCATATTTTTCTCAAATATTCGAAGATTGAAATCTGGGAAAGCATAATAATATATAGTGTTTTCTTTACATCAAAAGTTACCATTGCATGACATATTTCATAAAACGTCCGCGAAATTAATAAACTAAACATTGGAAGAAAATTTTATTTCCTATATTAATGAATTCGTAAAAAAAGAGACCAATGTGAAATCGTTATAAAATAAACTTCTCCAATTTATATTTCGTAAACCTTAACAAACCGCAGGCTTATCTTTTTATTTGGAATTGACGCAGTTCGTAAATCTTGACATTGTTTTCCTCAATCATTGAAGGGTTCGTAATGATTACATAGAAAGTGATCCCAGATTTCTCTAACTTATGTAAATATAATTTTTCATAAAATTCTATGGAAAATATCAATTTTCCATCAACTCTTACAGTCAGTCACGAAAGTCTTCGTATACCCCCTAAAATTATTGTTCTAAAGAAAATAAACAACATTTTCGTATAGTATTCTATTCATTTATTAATGTGTACGATATTATTAATTAAACTACTTAAAAATTTATTGATTTTTTTACGAATAGAGTTTGTACAATCAAGAAAAAACGAAATATGTATTTAAATATGTATTAAAAAATTATTATCGTTCCGTGTGTGCTTCAAAATGTCTTTTAAATTACTGACAAATTTTGAAAAATGGCTCAACTGTCAAGGAGCTTGGCCCCACCTGAGATATAGTATATTATATAATTACAAAATCGTGTATTATTATATTAAAACTTATAAAAGTATAGTAACGAATACTTTTACGAAGTAATATTTAGTTTCGGTAGATATTTCTTTCTTTCAAGAGGTGGTCTAATATGAATTTCAAGATGATGTGTTTTTCCAGAAATTTGTTTTTTTTTTAAATTCTTTTTGAGAGAAAAATGTCCAAAACTCTTGAAGAGCTTTGTACTTAGCGCGAGCGGATTAAAAAAGTCAAGTGTTCCCTCATGGTCCCCGAAAGTGTGTGTATCGTGCGGTATGTGGATAGTTAGTTTCGTCTAAAAAAGAGGACAGTAAAGTAGCATACTTTCTCCAATTATTAAATTTAGTAGAAAGCATTTCTCTCTTGAGAGCACTTGTCCCTTCACACTCTACATTATTACCCGGGTTTTACAACTGGCTTTATCGTACAAATTTGAGGACTGTCCGAGTAACACGTGTGCTACATATAAATACGTTTTACGATCATCAAGGTGTAAATGCATTTTGCTTTAAGTTGGATTCGATGAAAAATCGAAATCTCCGCAATTCCGATTAATATTATTATAGTATCCTTCCGAGAAACGTGTTTATTGGAAATTCAAATCACGAAGCGATTAATCGATCGAAGACGTTTTTCTAGTTCATTTGTGTGGAAGATTGCTCTCGGAAATCTTGCAGCAATAATCATCCTCCATCGTATTTACTGCGCGAATGAAAAAGGAGAATTTTAGATAAAACGTAATTTACCTATCTTGGTCGAGTGTTTCCGATAAAACAGGAAATGAAATTCCCTCGTGCACTGAATTAATGCCATTGCCAGGACGATGTATTCTTTTTGTCGTGGAAAATGTTGCCAGAATGAGTTATTTCGTTAATCTGACGACGCATTGTACGGAATGTAAAAATGACGCGAAATGAATTTGGAATTTGAAATTTGGAATTTCTCCGGGGAACTGTTTACGTATTCGCAAAGGTTTAACAGTATTAGCGGATTCGGAGTCGTTATTAAATGATGTAACGAGTTCATAAATAACCACGGAAACAAATAATACGCATATTAAAAAAGATTATTCTACTGTTACTTGAAAGTTTTAGCTTCTAGAATGATCATTTAAACTTTACGATGTTTAAATTTTACAATAATTTTACTGTAGTGGCTTTCGGGTATAAGCCGTGTTCTAGTGGAATTATTAAACGTTTCCAACGATCCGCAGGCATACGCAAGCTTCATCAGGGATCAAAGGCGCACTGATACTGATGTGTGCTTGGTAGTATTCCAATTAATATCACCAGTCAAAAAGACTTTTTAATCAACTAGCTGATTAATTAGAAAAAAATCCGAGAGGATGGAGGTACAAATTGGGTTCATGTGGTGGACTTTATCCCTGTTGTTATCAGGGTGCTCCATTTTCTCCAAAGTTTCTCCGTTGTTTTAGAAGCCTCGAGATCCTCTGAACGATCAGGGGATTTTCATTGATCTCCGATGGGAATTGTAGCTCGCTTCCTAACACACCGACGAACCAAGCTTGGGATTAATTAGATGCGCAAGTATGAATGTCGATAAAGGAAGTCGAACTGAAACAATCGATTTGCGGCGACGTTCTCGCACTTGGCATCCTGTCCCCGCTCCCACTCCGCCGAAACGAGCTACATACTCGGTACATCCTTGATGCATGTTCGCGAGGAGTGGAGCAAACAGGTGAGAGACGCGTCGACGCGGTCGATTGCCCTGTCGAATCAACATAAATATGTACAGCTGGCATATGATAAATAATTGTAATAGATTTTCTGTTTTTTCGGGAACTCAATTTCCTCACCCTTTTGCCGCTTTATTCGAAATACTTATCCAGGTACAGAACGACTAGAAAGCAATTGCTGTAGTTACTCAACATCTGTACTTCCTTGGAAATTACCTTTTGGTTTTGGTTATCGCTTTAGATCTTTTAAGAAGTACTGCGTGTCCTGTATTAACACTATCCGACCAGCGACACCACGGTGGTCTCGCGTGCAAATATATGTATAAGAAGACAGACAATACATTTATTTACACTTGTATAGCTTTGCGAGGCCGTTCTTAAGGTTATCGAGAGATTATAAATTGTCAAATATTATACTAATGTCACCATTAGTTCTCATGAGTTTTCAATCCTGTCTCCCTATTGTTCATAAAATTTCGAAAATAAACATGTAAAAATAAATTTAAAATTTGTTTGATTTATATATGTTTTTATTTACATTTTCTTTGGTAATTACTCAGTATTTATGACAGTTTCTTTCTTCACTTTCATACGGCAAAGTCGATTGGAACATCAGTCAAGTTCTCCGCGCAGTCATCATGAATTATCGTATCTTTTCTTTTATCTGCCATGATAGAAGGACACAAATACTTATAAAACCAAAAACGTTGCTGACGTGTATAACTTATTGTTACTTCGACGAAACAACAACAGAACACCACGCCATATTGGACGATACCATGCGCGTTATACCACTGTAGTGACGCCAGACAGCATAGTGTTAATATCATAAACTGTTGATTGAATGTAAACCAGTTGAAACCATTGAATGTAAAAAGTTTTGAATGCAAATTTTTGTAAGATTTGAGCATCTGATTCGCGATATGAAGATGGTTTTGATAGTTCGTTTTCCGAGTATTTCACTCATGCGATCGGTTGTGCCTTGTATGTACAGTGAGCCACATTAATATTCGGACACCATCGTATTTGAGAAATTTTTACTCCGTATCTTTACTGTTTGTTGATTTAATGAATTTATAGGTTTTTAATAAGTCAGAACATTTACTTTAGATTCTACAAACATAAGTTTTATTTTCATAATTTGTATAGTTTTATTCTTAATTGATATTAAATGATCTAGTGCTTAATTTTGACGTCGCAAAAATATTCAGACACTTTACAAATTATAATCTGTGCATTAAGAATACGCATATACTTTAACAAAAATAAATACTTTGTTGGATTGCCCTTTTGCCTAATTACATGGTTCAATCGTTTAGCCATACTAGAAATAATTTTATTTAAATATTCTAATGGAATACGTGACCATTCTTCGGTTAATCGCAATTTTAATTCTTCTTCGGACTTTATTGGCGACATTCTGATTCGACGATCTAAGTAATCCCATAAATTTTGAATCGGATTTAGATCTGGTGTTTGTGAAGGAGTTTTCAATACTTTTAGCCAATTACATAATAAATATTCTTGAACTATACATGATTTATGTTTGTGATTATGTTTCAAAATTGTTACGAATGTTCATATTAATAGCACTTTTTAGTTAATTTTGTTTCAAAATATTTTAATATATATTTTTGTCTAAAATTCCATCAATAAAAACTAATTCACCCACTCCAGTAACTGAGACACAACCCGAAACCATCACATTTCCTCCACCGTGTTTCAACGTTTGTATAAGATTCTTAGTAAGAAGCTCTGCATTAGCTTTACGCCATGTAAGTTTGTACCCATCAGACCCGAAAATATTATATTTGCAAAAATTACATCTTTCCACCATGTTTCTTCTTTTGAAGTGTATTCTTTAGCGAAGAGTAATCGCTTCTTTCGATTAATGGCGTTAGTATATGGCTTTTTTCCGGCAACTCTGCCATGTTATCCATTTTCATGAACCATCCGACGAACTGTTTCGGAATGAATCTTCTTGCCGGTCTCTCCAAAAAACTCTGCTGTCAATTTTGTGACACTTCAACTAGGGTCTACTTTTATTTTCCTAATAATATTACGTTTATCGCGATCGTTAAGTAACTTTTGGCGACCTTTTTGAGGGATAGATTCAATTTTATCCTCACGATGATATCTTCGTACAATGTCCGCAATAGTGCTGTTGCTCAAATTTATTAATATTCCGATTTCTCTATACGATTTTCCTTTTTCGCGATGATAAATAACAAGTTGGCGTACATTAACCCCTTAACGCGCAGAAACGTATTAACACGGGCGTGCAAAACCGGCCAAAATGTGCAGACCCGTATATATACGGTCGGCGTCGCAACTTATGTCGCTAAAATGTTCAGATTCGAATATATCCGGGCATTAAAAATAACTTAATAAAAACCAAGGAAAACATTCAATTTATTGATATTCATCGTGTAATTCTGTATTGTATTCAAAATAGTAACTAGTAATTGAAAAACAGTACAATGGGTACAAAATTCGATCTGCAATGCGATTCAATATCCACTATAATTATTTATCCACTATTTTTATTGAATTTTTAGTAATTTTTGCATTTTTTTTAAATATTTATTGAAATTAAGGTCCAAATATGTATTTTCTTAGATACAAAAAATTGATTTTTTTGGTCGGTTTTTTTTTTAAATTGTGCATTAAGGGGTTAAACGAGGTATTATTCCCTTTACGCAGCATATTCACAGCTAATATGAGATAGTGCTTACATCATATGTTTCCAAACATTGCTATCAAGCAAAGTATTCATCTTAACAGGGCACTTGAACTACAAAGTATATGGAATGTCCGAATATTTTTGCGACGTCAAAATTAAGCACTAGTTCATTTAATATCAATTAAGAATAAAACTATACAAATTATGTAAATAAAATTTATGTTTGTAGAATCTAAAGTAAGTGTTCTGATTTATTAAACGACTATAAATTCGTTAATTCAACAAACAGTAAAGATACGGAGTAAAAATTTCTCAAATACGATGGTGTCCGAATATTAATGCGGCCCACTGTATTGTCCTTTTTTCAGAAAAAATTCGTTGAGAATAGTGTAGAACCGATTATTCCCTCCAACCCACCTACGTTAACACTCTTGCAGAAATAGTATAAATACGTGTTCCTTATTGGCAGAAATTATCTCATTCCATTAACCCCAGTTTCCACGACACGAGGGATTCGAGTCCAGTTGATTATAAACAAACAACGCCTCCTGATTCGTGTCATCTTTTCGCTCGCCCGTGGTCGTCACTTTCGGCTAGGAACACATCAGAACCTTTATTTAGGGTTTTGTTAGTATTTACGCGAGCATGGATGAGTATATATATCTTGTTAATCCTCGTCATGTGAAGGCCAAGCAGGTCGTTGAACTTATTTCATCACCAATAAGGCTACGAAGTCAAAAATAGAAGGTGCTACTTTAAACAGTCGAGGTGACCTTGGCTTCTAGTAGAAAAAGAATTGTTTAAAAATTTTTTTATTTTTTAATATATAAATACTGATTAAGTTTCATTCGAAACATGGTTTTGTTAAATTATCGAAAGTGAAAAAGCGTGTCGACAGCTACCTGTACACCGTGTCTATTTTGATTTCTCTAAAACAGGTATTGACATTGTTTATATTCTCCCTCGAGTTTATTATTTTATTCATATTATTTTACACGTTTCATGATAAGAATGACGAGGATGATAAGAAACAATAAGTATATGTTTTCTAAGTAAATATGTATCAGCACAGTGTGATTAATTATCATACTTGCAACGATCACTGTGCTAAACATTATTTAGTTCGCTAATATATTGTACAAAGTGATTCACTAAAACCGTTATACTCAAAATACTCGAAAAAGCTAGAGCATTTGTATCGTTCGAAGGGACACATGTTGCAGTTCTGTTGCATATCTTTTTGTAGGCCATATTCCGAATTTCAAGATCATCGATGGTTTTTGAAATAGAATTACATAATTCTATTATTACATTATGATATCTAAGATCAAATAGAATCCAATGACCTGTAGTAAAACAACTTTCGCATGAACATATATAAAAACCATTGATGTCCTTGTAATCTCGAAAAATATGAATGAATTTTTGGGTAGTCCAAATTCGGTGGTAAGGGTGGTCATGTACCTATAAGTCTCTCTTGCTTTCGAGGTCCGTGAAACTGTATTGATTTCCTACAAACTTGATCACCATTGGGGAAACTCACGGAGAACACCATAGCCGAAAACCCCTGTTCACCAGGGTGACATTTTGACCGGCTACTTGGGATTTATGCAGGGACTGGTCCGTGCGTTATAGAAGCGCGAATGGCCCAGAAAATTGTATTTGCCACTTTTATCTACGCCGCGCCAGAGAATTACACGTTTGTCTTCCTTACCAGCTGACAGAACAAGATGCTTTGCGAAAGACGAGCCTGCAAACTTTACGTAGAGGGGATGGTCCGTTTGCCCTTCGGAGCTCGTTCCATCGGGGTCCCCTTTGTCTTATTGAATTTATCGCCTTGGTGGATCTAACTTTGTTATGACTGCCATGATAAACGGCGAAATTTCCTCACCTATGCTATGTTTCCCGAAGGAAACTCGTTACCTTTTGACTAGCCGCGAGGGTCAATATAAATAAAATCAATACTTTTCCTGATTTACAATGTAATCTTCCATACAATTAAAAACTTGATCTATCAGTTTGATAACATTTTGACATGAATAAGACGGTATTCTCTCTTATATTATTTCTGTCGAAGTTGTTTATCATTTTCCAATTTTTCGTTGCTCTAAAATTTAGTAATACTTGTCAGAAAGGTCTACTGTGTTCTTTTAGGAAATCCGAAATGTAGATAATTTACCCTTACAGTCTTGTGTAGTTTCTCTTTGCCTGAATCTAGCGGGTAACATGGGCATCCAGGTGTCATATAAGTCATAATTAGTCTATGAATTTTTATACATTTATGGCATGTGCAGATTTTTGAAATGCAAGAAAACATATACATTGTTCAGGTCAAATAGCTTTTTAATTTTCTTTTGAAGAAAAGAAACTTTTCTTTGATTCTAATTTTTGTTAAATGATATGTGAAAATGGAAATTTACAATCCGTAGTCTAATAATTGATAACAATCTCAATCTGCAGTATGTTTCAACATTCTATTAACAATGTTTTCTCTGCTGTCCGAAAATAGCTGTACTTACAATTATCCTACCGAATTAGGCAATCTGTTTCACATGACGACCACCTACTCACGAAATCTTCAACAGTATCAAAATAGCTTCATACTTCATGTTTCCATCGAGCAACGTAAAATCGGTGAAAAGGTCAAACTTCTAAATGAATGCCAACAAACTTATCAATTTTCTCACTAACTACGAAATAATGTTAAATAATCACATCGAGTGGTTCATTCTGCATCTTTATGAATACATCAACGCGGATAACCACGAGTACACAATTTGCACGTGGTTGCCCGAATCTGTCCACGAGCTTCCAAAGCCACTCATGCTAATCTAAACTGTTCATAGGACAGTGGGGCCAGTTATCGAAAATTTGTTTACTGTCCATTAATGCGTTAAGCACTAGTTGACGTTGCTAGAAACACAGAAGCGTTAGTTAAATATTAGTTAACAACACAGTGAATGAACCAGTACTTGATGAAAGGTTCAAGCAATTTAGTCGAAATATGTTCAGGAATAAATGTCTTTGTATTGAGAACAGTAGAATAAACCTTCACCATAGTCTTGTGAAGTAATTAAAGGGCGTTAGCCGAATTTGTTCACTCTGTACGCCTTTAATAGGAATTTCACTCTACCTACTTCTCCTGCTGAAGATGTAGACAAATCGCTCGGGTATTCCTTGAGCTGACAACCAACCTAAAACCACAGGGTTGTAACGACAGGGGCAAGTCTCGCTGATGGCCTCAGATTAATCCTTCTAACTAAGAAATTCCCAAGAGAGGAATTTTTTGCTTACAACTTCAGTCGAATGAAATGATTAAAAGGCGACAGTGCAATTTGTTCGACTCGTCTTCCTTTGACAGTGGTTTTGCTTTCTTGTTTACCTTTCTCTACAGCTAATCGTCTGTAGACTCTCCATGAGAGTCTACACCCTTCATCGTTCATCATTCTACAGTATACGACTGCAGTAGAGCTACGGCAGCGAAGTTAATTTACCTAAAGCAACAGGTTTACGTAAACATTTTATACACTGTTAGTATTATGCATTTCGTATTACGTATTTATATATTTTTTGAAATATTACAAAACCCTTAGCAAAATCAACTTTGAATTTTGTTGAATAGGCTAATCAGTGGAGGTGAGATCAAGTTCTATATATTATACAATGCCGGACATGTACTTACGTAGACTCATTTTACCATTGTAATCTTCCATATTTCTATGCTATTCGTTTAGCGATGTCAGCAATTTATCTTTAAAAGTTATAAAAAAAACCTGACGTATATATCTATAGTAAAACTTTTTCTTACTCCGAGAAAAAAAGAACTTTGTAAATACATTTTGTTTCAACCTGTGTACGTTTTGTAACGTTATATGCATTTGCACTACAATATAAACAATGTTGCTCAGTATATGGCTGTAAAGCAGCGAAGTTAGACGTACTATGACAGTAATGTGGCCAGTAAAGGTAGAAATATCGCGCCTGAACAACAATGACTAGTGCAGCTTCTTTGAAAGGATGGATTGTCGTATCGAAGACTTCCGCGAAACTAAAATTATCTGCTATGGCTTGCCATCAAGCTATACAGCATATTAAATTTCATGGAATTTCAGACGAGGTTCTTTGTAAAACAAGGCCGAGAAAAAATGATCAAAGAACGGTAAGGTACATCGATTATACATATAAAGCTGACAGATTTAAAATTTGCTGTTGCTACTCACACAATATTCATATCTCAATCTTACTTGATCTCTAAGAAGAAATAAGTGCCAGAACTGTCCAGCGAAGACTTAATGAGTTTGAATTATACCGACGCGTTTCCAGAGAAATATCAGATAAAGTCGTCGAATTCAAATCGCGTTCGCAAATGTACATTTAAATTGGACTACTTAGCAATGGTCGAGAGTAATTTGTACGGATAAATCGAAATTTAATTGATTCGGAATCGACAAGAAACGATACGTGAGACCTTGCAAGGGAGGAGAATTTCAAAAATATTGCATAAAACTGACGGTCAAAAGAGGTGGTGCAGTCGGTAATCGTATGGGGTTTAGGACAGTCTAATGACGATTTAATCCGCCACTATACAGAGTGGGCCACTTAAGTACGGCCACCTAAATATCTTCTCCAATTGGGGAGGTACATAAACAATTTTTTTTGCTATTTCAATGGTTTGGAAAAAGCTATCACACTGCAAAAAAAATCTTTTTCTAAAGTAATATTTTTTGGAAGTTTTCAAGGTCGTCGATGCTTTTTTGCAATTATAATTGTATAATTTTTTTTATTGCATTGTGTAACTTATGTAAAAATACATTGAGATATGTACATTATATGACCTGGAAATGACCTTCGAAATCAAAAATTAAATAGAAACGACAAATTTTTGTCTATCGAGATCTTATCGATGAAGATGTTAGGGAATCTGTAAGTGTAAATAAACATGTACATTGTACATTGTACAATAAACATTGAGAAACATGCATTATTGGTCATAGGAATATCCACGGTGGTTAAGACAAGTGGATAGACAAAGACTTTGCACCGTAAATGTCTGGTGCGGTATCTTGAGCAATCAAATAATCGACCCTTATTTTATAAATGGTACATTAAATGGGCAAAAGTACGTAACATTCCTGCAAAATGAGTTATAGATGCTTTTAGATGATATACCATTAGACATTAGTAGAAGAATGTGGTATCAGCACGATGGTTGCCCAGCCCATTCTACACGTTGTGCAAGACAAGTTTTAGATACATTGTATCCAAATTGTTGGATTGGACGTACTGAACATGTAAGCGTGGCAAGCCCGGTCACCGGATATCACGCCTATGGATTATTTCTTGTGGGGACATTTAAAACATGTTGTCTATTCTGAAGAACCAACAACGCCAGAGGACGTGAAAAACAGGATAATAACAGCTTATGCTGCAATTAATCTCACAACATTTCAAAGGGTCAGAGAGTCTCTTATTGTACGTTTCAAAAAATGTATCGATGTGGAGGGACATTATTTCGAACATTTATTACAATGACAATTTAAAAAATAGGTTCGTAAAAGAGTATTACAAATTATATGATGGGGTTATGTGATAGTAAACATGTTTATTTACACTTACAGATTCCCTGACGACATCTTCATCGATAAAATCTCGATAGACAAAAATTTGTCGTTTCTATTTCATTTTTGATTTCGAAGGTCATTTCAAGGTCATACAATGTACATATCTCAATGTATTTTTACATAAGTTACACAATTCAATAAAAAAAAATATACAATTATAAGCAAAAAAACAGCGACGACCTTGAAAACTTCGAAAAAAATTACTTTAGAAAACGATTTTTTGCAGTATGATAGCTTTTTCCAAACCATTGAAACAGCAAAAAAAATTTTGTATGTACCTCCGTAATTAGAGGAAATATTTCGGTGACCGTACTTAGGTGGACCACTCTGTATACTCACGGACCCTGGTTAATTTCAATGAACAAGTTTCGTTTCATGGGTTTCGATTACTACCCAAAGACAATAAAGTCTCAATAATTATACTTGGAATGTATTCATTCTACATATACACTTAGATATCTAAACGAGTAGATATGGAGCGAGTATTTCCAGGTTTCGAAAAGAGGTACTTAGAAGTACATACTTATACTTTACAGAGATTCGAAACTTTTATAAGTAGTACTCGAATCTTGAAAATCAGAATTCTGTAACAGTTACCTTCGCCATTTTATTTACTGTTATGCCGTGAGGAGAAGGAAAAGGATCTCTGGAGACTCCGTAGTCTTCCCCGCTGAACGGTTAGAGTTCTTGAACGGAATAAGACACGAACGGAGTTTTACAAAGAACTTTATTATTATATGGTGAAGATCACGCTGAACTACATACTGCCAAAATGAGCCTCGAACGCAGCGAAGCATGCATTTTTATATCCTCGCACAATAGGAGTCGCAGGACTTTGGTCACCTAGACCCGATGCAGTTTCTAGGCCGAGAAGGGGCAAAGTATGACCCATGTTTTCGGTGATGCAGTTTTTCGACAAAAGTGAAACACAGGTCACCCTAATCGGTGACTCACGGTAAATGTTTGGGGTACTGCATAACATTACGTAGGGTCGAACATATATCGTAGAGTTTCAAGTATATTTGAAAGTATTGTCTTCTTTTGTCAAAATATTTATACTTCAAACCTATCTCGTAAAGGATCAAGTATATCCGCAATATATAATATATTCGTACCAATAAATCATTGCGTTCCATTGCAACAAGCTGTATTGTCATTTACTGGGAAAGACACAAGATTTTGAGTAAAACACAATGATTTCTTGGCCAATCCAATATTTTCCATAAATTAGCTATTAGAAATTTATATAAATTTCCTCAGTTTTCAAAAAAGACTTAAGCAACTGTAAAATTTAAAGTTGATCGAAGAACAAGACTTCTTTTTGAAACGTGCCGTAACGAAAGAATACAAATTAATAACTTAATACTACACATATCAATGTAATACTTCCAACTTTAAATGTAAAATCAGTAACACTTAATTTTACGATACCTCGGTAGTTGATATTCAGTGTTCAGGTTATTTTTAGAAATATACGGTGTGTAATGTTGGATATAAATTCAATTGCATTATACGAAAATGTTCATTCACAAACTAATACTGACCTTACAGATTTTGAACAAGGTTCAATTTCAGCAGGTAAACAAGTCCATCAGAAAATACAGCAGCAGAGAGATCAGAATCAGAAAATCGAGGAGGGAACGAAAATTTTACGTTGAAGTATTCTCAAAAGGAATATCGTCAAGAATCCTCCTGCTAGATAAAACCTTGCTTTTACATTGCAAATATCGTCGGATCTAAATTTCAACAAAGACCTGTCTTTTCTAAATGGATGGAAAAATGAATAAAACGTGTAATGCTTTCAATTATATATAAACGTAATAACACTATATAAAGTATAATAACCGTAGTAACACGCTGGCTTATTTTTTATTGCAATTTTTTCAGCGAGAGAAGTGCTGTGCCTGCTTTTAAGTAATATTCGATACAAGCATTCGAGCAATCCTTAAAACGGATTCACTTTTTTTAAATTGGACTAAATGACATTGACATTTTCGAAATATTAGAGCGACTAGTTTACTCGACAATGTTTAAAGAAATTTTTGCAAAAATTACAGTTGCTCGTAATGCCAAGAAAGAAAATAAAAAGTAATGTTTTCCGAGATTTTTATGTTTCAATGATTTCCACCTCTCTCGAAAAGTATGCAGACACCTATTTATTTAGTATATGTATAATAGGGATAAAAATTGAGTCATCGTTTTTAATGTGGTGTAGCTTTTCTCAAAACTGGTCCAAATGACTTTAACTTTTCTGTAAATACTAACTATACAATGACTAAAATATTCTTTTTTTCTAAATTTTACTATTGCTTGGAATAAGAAAATGCAAAAGAACTGTCGTTTTTTATCGGAGCTTTAATACAAATTTAAAGAATGCACTTGCTACTTCACGGATATTGGTCCATTTTTAAAATTAGTCAATGCGTTTCCAAGTAATGTAGAAGCGTTACCGTTACCAAAAAGCAAGTTTCGTGCAATTATTTGGAAGAATATCGGATGGGTCGAAAAGTGAGTGACACTGTCGAAAACATATTCTGAAGTCTCCTGTATACTCGTAAGACTGATTTTGGAGCGTGCATTAACTTCCGCCGGGGACGTCGGCTGCAGCGTAATGCGAAAGTTAAATGGAGATGTCAAGTGCTCTTGAAAATTCCTCCGTTACAGGAATACTGTCAACTTCTATGTATGAATACTTCGCAACAAATAAGTTAGCGCGTTTTCTAGAGCAGAGCGTGTTGAATTGCTTTTCAGATAAAATACCGCGACGTAATTAATTATAAATTTACTCGCATTGAATATTTACAGAATTTGAGAAGTTTTTGTGTAACTGCTATTTCCTTCGTTGATTGCACAAACGAGAATGTATATTTACTATAATACTATACGTCATTTCAAGTTATAGAAAGCTACTGAAGCCTTCTTTCCGCGAATGATTATTTCGGAAAATTAATCATTATATCCTGATTGCCAAATTACCAGCATTATTACTTTGACCGATATTTACTAATTTTGAGATGTAAGGATCATTACAAAATTTACAGTAATTATTATAATAATTTAACTATCAACAGATAAGAAAATAAAAAAATAAATCAATTTAATACTAGATATAATAAAATAGTAAATTATAAAGTAATGTAATATATAAAGTAATAAAAACATGAAACATTATATCTTTATTACAAAAAGAAAAAGAAAGGCTATATTTCATTCCACTCGTGACTCCTGCACTCCAATTAACGATTATTGAAAGCACTACGTCATTCATTACAAATTAATAAGAATATATGGAAAGTGCCATGCTGTTCAAAAATATTAAATTCAAATATGCTCATAGAATATTCACATATTTATTGTCTCTGGCCTCGACTGCACTTTGTTATCCTCGTCGTATCGTACGCATATTCCATTTTAATCTGGAATTTCAACTGGAAAACATCACGATTGGCAGAATATAATTGTAAAATTACCAACGGAGCTTGTAAATTCGATGTTCAACATTTTCGGTTATTAAGAGATTAAATTATTGATTCATTCCGGAAGAATCGATTCAAGAAAAAGTAATCTAATTGTTCGTTTACCAGCGCAAGCGTATAGTAACGTCCTGTCGAGGTACCAAGCGAAATATGGAACAATTGAGTACTGAGAAATGCGTAAAATTGAACGTCACTCAAACGATTGAACACTGTGTTTAATTTATTCCTTTAATAGACGTGCAAGAAATACAACAATTGCTCGGGGAGCAAATAACCGAAAATTATGCTATCGTATAGCAAACAAATTGCAAATTTAACGGAGAATGCATAAAATAACGGATTTAAGAAACTCAGCTATTTATGGAGTAATCAGATACGACATTGGACTCATGAATTGGAGCATCATAATACGTGATCATGCGGAACAGAGAAAGATTAGGGATTGAGATTATCAGGAAAACTACAATTGTTAGTGTACATCGACCATGATATAGTATATTAACACGTTCTTCGCCGACAATTAGACACTAAAATCCCCACATAATTAAAGCAATTTAATTAATTAAAATAAAACTAAAAAGTTCCCATTTACCATAGGGGATGACATTCGAACTCTTTCGCATTCGAAAAATCATAGTCGAATTCATTTTGCTCGAATATATTGACAATAAAAATAAATTTTCAAAATTGGTCAGAAATTAGTATCACCCAGATATGGGTGACGCGGCGACGAACGTGTTAAATATTGCAATGAATGCTTGAAATAATACGAAATTTATTTGTGCGGATTGTGCAACTTTTACAATTGGTATTCCTGACAGCATTATTTTCAACTTTTAATGAAGCCTACTGTTCTCGTATTACAATTCCTCATTCTTCATAGTCGAGCCACTAATTATTTATATACATATTAACAATTTAGATCACTTATGGTGTTTAACATTTGCACCATTCTTTTACGATGTTTTTCCAGCAGTGGTATTAAGAGAAATATTATATTTATTACATATGGCTTGAAGAATAATTTTGTATTTTTCAGTTCTATTTGATTTTACGAAATAATGAAGTTGGTATCATTATAATGAATTACCAATTTAAAAAATTCCTCATGCAATAGCGCAGATTCACAACTTTTAACAAGGAGTTTAATTTTTCATAAGAGAAAGTAATTGTAAAAATGCCTGTAACAAAGAAGGTTTTAAATATTTGACAAAAACTACACACACTTTGCTAAATTATGTAAAGACGAAGATTGTGTGGAAAATCAAGTGTATAAAATTTGTAAATGTTATCAGTGTTGCCGTTTTGGAAAATCTCATTGTGGAAAAACATATTTCAACGTTCTAATTTGCTTATTTAGTGCTACAAGAAAAAATCATGAAACTAAAACACACGATATAATGAGAATTTTCTATATAGTCTTGTAAAACATTATGTTAAAACTATACCCTATTAATAACAAAGAAAAGGATTGTCTCAAATGCTAGGCGTTACATTAATCCAAAATTATTCATTATTAATTATTATTCAATTATTCCCTCATCTCCTCTTTTTTCCTCTATTTATTATATTTTATATGTATTATATATACATATATATGTAGGATGTCGCGAGTGCGGTGACTTGGTGGATGGCTGGGTGTCGCGCTCGGCGGGAAAAACAAAGGAAAGCGATCGACGGTAACGCGGAGAGGATCGCCGAAGCGATCCTCAGTTGTGATCGGTCGTAGCTGCGGTGAATAGCTAGTAATTGTATTTCGTTTTTGTACCTATATCTCTCACATTTTATTCTATTAATAAAGTTGCTTTTTTTGTTATTAAGACATTGCGACATTGCGGGAGTCAATTACCTAAAACCCGATCCTACATATATGTATGTATGGTATCGGGAATATTTCGGCACTCTGTAGATAATTTTAAGAGTAGTTTTAAGGACATAGTTGTAAAAAGGAAAGCGACGTTGACCTGCCTTAAGTTGCGAGTACCGATGGGCCTTCGGCCCATCGGCGACGCGAGTGCCCACATATGGGGTTTGTAGAAATTAAGGAAAGGGAGGCAGGTATGTATAAAAAGTCGAGCCGAGATTGAAACGAGAGATTCTTGTTTTGAAAGTCGTTGCGGAAGGGTCGCAATTTAAGTTGTAAAAAGTAGAGAGTCGTCGTGGTCGTATAAAGTCAAAAGTTGTAGTAATAGATTAACAAGTTGTGGAACTGCGCAACTATCGTACAATATAGTCTTAATTTCTATTGAATCCACAATTTGTAATAATTAATAAATATCTATAATATTGTTACTACATATCTATAAATATTAGACATTATTCCATATGTAACATATACGAATAGAGAATCTAATAGTCAAAGTTGCAAAATATGTTAATACTAATCCTAAATTATTTCTGTTAACTAATATCGTTAGAATAATATTCAGATAAAAATGAAAAAGGAGAGACGAGAGGTAACAAGTTTGCTACAGCATGAAATTAGTCATATTTAAACACACGTATCCTGCTACATATATTAACTGTCGGTGATAAAATATTTGATGTCATTAAGATTTACGATTTTCCGAAAAATTTACAATGTTTACGCATATTATATGAAGTACTATATACTGATACTCGTGTTGATCAAAGTAATTTGCTCGGTATCGCTACCCAACATGAATGTTATTGATAGCTCAAATTATATTTTATATTTTAAGTTCCTATACAGATTGGACACCTTGTCATAATAACCTTCGCATTTGAAATGATACATTACTACAAGATTACAACCAGCCACCGAATTTTTTACATTTATAAAAAAATTAAAGATACAATTTAGAACGAGAGAAAAAGAAAAAGAATTTCGATTGTACTTATTTTCCACACATTTAAATGATTAAAGAAAGAATAAGAGAGTTAAGCTTTCCTGATTATAATAATTTTAAAATAATACACTGATATTTTCACGTCTTTTTAAAGCCTTAAATTTGACCAATTGATTTTTATCATAATTACATGAAATCCATAGCCTCGGTGGAAAATAGAAATCGAACTGAAACGTTTGAATCGTTTTATATTTAATATTTATTTGTTTTATATCGATACGAAAAATTATTAGTTTTATTTTTGTGGTTTTATATAATCTTGTGGATTATAATGAATAATATTACATTTCGATAAATACAACTTGTATCTTTCAATTTCTATAACGATTCTCACACGAGGAATGTTTTATACAGTAACCATCTGCTTTTATTTTAAACTTAATAACAAGTACTACTACGAGACATTATTCCATATTATTTAATGTAAATTCGAAATCGCGATTAAAATATAAAAACAGAAAAAACGGGAGAACGTGGTACACAGGATGCTAAGGGGCGATTATGAAGGGAAACGTGCGTGGATACGCATCGCATTACCATACATTGGAGATTACATAAGCATATGCTTCTGGAAAGCAAATGGTATGCATGACTGTGTCACAGTGACGCAGTTCCTGCAGATTTCGAGACACCATGATAACAGCGTGATCCATAAATGTTTGAATTGCACTGTGATCGGGCGTGCATATTTCCGTACCGCCGGTTCTCTAATCGATGCTTTGTGTTTGCTTTTTTCGTGGACAGCATGACAGGACTGAAAAACTGAATCTTCAAATGTTTACGCACTTCTGGTCTCAAGTTTCTCTTGCAAGTTCGTGTGATAATTCTAACGTCCCATCAGCACAACAATGCCTATTTCCTGCAACAGTGACGTGACAACAAAAGATTTTAGGGGTATTGGGTTTGACTGTTCTCTATTGTTGTAACCTGACTGTGCATCCTCGTGCACAACAAAATACTTTGCAATAATTGGAAGACGTACAGTGGTGAGCATACAAATAGTGAATCTTGAAAAACGGTATAACTTTTTCAAAACTCGAGTAAACGACTTTACTCTTTACTTTACAAGAATTGTTATACTTTCTGAAATTTTTCTATTACTTGCAGTGATAGAAAAATAAGGAACTCGTATCTTTTTAATTTATCTAAGACAATAACAAAAAAGAAAAAGTATTTTGTAGGGTAATTTATATGCCATCACTCAATGTATAATATAATAAATATAATAACGAACTCATTTCTAATTATAGTGATTGAACAATTAAATACTGAATTCTATTTTATGAAGAACATCAATATAATAATTTTTGTCGCATACAAATGTTATCCGAGTTTGTAAAATATAGTTTAACATCCTTTCAAAAGAAAAGTAAGTTCGTGTCTTACAATTCAAAATAATATGCTGGTCAAGAATGAATTAAACGCGAACATTAAAATTCATATTGATTATAGACATTAAGGGTCTATTTGTAGTATCGTATAGTAGCTGCTGCATTAAGTCTTTGACATCTAGTCCACTTGCTAGTGGATTCTAATATAATATATTCAAGCTTTGACACTTTGTGCATACTATAAATTGGAGGTAACACTGTACGTACAGCGTTTGTAAACGTTTGGTACTGTTTCTGCCATGTCTTTGATCCAAATTAGTTTATTTAGAGAAACAGTTTATCAAATGTCCTTAGATCGGTGTGCACGGTAAAGTACTCACTTGTTAATCAGTGCGTTTCTAATGGACAAAGTGATAAATTGAGCATTTCAAGCATCTTCACTTTGCTTTAGATATGTGAGAAAACATCAAAGTACAATATAATAACGGTTCTAGCAAGAGGAGACTCGATATTGCGATTAGTGATTTAATTTATATCAAAAGTGAAATATCGTGACATTCGTGTAACCATGGATACAAAAAAAAATCTTTGGAAAACGCAAATACATGCTACTATAGAAAAATAAAAATCATATTACACTAGTATCAACAATTTGTATTGCACTGTGAAAGAATTACAATGTACAAAACAGGTCAAAACGAAACATGTGTACTTTCTATTTTGATCTACGTTTCAAACTATCTTTTGAAGTTTCGTGCGCAATTGATTCAATATTTTTTAAAACACAATTTTTCCATAGAAATTTTTCAAAACATGGCTTATGTAACTGATTAGCGTTGACCGGTTAAATCAGTCTCGTTTTGTGATGAGAAGATTCTGCAACTGAAGAAACTGAATCCAAAACAACGAAGAGTTTTAATTATTTAACCATTGAAAGGTGAATGTTAAAGCTTAACAAAACCGTGGTTGAAACTAATGATGTAACCCACGCGGTTCATCCAGGCTCTATTGTTAACCTGATATCACTTACGTGTTATTTCACACCCCAATTTCCATTAATAATGATTTTCAACCCTCTTTAAATTCATCTTGGGAATAGCTCGTCAGACGGCGTATTATGTTCACGGTAAAATGCGGACATGATCAATTACGACGAAACCGGTGGTATTCCAACGATGTAGAATGGTGCTTGCATTCACGTCCGTTTCCATACTGAACAGTCATTCATAATTACTTAGAACCTTGCTCTCCTCACCAATTTTAGTGACATTCAAATATGTCGTCAAGCTTACGATTTCAAACAACTTTTCCGTACGGTTTCAGCAAAATTTTCAGCAGGCGTAAAGCTCATCGAGATCAGCAGAACGCATTCTTTAAATTTTCGTTATAAGCTCGAATAAAAAAGTTGAAAAACATGAAATGTTTATCCATTTATAGACATTGTCTAATAGATTCGACCTCCTACTAAAAAATTACTGTTTCTCTAATGTTCTTAAGTACAGATCGCCACGGTATTCCACGGTGATCCAAAAGCAGTCAAAACGAGAAACAGATATTTCTTGCGTTCACAAAACATTTTTACGCCTCTGTTTTTCCAGTTTTCCATCACGTGTTGTAACAACAATAAGCGAATAGCCGTGCTTTTTGTATCCTAATAATAGCTGTAATCAAACTATTCAGCAGAACAGATCCGGATGGTTTAATTCGAGGCTGATTGTCTGCTATTGCATTGATCTCGTTCCCGCCGAGCAGGCCATGCGACGATCTCAAGTAATTCCGTTTGATACACGCGTCAGCCTCTTCTCTCCGATCGGATATTGAATCGCAGATTGATGAAAAAAGAGATTGAAATGAACGACGATTGGCAGGCTCCGCACAGAACGGTGAAAATAGCCGGACGATCCACTTTTAACGAACACAGAATTCCTTTGACCGCGAAGAGAATCCGAAGCGCCAGCTGACAACGCCCCGATGAAACAATTTTACAATCGTTCCGATTGCGGTTTTGAATCAGATCTGGATTCAATACATACGGAATTTAATTCCCGTTCTGGTCTGATCTGTAATTGATAACAGGATTCCTCGGATTTAATCATGTCTACATGCGATGGACCGTACAAGTGAATTCACAATCAATGAGTCCTCTTTTTCCAAAAAGTTCGTTCGATAAGGATTATACACTAATCGTGACGATTTGGCGATTTCCACTTTGTTAGTCATAGCCAAATGCTCTTTATTCACTAATTTAAGGGGAAGTAACCAATATCGTATCACTTTCTTAAATCGTACTCCATTTAAAATTCGCTTCAAATTGAATATGGTGACAATTAGCGACATACATGTATATACGTATAATAAGTACTCTACAATATAAGTACTACTATAATAATAAGTGCTAACATCAAATACAGCGTTTGACATATTTATTTTATATAACTTTATAATTTTATATAACTGAACCCTTTGCACTCGAGTGGTGACTCTGAGGCACCACTAAAATTGTTCTGTCACCCCTTAAAATAATTTTTATAGCAACAAAGTTTAATGTTAGAAAAATTGTTGAAAATGAAACTGTTAATATGAATCGCGAGAGTAAAATTGCTATATATAAAATGCACTTTCGTAGCTTAAAATGGAAATACTGTACACTAGAAAAATTATTTCAGATTTACAGTAAAAATGGCTTCGAGTGCAAAGGGTTATTAACTTGATATCGTACTTTACACGTATGTAACAGATAAATATATAGTTACATGAAATATAATAATAATGTCAAATAACTATATAATATAACTGTAATAGCAAAACATTATTAACACATTAAAGGAGGGGCATATTGACGAAAGTATGCTAGGTAACGCTTCAAACCACAAAACATACTAAATACAAATGTAAAGTGCGCATGGATTGGGCATGGATTGCGCAATGAGGTTGCAAACCGTACTAATACGACTCCCGCCTTTAAGCTACAGTCGAGATAAATCGTATTACTACGACTTCTACCTTTAAGCTACAGTCGACATAAATCGTAGTACTACGACTCCCGCCCTTAATGTGTTAAGGTGAAAAACCCTTAATCAAACCTTTGCATCTTAATAAGTTTTTATTCCCTATTTAATAGATTTTCTAATGGTACGATTCTATGTTGCACATCATGATTAAAGGATTCGAGGTAATCCTCATATTTTAATAAGGAAGAAAGATCGGAAAAAATTAATTACTGCTTCTCATCATAGTAAGCAACATTTGTTTACACAACATGTAGTTCACAAGAAAAACATAAGGTGAAAGAGTCATATGACTCAGCTTGCATAAACGCGAGACAAACCCGTTTTTGCTTAACACAGACAATATTTTTGTAACGTATGTTATAAGAAATAAGACAAATAATTTTACCAAAAGGAACTACGGTATAATTTTATCCTTTACGTTAACTAAGGTTTTAAAGTTGCGCAGTGCCTATAGTTATTGTATACGCGCATTGATTACGTAGCCAAGTGTCCAACACTGTACCAGTAAATATTTGTAGCAGTGACCGAATACAATGCACCTGCCACGTCACTGCGTGACTGCTTGTATAACTGACAAGTGGCATAGTGTACGGCATACGATATCAAAGTAAACAAGTGAGCTATTGAAATTACGCTTTTCCATTTCTAGTCACTTCCCTCTTCCTGTTATCCTCTCTCCTAGTATTTACTACAGTTTTTTAATTAAAATTTTGATTTCTAATTTTGCTCAATTATAAGGTCTGCATTAGTGAAATCAAACAACGAACATTGTAATAGCTAGACTGTAATAACTGAGTTTATGTAAAATAAAAATCTTCTGCATTAATTGCATGAAAGAAAGTAAATACAGAATTCTTCTCGGCAAATTTGTTTAATCGTTCTACTGCTTTAAATAACAACTGCACAATTATGTCACATATTCATAAAATCCACTGTCTAGAAGAACCCATTAAGCAATTAAGTTGCAGTTTTTGTTATTCCATTTGTGAATATTTTCCTTTGACACTGAATATCGCCGGTAAGCCATCTTCATTCGATTTCCCTGTGTCGCCTTGTGAACCCTGTTTGAAGACAGAGCACCAGAATGTTTCATGCGCATTTTTCGTCTTAACTTCTTTTCTGCAAATACCGTTTTGCTTTCTTCTTTACGTCTATCGTCTTTCAACTTACGCATTTATCTTCCTCCTTTCATATTCACTACAACGCGTCACGGTTCTTGCTCTTATTTTTCCTTACATTTCCCTCTTCCGGCTTCTTTTCTATCCTTTATTGAATACTAGCCATCCCCCGTGACCTACATCGCTTTCGTAACGTTTGTTACCCCTTTTGTTTCAGCTCATACCAAAGCCCAGATTTGTCAAATAAATGTTGAAGATTTCCTAATTGGATTTTGATACAACGATAGTGTCCTCCCGAGCGAGTTATATCGATTAAATTGATTTCATCCGTGGAAAATAACTGGGATAGCCCATTGCTTCAGGAACTAAGTCCCTGTTTTAGCGTTTGCCCAGCAAGACCTGAAACGTGACTGATTTTACGAACAACGGAGAACGGAGGAAAAGGTGAATAAGCTCGTAGAGTTCGTTGTTCCAACAAACCGATTTAGTGAATACAAATAACTCTAGTTGCGATTTAATCGTGTTCCTGACTGCTAAACAGGGGGAGAGGATTAATGGATGGAACATTTATGTCGTGGTCAAGTTTGCAGAATAATTAAAGTCCCATTCTGAGTCCAATTGGCAGCATTAGCAACATCAGCTATCTCACTGCAAGTATACATCGTTACTAATTTTGCCCTAGCAGCTCTCTCTCTCTCTCTCTCTCTCTTTCTCTGTCTTCTTTTCTTCGGTTTTGACTACATTTTAACCATGTTATAAGTTGATTACTATTGAAAAGACTAGTGCTTCCTTTTCAAGATAAGACAGTAAATGAGAAGGATAAAATCGTCATTGCGAAATCAGTCAAACAAAAGTTAATTCACCTGTTAACAGATTAAGAAAATTCGTTCACTTTATACATAATACATGTTTTTTTTTTGTGAGATAACTGAAACATCAAGAAATCCGGGCAAGGAAAAGTCGCTAAAGTAATCCTTCCATAATGTTAAGAATACTGAAAAATTGTTAAATTAAAACGAAAATGAATTGAGTATCTCTATAATTCTTTTAAACATTTTCAATTCGATTTTACCTTTTTTATATCAGAGTTGCCCTTTCGTATTTCATAGAAAAGGACCAAACTTTCTTTACCCAAGTAAATAAATTATAATAATAATTGTAAAATGATTAAATAAATTCAATCTTGTTCTTCTTACAGAGCAGCATATATTTTAGTCTCTGTCAATGATCGGTAGGTATAATGTTAATTAACATCTACCAAGAGAGCATATCGCTACTGAACTTTAAATATCGATGCAACTGTAATTATTTAAATAATGAAGAAAAGGCATTTTTATCGCAATCGATTATTTATTTTTCAAATTCGTAATCTCTAGTCCGTTAAAAAAAAGCTATTTCACTGTTTTCTCATAGATAATATAAAATAATATATTATATAAATATATAACTTTAATAAAATATAAAATAAATAAAATAAAACTTTCATAATATAAAACTTTCTTAATCGCCACAAAAGTATTTCTTTATTGGACCACAAGACTTCTTGTAGTTTTCTTGTTACAAACTTTCTCGCTTCTGTTATTGTAATTACGAAGACAGTTTAAACTTTCATTCAAAGCATTATAAAATTATAGTCAGCGCGAATTCCTTACGGAATAGTATTCATCAGTCTGATGAAATGTATAACGAAAATTCGAGTAATATTTAGAAGGAAGCTTTTTTAACTAGGCAACAGATTTTATGTAAATTTAAAAAATATTCCAAATGCTGTTGCATTATTTTGAATCTGTTATGATTAACAATAACTGTCTGTAAAACTCCAATCTCTTGCAATTAATGCGGACAAATTATATTTTGTAAAAAAGTCTGCAAGCTATTTACAATAATTTTATATCACTTCACACAAATCTTTGTGGAACAAGCAATAACCACATCAAAAGGAAACTATTTAACATTCCTGTAAAATTTAATAATCTTAAAAAATTGAAAATGTGTACAAATTATCTAATTGTAAGTAGGAGAACTAATTACCATCGATTTGGTTATCATTTCCACAACATATTTTCATATCAACACGCAATTTATAAGTTATATCTCATTTTTATAAAGTGATGACATGTATCTTTGACATAACCTTAAAATATGCCGGTTTCTTGCCGTGTATTCCTTAGTGTTGGGTACTGTGAAAAACCAACAAGAAAATTTGAAATATTTATAAATTCGATGAAAAATTATGATTTTATAGTCTTCCATAACAATAAACTTATAATCTTATAATCATACTTATAATCTTTATTATTAATCGTACTGGACGTTTGAAAACTTTATTTTTGCAATGCAAGTGTAAAGTAAATTTTAAGTGAGCAAGTCGTTCTTTTGCAAAAATATATTCGAGTCTAGAATTATTCACGGGAACGTACATACATACATACATACATACATAGAAATGCAAAACAATATTATGATATCCATTTAATCTAGTGATGCTTCGTGGAAATTTTGTACAGATCATAATTGAGATGACATTACTGCATCGTAGTATGCATAGATAATTCGCGAATGTCGTTCTCCTCGTATCTACGCGAATTCCATATCGTATTAATTACCATGCCGCTGCTAATCGAAGTAGCGATTATCGGAATGGTATTTGTTCGAAATGCCACTTGTTCTGCACGACAAATGCGCAACCATAGACCCAGATCAGGCGAATCGATACGGGAATGCTCCCGTGAGTATTGCCCTACCAGTTATGCCAGGAAACGTTACAATGAGGTCCTTGCGATCGTGGTATAACTAGAAAAAATAAAAAGGGGATCAATTGAGCAGAATCAATTATTTATATAACAGGTTTCCATTTGTGAAGAAAATGGGGCTAAAAATTTTGTTTATATACGCGAACGCGAAATCCTTCCAATACGTTTTACTCATTTTTTATTAATAATCGCACTTTTAAATCTCACCGGTAGTCTATGGATAATCATACACATATTTATGATATACTCGAACAATACTGATATTAAAAATTTAGTATAATGCTATTTACAGTATACTGTTAACATTTATTGCCGTAGATCACTTTTACAAAAGAATACTTCCATAATGTTAATATAAAATACTAAATCTTTTATCTTGCAAATTATCGATAAATATTGAGGTTTGTATTATCTTGTAGCAGTAAACGTGTAAAAAATTAATAACATTATCTTTTCATCTCACGTAGATTTGACTTTAACAATTTTTGATTTGATTTATT
This sequence comes from Augochlora pura, assembly GCF_028453695.1. Classification (NCBI taxonomy): domain Eukaryota; kingdom Metazoa; phylum Arthropoda; class Insecta; order Hymenoptera; family Halictidae; genus Augochlora; species Augochlora pura. The sequence continues at coordinate 22,792,796 of NC_135778.1, read as the reverse complement.
AAATTAATTTATTAAATATTTATTTATTTTGCCAAGTAGTATGTCATACATGTGAAAATCAAAATAAACTAGAGCAATACTAACTGCAGCTCTTACGTGTTTATTAATTTAGAAGTACACATTGGGATTGTCAAAATTACGTATGTAATATGGGATTCCGTATCACGAGTATTTCGATTAAAGAATCGCCCAATTTAATATTTCTAAAGAAAGAAATATATTCTTACTAATAATACAAAACAAAGTTCAATATTGTATAACACTTCGAGAATACACGCTGACTCCTTTGCCCTTTTTCCTTCTCTATTCTCTCGCTCGAATAGCTGCACTCATTTGTTTATACCTAAATCGATACTTTCGGACCATTGTCCCGCTTCACTCAACACACGCATTCAGCATACACGCACCTTGCTCTCTACACGCAGTCTCGACGCTCACGCATTTCACTCACTATACGTACGTGCTTTTTATTATAAAGTCTGACAAAAGTGAAGACACTCACTTTTTTCGCTTCTGTAATTATTGCGTGTTGCGGGTATGTACAGTTACTCGATTTAATATTCGAACACCATGGTACTTGCGTCATTATTGCTCTATATATTTATTTGAAATAGTTCTATCGAATTTTCTGATCTGTTATAGTTTAAAGTACATATCGTAATTTATGAATATGTAAAATAATTTATTTTCTTTTTCATTACGATATACATAATGAATTGTAAACGGAATTAGGCCCCATTTTAATGTCGAAATAATATTCGAACTGTGGCGACTCTGATTTCAACGGTTGCCAGGTCAACGCACTGCGAAGGAGTTTTTGTACGCCGCTGCTAGGCTCCGTCTAGCTCGGTATGTTTAGGCGCGCACAAGGACACAAAAAAAGGTTCCTTGTGTTAGGACGCCCGATGCCACATCGTATTTGTATAATCGGTTTAACGACCTATATATAAGCAATGTACAGTCATTGTTCTCTCACTTATTACTTATTACTTCTGTCTTTATCGAGTTTGGCACAGCGAAACCTCCACCGTCACCAATCCGCGCCTGATTTAACCACTTCGGTACGGCGCGCATCGGCCACGAAATTGTGCCCACAGCCGGCACTCACCATTCGCATGCTACTTCGTGCATCGACAGTGAATCCGTTTTGCTCTTTTACAGATCTTTGACGAGAAAAGCTTATTTATGTGTATTTCTGGACGTAAACACTGCAATTGTAGAGATAAGGCAAAAGTTCTTGGCAGTCGACTATAGTCGACTATAGTCGATGCTCGGCCGTGTGCGTTCATATCACGGCCGTCGACTATAGTCGACACTCGGCTGTGCGTGTTCATCTGTGGCCGTCGACTATAGTCGACGCTCGTACCGAAGTGGTTAATAAAAAGTGTCGAGAAACATTTCCAACGTTCGCAATATATTTTTACCACACGCCATTCCTCCACAGGACATATAATATGACATAAGGTTCTTTCCTCTGTATATAAATACATTTGAATAAAATCACAATAATTTTAATATTTTGTTGGATGTCCGTTTTGCTTCTTAACATGCTTTAAACGTGTCGGCATGTTTGAAATAAATTTAATTAAATAACTTTGAGTGACACGTCCCCACTCTTCTGTCAAGCGTAACTTAAGCTCTTCTTTCGTTTTTATTGGGGTTTTTCGAATATTTCGATCTAATAAGTCCTATAAATTCTCTATGGGGTTTAGGTCTGGTGACTGTGGCGGGGGTTGGAGCACCTTCGGACAATTGTATAATAAAAATTCTTGGACAATCCTCAATTTGTGTTTGGGATCATTGTCGTGATAAAATTTGAAAGTGTTTTCTATGCCCATATTGGTTGCACTTTCTATTAAATTTTGCTTCAATATATCTATGTACTTGTTCTTATCTAAAATTCCATCAATGAAAATTAACTCTCCTACTCCGGCGGTCGAAATACAACCCCATATCATCAGGCTTCCACCATCGTGTTTCATCGTCGGTTTCATATTATTTATTTAGAATTGTTTATTTGGTTTACGCCACACTAATTTTTGATTGCTCGTATTAGAGACATAAAACTGATTCTTATCCGCAAAGATCAGATCATTCCACCATGATTGTGTTTTAGAAATAAATCCCTTGGTGAATGTTAAACGTCTCTTTAACTTTCTTTTAAGGCATTGCGAACTGTATCCACGTGTACTTTTCTCCCAGTTTCTTCATATAATTCTGCAGTTAAGGTAGAAGCACTCAAACCCTGATTAAGTTTAATTTTCCGAATAATAGATCGCTTTGCACGAGCATCAAGACGACGCGGTCGTCCTTTTTGAGCGATAGATAGATAGATCTTCATCTTTATACCTTCTTATAATGTCCGCGACGGTACTCTTACTTAAGTTTAATCATTTTTCAATTTCTCGATACGATTGCCCTTTTCCTCGGTGATATATTACAAGTTGTCGGATGTCAAATGAGGTATTTTTATTTTTCCTACCCATTTTCACAAATTCGTATAAAAACAATGAAATATCTCAGGAAACTGGTCCACAGAAATCAACTGAACTGCGACAAGCACTTGATGTTTGCAAACAAGCACACGAAGAGTCTCTAACTTGAACTTCTAAAACGAATAAGAAGTAAGATGTATCCCGATGTTCGAATATTATTTCGACATTAAAATGGGGCCCAATTCCGTTTATAATTCATTATGTATACAGTAATGAAAAATAAAATAAATGATTTTACATATTTGTAAACCAGGACAAGTACTTTAAACTATAACAGATCAGAAAATTCGATAGAACAATTTCACATAAATATATAGAGCAATAATGGCGCAAATACCATGGTGTCCGAATATTAAATCGAGTAACTGTATGTACTTCGGTTAGTATGGAGCTTCCGGTTCCCTTACATGATATACAAGTCAAATCATCAGTCAAATATTGACTTGGAATAATTATTAGCTGAACCAAAGTGTTATTATTACAAGCAGCTGGTTACTCTACCAATTACGATAACAGAACAGCATTTTGATAGCCCATTGCAACGTGAACCTCATTAACACTATCCGGATACATTTACCTTTTAACTGTAGTATCAACATTTTTAGTTAATTATTTTCGAGGATTCAGCAGATTACATATTCAACAGATGTATCATCATATAAACCATCACTGGTAGTATCATTGTATTCCTTTAAACTTTAGAAAATTATACTAAGAGGGTATTCTGTATAAAGATTTGTATTGCGTCAATAAAAATATTGATTTTACTTTTTAATAATATAAAAATGCTTAATTTTTCTTTTAATTTTCTTTTCTCTTATTTATATCATTCTTTTTAATTATCGTATACACGAAATAGAATATTCAATGTGTTATATGTTTCACTGTAATACGTAATTTTAATTTAATAATATGTATATTTGTTAAAATGATAAATTTGATTTGAAGGTTAACGATATGTAAAATTTCTTAACTGTTGTCTGCAAATATATATTATTAATCGACTAATTAATAAACCGAAGATTAGTTTTAAACTATATAAGTGTGGTAATTTTACACATTCTACAAACGGTTAAGAAGTTATTGAAAAATTTCACACACTAATTCCGTTGCAAACAATAAACTTACAAGATGTGCATCTATTTTATACGTACGTACAATTTGCATAAATATAGTTACACGATAAATCTTTACAAAAATTCTCCAAAATAAGTACTAAAGTTTTATTTCAATCATAGTTTTGTCAAAATCATAAAATTGATATTGCACTGTATAGCCTGTGTAGTGATATACAATACGTTAACAAATTCAATATCACTTGAGTAATTACATCATTTCGTTTTCGCCATACTTTACAAATATCTCTTAAAAATGTCAAATACTCTCATTTCGCGAAATAGAATATAAATTGGTTAAAGACAAGCAATTCTAACGAAAAGAAGATCGCGTACCGTGTTTACGAGCAGAGAATCGAAGGATTAAGATCGTTCGCGTGATTAAGGAGTGAAAGAATTACGTGTGGTAAACCAGCAGCTACGAACTTTATTCTCCACTGCCGAGCTCTTCGTTCTGAAATAGGTATCCAAAGGTGAACTAAAAGGCAATGCAGTAAATTTTCTTCAATTATCTCTCAGCTTGTAAACAAAAACGGAAAGCGATGATACGATTACCTCGAGCTTCACGAACCGTTTTTACAGTTGTTGATAATCGGCAACCCTGAATTAACCCTGAAATAATTGGAGAGAATTGACTGTACCGTCATTTAACCGAAAGCTCGGGTATTGTGACTACGGGAAAAATATAATTGACAACTTGATCGAGCAGGAAAAACTATACATAGATGGATAAACAGTAACGCGCGCGCGCGCACACACACATAAACAGAACGCGCGCCGCTTCCGCTCGATCTGTGCCCGTCCCGACATCGTTCCTTTACAGGCAAGTATTCCGGGTATTTCATTCTCGAAATACCAGCTCATCCTCCGTCCCGTATCCATTGCTTCCTTATCGGACTAAGCGGCTTGGATAAACAACCCACATAAATTTTCTGATTCTTGGTATGCGAACTCTTTAACGAAGAATTCGCAGAGAAGAGTTACTTGTATTTCGCGTGGTTTACTCCACGATACGATTAAATATTTTCTTCTTCAAAAATAAATTGCATGACCGCGGAAACATTAACGCTACACCTACCAGCAAGTTCTATAAGAATTCGGAACGTTTTCCTTTATAAATGTCTGGAATTCTGGTGGTTTGTATCAGATACTGTACGAAACAACATTATCCTGTACAATATTTGAATGGATACATAAGGTAAAGGAATTAAGTTGAATTTGACATGCGTTGGAACGTTGCAATTAATTAAGTAAATGGTACGAATAGTAGAATAAAAGCGACCTATTCTTTTCGATTTCAGAACGTCAAACGGCAAACTGTGCCATTTTATCTTTCTCGTTATGTTACGCGTAATGTATGAGTGCATACTGCCAACATATTGATTAATCTTGTTTTATGATTCGTTTCACAGCTATAATAATAAGAACTTCGTTCGCGTTTATCATTTTTTATAAAAAGAATCTAATATTATATTTGTATCTATATCAACGATTAATTTATTTAACGAATTCATATTTATTTAATATCAATCCATTTTAAATCAATTAACTTCGCCGTAAATTTCGGGGACTTTGTTCAAAATCGTGTATAATGCAATACACGCAAAATTTAAAGAAATTGAGCCATCATTTTAAAAGATTCGAAGCTTTTTGTGCGCGTAATGTACGAACTTTTAACCCTTTGCACTCGAATGGTGACTCTGAGGCACCACTAAAATTATTACAGCAGGTTCCAAAATAATTTTTATATTCTGAAAAATTAGATTTCAAAAATTACTAAAAGCACAACTATTGTTGCTTGAGATATAAAATTCAATTTCATATGCATAAAATACATTTTTATTATATAAAATGGAAATGCTGTATGTCGGAAAAGTTATTTTAGGATTACAGTTAAAATGGCTTCGAGTGCAAAGGGTTAATTGTTGTAAGTTCTATGTGTAGTCATCGATTGATCATTTTGTGTTGATTTATTTCTATTTCAACTAAGAATATTTGTAACTTAAGGATCTGTAATTATTTTAAAAAATTTAAAAGTTTCACCACCAGGGTTTTTCGTCTGAAAAAATCTAGTTATTAGGTATAGACGGTTCTTAAAACTTTTACCTGTACAATGACTTGTTCAAAATTATTAATAAAACTCTGGTATTACTAGTCTCTAAAGTCTTATTACTTAGAATATAGCTTATACGCAATACCATTCATGCAAAAAAAATGTACAATATTATACATCGCATTTTATACAATTCAATACTTTAAGTTCGATTCAATGCTTCATTAATAACTTGTCATGTAATTAATGCTGAGTAGCGTGAATAGAATGTTTGTTAAAATACGTCTGGTAGCGAATGTTTCAACAATAGCCTGTTCTTTAAAGGGGATGCATTTTTAGAGGCAGCGTAGGAGCGTGGACAGGAGAGAATAAATGGGATGAAATTAAAGACAGATTACAGAAAGGCTCTGCATGGAAATGCCAACCGGCGAAAGGCTGAAGAAAATAAGAAAAGACAATAGAGAGAATAACATCGCGAGTAAAAGAGGAATGAAAAAGTGTGGCAGAAGCCAGAGAGACAGAGGATTGGGTGAGAAGATAAATAAAAGTGAATGGAGAGATGCGGAAGGTATGGACGTCTATATCAAGGGGGAAAGATGGCGGAGTGCAAACAAAAAGTATGAAAAAGTATAAAAAATAATGGCAGAGGAGAGAGATGAAGTGATGATAATAGGTGGTGATTTGAACTCGAGAATATGACTAAAAGCAGCAATTTGGTGGGATGAAACGAAAAATCGAAGAATTTCTAAGAAAATAAAGATCAGAGAATAAAAAGAAGAAGTCTTCGATTGTAAAAAGTATATGTTTATACATTAATTAAGATTTAGAATATAGAAATTACGTGTTTATCAGAAAAATCATAAAAACATATATGACTTTTTGAGATGTTAGAAAGGCTAGTTTATTTGACAACGTGTAAACAATTTGTTATAAACACTGCAATTAATTGAAACGACAAAAAATAAAAGTAAAAGAAATACTCGAAAATGTTCATGAATGATCTAGAACAGCGCCACAACGATGACGCGAGTGTCGCGAGAAATCGAAATTGGTGGAAAAAGTGTTGACTTTGCAACAATTATCTCAGGTAGTTTATGTTGATATTTAACTGGGGGAATCTTGATATCCGCAATCAGTTACTACAGAAACTTCTGATGTTATCGATACTTCTGTTATGTAATTCTCGTACAACATTTCGTGTATTTTTTCCAGTTAACGCTACGATCATGTCAGCCGAGTTTTTAATTTCTTTTCTACCTCGTTGCTGCAGTAGGAAACTGAAAACCACGACGCTATCTCGTTACGATAACGAGAATGTTCGACGGCTGAAATCAAGAACGCAGGTATAACTTACTTTCTATTAAAGAAGTCTGCCACGATTTCAATTATTATGGAACTAGGATTTATTACGTTTATTTACCACAGAAAGAAACCAGTGGTTCCGGTCGTTAATCGTGGTCGACAGTAACAAGGTTAATTAACGCATTCAGTCCACGAGCGTTTTAATCAAGGTAGAAGGATACCGTAACCGGATAACGTGTCCGTTCCTAATCGAAGAGCCCTTATAAATGTCCGTGTAACAAATTGCCATCGTTTACTATCTTGTTCGCGTAGTTTTTATTATGATAGAGGGAACAGGTATTGTTACTTCATTTATTAGCCATGTTAACAAAGCTCATTCTTTCTCGGTGAAAAATGAGTCCAGAGCGTTTTGTTCTTTCATCGGTATAATAAATGTTATAACGTACACACGCACATTATTGTTTCCGATATTTATGATTGTTTGCTTTATTACAATATTTATGTTCCATCTAAACATCACTTTGCATCTTTTTTTCTTAACCTTTAATGATCTCTCAACAATTTCAGTGGAATTCAATGTTTTCTTAAAATAGAAATATTAAAAGTCGAAAAATAACTGTTTCATCGGAATCAATTGAAAATTTAACATTCTTGTTTGTAAATGAACATACTCTGTAGTGAAATAATTACAAGGTTTTAATTATTATGCATAGTCAATAATATAAATTGATCAACTAGACTCATTAATTAATCAGCTTCAGCTCTCCCAGTTCCAATTAAATGCTTTCACCTTTCAATCTCGCGAGTTGTCGATCACTAACGAGAGAGCCCAATTGTCGATGAACGTTCCTGTTGATAAATGCTGTTGTCAGTTGAATCCATTTTCGGTAAATTTTTGCCGGTTGAAACGGTTCTTGCGGCAACCTGTTTCGTTTATTGCGATATAGCTGAATGGTTCCAGCTGTCTTAGCTATTATACGCAATGTGTTTCAAGCTGAAGATTTAGTAGACGTCGCGGAACAGATGTATCACGGTGGATACGTACGGGGCGGTCAAGATCTCCTTATTAGTGGCTTCTGAAATCGCTCTAGACCGCAGGAATTCGCGACGGAGGATACATTCGGTTTACCACGATCGTCTCGCGGTTATCTCTAGCAAAATCCGACATACGAGAAGATTAAGGAAATGCGAGCCATGCGTGCCGAGCGGAACAAGAAATGTCAGTCGTTCTAGCCCATCGATCTCTGTCGATTCATCTTAACGGAGTAAACGGCGAATTAACCATGTGGGAGCTTTACTCGCCGAAACTCCTGCCAGCAGACTGGAAACGCGTCAAAGAAATTCCTTCGACGTTGCCCCCGGTATTCTGCTCTGTGATTAATTAAAATCTGTCGCGTTATTTAATGGAGATTAAATATTTCTGTTCAGAATCAATAAACTTGGCTGAAAATAACGGTACGAAGCGGCTTCGTAAGACTTTTTAATGAGGAAGTTAAGAAATTCGTTTCTTATACACTCGCGACGGAAAGTTTATTAACACCTTTTCCAACAGAATAACCTTTTATTAATTGATGTAAACGATTTAAATCTCGTCGACATGCTAGAACAAATAGTTTTCTAGACAATGATAATATACGATAATTTTCTTACTTTGAAATTGATTGGAATGATGAAAAAAAACTAAAGATCGATGTTTTTAAAAACTTTTTTATAATTTCAAAAATGTGTTTGATAAGAAGGTATGGAAAGTGAACGACGCTGGTATGATTTAATTAACACAACGTGGTTTTAATACTCATAGATATAAACGTGGTTCTTGTACACGTGGGCCTCACAGACTCTACCGGGGAATAAGACAAAAAGAATCACGCAGAGTGGTACGCGGTGAACGCGCCGGTGACGCATTGGTGGTGACCCCTGGTCGGCCGGGATGAGGAACCAAGGGATATAGGGATATCCCCAACAGTGTTTCACAAATCTCGGTCACTTATACGTGACTTAATATCTCGTCACTTAAAATATAATCTTCTACATTTTTTTATCATTGCAATTTATTTTAATCTAATAAAATTTGAGAAAAATTAAAAACAATTTGGTGTCACTTGGACCAATTATGAAAAATTTATGCTGTTTGGAAAGGTGTTGACATACTCTCTGACGTGATTGTAAGTAAACATGGAGAACAGTATTAGTTGAAGAACACTGAAAACGAAATTAGTAAGTTTAAATTAGGAAGTAAGTAACATTATCAAAAAATAAAAATTCCAAGCAGTTTTGTGATTTTTTAACAAGAATTTATAATAAGAGACACGAGGAAAGAACGTCTTAGAAATACTACTGGAGAACATTATTATAATCATTAGAGATCGTCATAAATAAAATTAGCAAGCCATGAAATCAGTAAAATTATCCAGACTGGAATTGCGACAAAGAAATTCCTTCGTTTTCGCTCCCAGCATTCTGCTCTGTGACTAATTAAAAGCTGTCTCGTTATTCGATGCGAATTAGATACTTCGTTTTCTTAAAGTGCGCAGAATATACCGCCTTAAGGCCAGAACTGAAAAGAGCTGAAACATTAATAAAAATTTGTTAAAAGACGATGGTTATTTACTTATTTAATTCTTCACTTTATTCGACTTGTATTAAACAGAAAATGTTTGCATATTTTAATGAAAATAATAACATGAAACAGATTCTTTTTCTAAGCGCAAATAATGGTTCAGTAATGCTGTACTGAATTTAATTCCAGTTTATAAGTTCATTGTAAATGTTTAACAATTACAAATGTATAATGTTTTTCGGTATAATTGTGGTTTATTATAGGAGTAAGTATGTTGGACAAATATAAATTCTTAAATTGTGATTAACAGAAACTTCAAAACTTTATACTTATAGAAGCTCAGTAGGATTAAAGTTAAAGTAAATTTTAACAATTTAGATGATCTGATTTGTTATACATGAATCGAACGGACAATCTACAAGACAACTAATGAATTACGTAACTATATAATTAATAAATTTTAAAATTGTGCAATTAATAAGTTGTATACAGTATAAGTTGTTAGAATAAAATATCGTAAATATAAGTCTGACACGCTTGTAGTTAGTGTATACTATGATAAATAACGAATACATAATGCATAATTGTTTCCAAATTAACGGAAGAAATAAGTCTGAAACAAGCAATCGTGAAATTTATTAAACAATCCATTTAAAATTCTCTAAATTTTTCTTGGGATTGTTGTCGTTATTGTATTCCAGAATGTTATTAATTTCATTAACGTATGAAAAGAAATACTAAAACATTTAATCAACATATTTAATCTATTAAAATATTTAAAATATTTAACCTCTTAACACATTAATTCCGACATTATCGTCAGTAGGCTACCTATAAAACATAAAACATGATTTCGGAACGCTAACAATATCGGCCACGATACAAAAACCGTTTTTTTCGTGCCTAGAAACCTTCCTCCAGAAATTTTCGAATATCTTCCACTGGTAAACAGAAAGGAATTCGTTAGCTGTATCGCAATCATGCGGGGTGAATTTTTCTCTCTCGGCGACTGTACAATTTATAATCAGAGGGTGGTATTACATTCTCGAATGGAATTCGGTAGAACGTCGAAACAAGGAATCGAGTTGTAATAAATGCCAGTTTCAGCAGTTCACATAAGGAAACTCTAAGGCACACGGGAAATGCGAACAATCCTGATCCTTTGTGACGCTTTGATCGATACCATTCACGTCAGTAATCATGAGACAAGCTAATACATGCTCTCGAGGAGCATACTTAACCCCCCGCCACGTTGTGCCGCACGTTGGTACCGATCGCGATTACATATCGCTGGTCAAACGTCCTAATACGAACTGCGTTTTGTTTGCGAAAAGAGAATATATTTCAACGTCCAACATATCAGACATGAAGAAACAAAGTGGAGGATAGAGTCAAGAAATATAAAAGTCAAACCAATACTTTCCTAGCCTTTCGAAGTGTTGTAATTTAGTCTCAGCAAGCTCCGTACACATGAGTTATTAATGAAATACCCATGTATCTATAAACCAACTATTTAATATAAACGTTTAAAGATAGAAATATACAGCATAATTAAGAAACGCGTCCGCATCACATGGCCGAATATCCGCAACAGAACAGGCACACCCAACGGACTTAACAAAAGAAAATCACACAAACGCACCCACCACGTGCACCACGTACAATTCTTCAATTATATTGATTTCTCACATCTCTTCTATTAATACGATCGACATACATTGCACACATGGATGCATACAGCACACTCATGCTATTGCGCATCCTACATTAACATACCAATGTATATCTACTGTGAAGTATCTTAGATAAAGGTTTCGTCAATAAATCAGCTATCATACAGTTGGTGCTTAAGTATTTAACATCAATTTTACCTTGCTTTCTTGCCTTACGTGAAAAATTATATCAAAGTTCTATATGTCTACTTCTTCCGTGATATACGCTATTTTTACATGTAATTGTATGGCGCTTTGGTTATCGATCGCACATTGATTCTTCAATTATATTGATTTCTCACAGGAAGGTACAGTAGCGGTTATTGAAATTTTAATTTTTGTTTAACGAATATTGTATAACTGTTAATTGTTCATTAATTTGTTTCTCAAATTAATGAAAATAATAAATCTCAAACATAGGGTTGAAATATTTGAGCAAGACAGTTTTTATATTTCTGGTCTCTTGACTTTTATGAACGGCGGGCATTATTTAACAAGAATTAAATTTTACGGTAAACTTCTATAAATATAAGTTATTTAATAAACTTTGAACTTCTGTCATTTTGTATTTGATTGATCAAAAGTCTGATGGAATATATATTTCTTAACAGATATTTTCGTGTAAAATGTACTAACTATTTTTCATTTTACTTAGCATTATTTAAAGAATTGGGAATAAGATAAATATTGAAAGGATGATTGGACGAATAAGAATCATTACATACTTACATAATATATAGTATTCGGTTCACTATTGAGCATTTAGTTTTGACATGTTTACCAAATTGCCATTAACCCTTTGCACTCGAGTGGTGACACCGAGGCACCACTAAATTATTCTATTACGTTGCAAAATAAATTTTGTAACAATAAGGTTTAGATTGAAAAAATTATCAAAAGTAGAACCGTTGGCAGGAGTCACAAGAATAAATTTTGTATGCATAAAAATTGATTTTGTTAAATAGAATGTAAATACCACGAACCAGAAAAATTATTTAAGATTTACAGTTAAAATGGCTCCTTGTGCAAAGGGTTAATACTAGTCCTGAGATCATTGAGAATAAACAAAATTGTAAATGCTTGTTTCGCATTGACATGTGTGGCACGTGAATTATGATTTTTGTCGTGATTTAAACATTATTGAGAGTATACGGATAGTGATCAGGGCGGTACATTTTAGCAAATAATTCGTCGTCATCGATCATTCTAGTTAAGCGAGGCAGGAAAAATATCATGACATGGTAATAATATCAAAATTAGCATATTAATTATAAGCTCTAATTTACCACGTGCACTAAAGTGGCACAAGTACGGTATACGGTACGTAGTGTAAATATCTGAGTCTATTTTAGCCTTAGTCCTTTTTCGCCCGATTACTACAAATATTACGATTTTTTTTTATTTAATAGTAAACTCTCATTAATAATAAACTCATCCCCTTTAACCAAGACCAATTTTTATTGCGGTTGAAATCCTTCTCATCCTACGTTTTATTCGTGAACTTAACCCCTTGCCTTACTTTGACGAGTATGATGAACCTCTTAGACACGGCTGGATTTTGCGCAAATAAAGTTTCCCGTAACTAAATTACCATTTTTCTTAATATATACTTTTTCCGTATAGCTATAAATATAGTATTAATTACATATGTTCCTTTCTTAGTATATTGTACATACACACTTTCACTTTAATCGTTTACTTTAATAATTAATAAAACAATAGAGTAAAGCACGAAACATTCACGAAAGCCACTATAGTGGCGCGTCGTGCCTAAGAGGTTAATCATAGATATATCTTGTAATAACCTAAAATAAAGTACTCTTAAAACAGAATGAAATTCTGTTCTCTTCTCATAAAAATTGAAGCATAGTATAGTATATATAAGTTCACTATAAATATTTATTTTCTTCGTGTTCCAAGCAATTATTACAATCTGAAAGCTGCTAATTACTATAACTGCAAAGAAAATGGCAGATCAAGGCACCATTAATGTAGTGGTAATGACTGGATAATTGCATAAGTAGTAAAATAATAATTAAATGTTGCGGTTATGAAGAAATCTTGTGATATCAAGATGAGAATTAGTTGAACACCTGAGGCTAGAAAATCATCAATTTAAGGACGCTTTAGAAGAATAGACACTCTATCGTTATTATTACTACTAATAAAATAATTTATTAGTAATAAAAACTTCGAGTGTCCATCTGGGTGCTTAAAGGAAGTAATTATACGCGAAACTGTTAATTATAGTTGCAGATAAGCCTTGAGGGTAAAACATTACCAGATACAATCCTTTTGCTAATATAGTGGACTTGAGAACGAGTAAAAGTACTAATTGCATTAGCATGTATGACCTTCGACTTTGGCCAGTTAGATTCCCAATCGGAATAACTGTGTGCCGTCTATCTGTAGGTTTCATCGATTCCTCATTCATACGGAATCTTATCTCAGAAATTATGGACTGTAACGGACAGATATAATTTGCATTCAGAATTGGCTGAATTAATTGAAATTTAATATCCTTCGTTGTGCTCGCCCCTCCAAATCGAATTCATCTCTGCGCTCTGCCACACTTTGCTTCTCAATATTGAATATTGTCAATCGATATCGCGTTTAATTATGAGACATCGTATTTCCTTCGAGGATATCGCTAGAAGATCAGTTGAATCTCGTCAGACAACCGCCTGTTCACAATTGATAATTAATATTAACTTGTTCGCTGTGTCAGCCAGTACTTTAAAATCAAATTCGTACATAATTCATCGTATCGTGCACTGTTTACAGAAACAAGTTCTCCTATCATTACTCTAAAATGTCTGGTTATAAACATGTTTCACACGAATTTCATTTGAAGTAGCAACACGAGACTGCTTGAATTTCATAAAAAAATTACTAATTTTCCGTGACAAATATATTCATCGCATAAAACTCAAGGCTTCACACCAGAGCTTGATTGGAACTGTTAAATTTTTAATTGGTTCTGATGTAGCAATCATGTCTCAACTTTTAACTTTCCTCTTCTAGGGGGAGAATTGTAAATCCGCTAAAATTTTTACTCCATATATGTATACACAGACATAAAATTTTTACTTTCGCGGAAATGAGAAAAAATTCTGGTTGAAGACCAGCAGTTATTCTGCTTTGAAGAGGTTACAGTAGTTTCAAGCAAGTAATACATTGGACGAAATATGATTTATGTAACAATCGTGGTTTGTTTATTCATTTATATTGATCCTGTCGTCAATTCCTTGAATAATGCTAAATAAATTGAAAAATAGCACATATTTTTATATTTTACTTGAAAATATCTGTCAAGAAATAAGTGATCGTTCCGAATTTTGACCAGTTAAACATAAAAAAATCTTTTAAAATTGAATTCTTATATTCAATTGATGATCCTCGGAAGTTTAATACATGAGAAAATTGTTAATATTAAGTCTCTACATCATTGTATGTGTAAAAGAATCCTCAGATAATATTTATACATGTATATATGTATATCCTGATAATATTTCAAAGATGTCATAATTGTAACATTTGTACTCCTTATATTCTACATCCTCCAATTATTTAATTACTAACTTAATGATAGATTGTGCTGTGTAAATATTAAATCATAACCTGAAAATTCGCGTACAAGTACTCGTCGTTCAAATTTGTTGCTACACGTAAACATTGTAGTAATAGTATAAATGGGTTAAACCTATAACCTCTTCCTTATTTACTCAACGACGCTACTCGGATAATCGAACCTTCGGATAATTAATATTCCGCTAATTGAATTAGTGGTAATCAAGAATCGGTCTTCTGATAATCGAGATTCAGCTGCAATATTTTACTGAACCTTAACAAATTAATAAGTAATTAGATTCTGATGTATACATAAAAAGGAGTTTCATCCAATTAATAGTTTCAGCGAAATTTGTTTCACCACAGTTTACCAATTTCCTCACATATCTAAAAGTGGAACAACGTTGTTAGAACTTTAGTTGTTGCAACTTCACTTCAATATTTATACGCTGGTGTTTACTGCGTTCGAAAGAAAAATCAAATAACCGCCAGTTTTATTCCGTACAACCTGCACGAACACAAAATTCATTAGTACAGGGCAAGAGATGTGTGCTCTGCTTCCGTATTAAAAACTGTTGGTGACGGCAAGCATTTAATATTGCTGTGCTTGAAGTGCACTAAACTGTTCGCTTTCTGGTTTCTGTTACGTTCAAAAGAGAGTAAAGAGGAAATCTTTAGCAAATTAAACGCCAGAGTAAAAAGGAAAGACTAATTTCCTGGACAATACGATTTTATTCTCGGCTTCATTAGAAAAAGCATTTGATCTCTCGACTTTGAATTTGTACTATTACCAGCACGTGTTTATATTCTTGATTGAATTGCCAGATTCAGTTAAAAGTGCATTAGATTTCCCAGATTTGAGTTTATATTATCTCGGATTGAATTTTATTATATTAACCCTTTGCACTCGAAGCCATTTTGACTGTAAATGTGAAATAATTTTCCTGGCTAATAATATTTCCATTTTATATAACAAAATGTATTTCATACACATGATATTGTTTCTTGTAACTCATAGCAACTGTTCTACTACTCAATAATTTTTTAAATCTGAACCTTATTGTTATAAAAATTATTTTGTAACGTAATAGAACAATTTTAGTGGTGCCTTAGAGTCACCATTCGAGTGCAAAGGATTAAGTTCGTAAAATGCAGGAACTGATCTGCAATTGAAGCTACATTTACTTTATGTGTGTTACGTAAAAGTATATTTTCTATTATTAGAATTATGATTACATTTTTTTGTAGTATGAGATTCTTAAATGAAATAAAATATTTTACACGTTGTCATTTCAATAGATAAACAATATTATTTTTAACACTGTGGCAACTACATCCGCCACTCGCCAACAGATGGATTCCTTTCCCGAAAGCTATCTAAGACTGGCCCTGTTACTATATGTATATACACTCAACTTTTCCCAAGTTTTTTGGGAAAATATTTAGAGTTTTTTCATCTTACACGATTTTTTAAAGTTGTGGAATATATCTCCTTTACCATATGTCGCATGTATTTTTTTACATGATATTTTTTGCGTGCTTTTCTAAGGAACGTATCTACCGTGTAATAAAAGAGTTGGGTGTATACGCCTAAGCGCCCTTACCCTTATCCCTGTCTAAGACAGAGCCTGCTAGAAAGCCTTACTAACGAGTCCACTAGCGGGCCCGGCACAAGACGTCTCCCTTCTCCCTACTCCTCGCCATAAAATCATCAGACCCATAGAGCGCCACTATACAAACATGAAAAATCAACAAAAAATTTTTAAAAATATTCAGCTTACAAAAAAATGTTTCAAACAAAAGTTTGGCAATTTTTTCGTGAGATATGATTCCGGAATAGAAAATATAGATTTATTATAAGAATAATATATTTATATATTTTTTTATAAAAAGTTATATCCATACATACAACGCGAAGCTTGAGAATGAGAAATTCCGGGTATATACAAATAATACAATAGAACCTACAGGGCCTTCCATGTATTTATTCAGCTAAAAACATTCGTTCAAATCTTTTGCATAAATCCAATGAAACAAACTGCATAAAATGTGATACAGTCTTTTCGAAAAACTTATTGCATAGTTTGTTTGAAAATAATTTCGTTTTAAAATGAACTTTAAAACGACCTAATAATTTTAGAAGCTAGAGTGTGCACTATACAGAAAGATTGTGAAATATAATAGGAAAAATATCAGTGTGTCGAGTCAAATTTATTGAATTTGAAAATTATGAAAAGCTGTGCTTCAGAAGGAGATTTAACGATAAAAAGCGTAGCCGATAATCTAAAGTGGATTGTTAAAGAACGATGAAATATGGAATTTGCACATCTTCATTTTCCGATAGGATTTTGCAATTGTTCTCTGTGGCTGCAGTTGGATTAGCGACTTTAGCGCGCTTCCCAAGAAGCTTAATCCACCGATAATTCCAGTAATTCTCATTGTGAAATTATTGTAAATGTTCCGTAAAGCAAGCACTGCATCGTCAATTAATTTTCGGCGCCGTCCCTGGTAACGTTTATACGCGCCAGATGCGTTAACAATCGCATTATGCAGAGGAAGTTAGCCATGTTTCATTTTGTATCGGGGACGTTCGAGCTGGACGAACATTCTACGGCTTTAAAAGAGTTTATTAATCACGTTTGATAAGGCACGAAATTAGATCGAAAACTTCGGCAAGCGGCCGGATTAGCGGCATCGTCTTCCGATACTCCTTGTTGACAGCAACGCCGACGAAGGAATTTATATCGAGTGCCAAAGACAGTGACAATAACGCGCAACTGATAAGTTTTGCAGAGATAATTCCTTCTGGAAAAAGTTTCTTCCATCGACTTGCCGCTAAGGAAGATAAGAACATCGCTTTTTATAAGTAGACTTGAAGTACAATATTGCCTGAAGAACCCTGTAAATGAAATAGCCAGCTTAAAAAGCAGTAAAGTTTAAAGAACGGTAAACCACAATTCAAAGTACTTTTGCTTACGTATTACACATTTATTTAGATTCAGATATTTAATTCATATTTTGATAAGAATTTTTAATAGAACACATTATCTGATTGAAAATGTAATGTAATTTAATCAATGACATAGATTAATGAAAGTTGGAGCAAGAATTGATGACACTTTTCTTAAATTATAAACACGTTACTTGTTGTAAAGAATATAATAGATTTATAGAAAATTACTGAGATTACTGAGAAACAATTTTGAGGAAGTATATGATCATTATTGATTTGGTTAGAACTGAAAAGTGTTCTGGTTGAATGTTTATGCTGCCGTTCGATAGATTGATGTTTCGAGCTGGCGGAATGTCAAGGTTACGTAAACTTCGTATTAAAAATTCTGTAATTTCGCCCATTTTGATAACACACTTAGGAAAGATACAAAAGCTATTATACTGTATATTGGTTACTTGAGCGTACCTTGGAACTTCTAAGATTATTTTCATTTTCCACGAGGTCAAACAGCTTCTTAAGCAAACATTACGTCACAAATTCTCATCACCAGTAAGCAAAGCTTTCAATCAGAAAAACTGCAAGTCATTAAAAATCTGTATGTACTCTATCTCGGTAAAAGAAGAAATAAATTGCTTGAAGAATATTTCAAAGATCTTGCAGAACTAGAAACCTTGAAAGCATTTAATCTGCCTTCGATAAATATATAGAGAATGTCATCAATGGAATATATTACTTTATTACCGTACATTATAGTATATTTCGTGAAACATTGTTCTCCATTTATCACCACTTCACGCAATGAGAAGTGTACATCTTAACAAAATTTGTATGAATTTCAATTAATTGTCAGAAATTCAATAGTCAAATAATTATATCAGTACTCTAAATCCAAATATAACACAATTTGTATTACGACTGTATAAAATAGAAAAATATAAAACTTAATAATACTATAAACAATGATGAATATACATCTCTAGATATAAGAAAGATTTAGCTTTCAAATATTTGAAAGCATACACATATTTTTCTAGAAATTAATGTTTGCCACTGAGATCTACCAATAGAATTTATTTGGGAGTAATTGGTGATGTTTTGTCTGTTGAGCGAGAAGCTTAGATGAGAGATACGTTTCATGGAAACAGAAATTATTCACGTGAACTTCCGAGGAATACGATAGTTGAAATAATCGCGGAAACCGAGTTGCGGTAAATCTTGACGTGGAAACTCACGCAGACCCAGATCCGAAGGAACCTGTGATACGATTGTTCACCGTGCACATCTGTCGCGGTCGCCTTTTTAATTTAATCTTCTAGCGTGCGGGATTTCCGCGAGAAACGTTTTATTTCCGAAATGGTTCTCGACCGAAGGATTATGGTGAATAAAATGCGACTTACCTAGCGTTTCACTGTTGCCTTTCTTTAAAAAACGAGGCCTTCTCGTCAACAAACGAGGCGTTTAAATGTCCCGCAATATCATAATTCTCATTCGTTTTGTATTCATTTTCACGATATTTCGTTACAAAATATCTGTAAGAGACAGTTGTACATCAGAGTTTCAGCTAATTATCGATCTACATTTATTTTTTGATCTATTTTGTTTTATGTATTATTTCGAAACAGGAATTAGGTTAATTATTTACTTGCGTCACCTTTGTATTTACATCCCCATCTTACTAGCTGTCCCATTATCGCAGCTGTTGGTCGCTATTAGCCGAAAACTATGATGATTGCCGTCGACCCACAGCAACTGTAGCTGCACCAGTGGAACAGCTAATAGGAGAGAGAATGTAAATACAAAGGCGCCTTTTAGTCGCGTGAGAATGTTTCTTTTTATTTGAAATACATATGCTTTCACACATAAGCATTCATACATTATTTTATAATACAAAATTTATTTCTGCTTTTATATGTATTTAAAAATCAGTTTATTTCTTGTATAATTGACACTTGTATGCAGGATAAATACGTATGTATCCTGTGTCTTGTTCGCTGAAAAGAATAGAAATTAAAAATTTTCGAAATGTTATTTTATTTATAATTTTTAGAATGATTGATAACTTTTCGTATGATGATATTGCTTTAATTGGCATATCTTGATAGAAATCATATGTGTATTGTGATATGTACATTAAATACACTTACTGTCTTCAACACCAATCAAGTTTTTCTGAAGATTTTTTTTGTAGTTATATTATTTTTAAGATATATGTTATTAATTTTATGTTCAACTCATTACGTTTATGGATAAGTTCATACTTTAAACCTAATACTTCATCCGATCCTGCTGTAAGTAGTTTTTCTTATTTTTTCTAGAAATAATATTTTGAACGCAATAAAAATTTAAATTCTTCTTGTTGACGGAAGTAAAAAATTTCGAGCATTTACCGGAAATTGTAGCAAATTTCAATCACCTTGAATAATTCAATAGACTGTGCACTATGCATTAAATGCAGCTAATACACGTAAATGAACGCAAATGCTTGGCAGGCGTGATAGCTGCCGCTTTTAACACGGGGAACTTCAACGTTCGAGAACGGTGAAAATTCCATGTGTCTACTTCCCGTGTCCGGAATATCAACGACAAGTCTTCGACATGCATCGACTGCAGCAACCTAGGACATTTTCTAAATATGATGCGCGCGAACCTCATCCTCCCTTTAGTCTACTTTCTTGCTTGCCTGTTAAGATGGCACGATTGTATCATTGTATCTGTTACGTGTACTGAAAGATTAAAATCAGTGTCCATTGATCTCTAAAAAAAATTATATTTTGATTAAGCACATGTTTTGTTGATATATTTAGGAACAAGTGACCTACTATGTACAGGATTTGCTAGTAAAAGCTACCAAGCACTTTCTAAGAACAAAATGAACTGAAATTAAAAAAAATTAAAATATGTCTTAAGTATTGATTAATTAATTAATAAATTGTTGTTTACAATAATCGATAAATACGTCGTGGATACATTTGTTATCCTTGTGTTATTTCTAAATTTTTATTGAAACGAAAGAAACATCCTTGCTCGTTAACGACGATTAAAATGAAATAAAAAGGAATTAATTTCTAGCGAATATTATTTTCAGTTATTCTACCAAAGTCGAATATAATAAATGAATGGAAACTGTTTTTGGTTCGAAAAATTTGTTGCACGTTTAAAATGATGTCCTACGGATTACAAAATTTGACATCGTGTAACTTCGAAGTACTTTATTGTATTTTCCTAATGTTGACAATGATAATTATTATTAAAAAGTAGAATGAGAATCGTTGAAGAATTAATATGTAATTAATTCACTGGTAATGTATACAATTATTACATTATCATTTCTTTGTCTAAAATGATATTAGCAATTTCAAAAAGTTCATCAACATATTAACACCGTTTTGTGAATATGACAATAGTAAGCAATTTTGTACTTTTTTCTTTCGCATCTTTCAAAAAGAAAGCGAACATTTTTTGGATTCAATATTCGATGAATTGTTTGCTTTAAGCTTCAGATTCTATTCGAAATAATGTGACATCAAATTCGTAATAATAACATTTTTAACTCATCCCGTCTAACAATCTTTTTAATTGAAATTTTCATTCTGATTTTCCCGAAAAGAATCCTTCGAAAGGTTTAACGATAAAAATTCCCAAACGATTTCCACAGTGGCAAAATAAAATCGTGAATACATCTGCATATCGATTCCCCAGATATTACGGACGCATGAAAGATTCATTTTATTTCATTCCATTTTTCATTAGAAATTCATAATGACTTTTTTTTCTCGGTATGTATTAGCCTTTCGTGACCAGAATATTATTCGCGGAAGTGATATCTGTTACTTGATAAACGTCCGATGGAAATTGGAAGATATCATTAGACAGTAATTCAATTTAAGAATTGAATTCCTTGGTCTCGTACAAATCTCATTTTACTGTTTGAATCAGATTTTCACTAAATACATACATCGAATAATACTAAAGTAGAATAAACGTGATCTATCTGATTATTAATGAAGAAAATTCACTTCAACATAACACAACTATCCGAATTCCATCCAATATGAAATATATATAGACTTACAAAGGGAAATAATGACAATTTTTTATGTACGTTATATCGTAATGTTAATTATATGTTTATACAAACATCATTGCACTATTCGACAAGTTTGATACCATTTCGAATGTGCTACTTTGAGTAATCGTTTCCGAATACCAAATTTATAGTTGGTCCATTAAAATTTTCTAACAATATCTATACAAAATTATAAACCCATAAATCATAAAATAATGTGTTGCACGGTATTATTAATCGGGCAGAATTATGTGAGCTAAAATTATAAGAATCTAGAGCTTGTGTAATAGACAATTGTTCGGTTCAGAGAATCGTGATGACGATTTCTATCTCGATCTCTATCTCGTTTCTTGTTGTCGTCCTTAAGTCCCCCCTCACTAACTGCTTAACGATTCTGGTCTTGGCGTAGCTATACAACCTAGATAACGGCAATAACACTAAAATGGGAAGGGGTCTTCAGGCAATTAACTGTCTTTAATCGGACCCGGCTATCCTCTACTACTCAAATTAGGATAGGCTTAACACGCCGACTACTGAAATGACTCCGGCGGTCGTAATGAAAATCCTTCATTTCACAGAAACACGAGCATACAGTTTATCACACACTATGCAGATTCAATTTCATTCTTATAAAGGCATTCATTTTAACGTCAGCTACACGACGCAATAAAGAATACACTGATATGCAAGCTAATATCTTTGACGTTGAAAACTCGATATTACTGAAAACGATATTACTTTTTGTATAGTATTCGTCTGTTGACAGTAGTCAAATTTTCACGTAAGAAATTTTGTTGTAACATCGCCATTGGAGGTGGTACAATGCAGGTGGAAACATTTAGGTGAACCACCCTGTGTATTGACAATATGTCGTTCGGCGATGCCACGGGTGGTGTAACGCGCAAGGTCCCGCCCAATACGGCGTGGTGTTCTGTTCTTGTTCCGTAGAAGTAACAATAAGTTACACGTCAACAGGGTTTTTGTTTTTATAAGTACTGCTGTCCTTTCATCATGGCAGATGAAAGAGAAGATGAACGATAATTCACGATGACTGCGCGGACAACTTGTCTGATGTTCCAATCGACTTTGCCGTGTGAAATTGAAGAAATAACTGCCATGTACGTTCCGAAAACGAAAAAAGAAGGACAACGAATTTAATGTGCAAGTCTTCTGGAGTTTGCGTTACATCTTAGAAATTGTTTTGTTCGTGTCATCTAAAAGAGAAATACTGAGTAATTACCAAAGAAAATGTAAATGAAGAAATATATAAATCAAACAAATTTTACGTTTATTTACATATGTATATTTGCGAAATTTCATGAAAATAGGGAGACAGGAGTTGTAGCATATGAGAACTAACGATGAGATTAGTAAAACATTTGACATTTTATAATCTCCCGATAACCCTAAGAACGGCCGGCGATAAGTGAAATAATCTGAATTAGTGCTGCCGGCGCCAAGCGAAGAAATTTGTACGAGACGTGCGGACGCCAGTGTTACTGACATTTTACATTACGAGATTAATATGAACAGAGTGTAGCATTATGAAAATCGTCATGGCAAAAGCACAGTGCTAAAACTTGATTATTGTAAAATTCTGTGAAAGGTTGTAAATGTACTCATAGTCCACTTATGTCTGCATAATTACTCAGTTTATTGTTTCGCAATACAGATTTAAGAGAGCCCTTAGCTAATAAACCAACAGCTCCTGGACATTTATTTCGGTCATTATTATTCAACGAATTTGTGCACCACTTAAATGTAACCCCCGAGTCTTCTTTGTTACCCCCGGGTCTTCTTTGTAAACCCGGGGGAACATTAATTGATAAATAAATCATGTAATATTTAATTAATTACAATTAATATACTTAATTCGAAAACATTACAATTCGAATACATTACCCCCGGGTATTCCTTGTAAACCCGGGGAATTGTATTGTAAAATAAATGTTAGTATTTAATTAATTAAAATTAATATACTTAATTCATACACTCTTCCATGACAACCTTTCTTAGTGATCTGAAATAATCGATTTGTTGCTTCCAGCCGTATTAATCAAAACAAATCACGAAAATTATGCAAATTTTAGTAAACCTATAAAATTTTATTTCTTACCAGTCTTGAGTCCAAAAAGCATAGCTTTACAAACGATAGGTCTGAAGTTTGTTCAAATCGAGAGATTTTTCAAAAATAGCTGACACTGTAAATTCATCGGTTTCGCACACAATAACAAAAAAGTGAAAGCCAACCCAAATGTGAAACCAACCTTTTTATCGCTGAACTCCGTACGGAATGCGTTTACGCTATGGTTTTTGTTCATTTGTACGTAAAGGTTAATTACTTTTACCGGCTATATCAAACATTACGCCCCATTCTATTTCTGACGAAATTGTAGGAATGTTTAAATGTGCTAAGACGATTAACTTTTGAAACCTTCATAATTACTTTAGTCACAGTTTTTTCGCTATTTAAGGTTTCCTTCCATTCATTATATGCATGTTACTTTTGCATCTGTTTTCTTCGATAATCTTATCTATTTCATAGCCTGATTAATATTGTGGAATGTAACAATACACAATGTGATCTGCTAAGCGGTATTCAATGTATGTAATATAGCATTAAAGGGCTTTTATTTTGCTGAAAATTTCTACTCTCGATGTGCAAGAACCTTAATATTAAGATTATAATTGTGAAGAATGCTGTGAGAATTAATTGTATTAAATCTATGAATTAAATACTGAAAAGTGGACGAAACAACTTACCGTACAGTGTGGATCCATAACTCGAAATTAACAACTCGTTTCACAAACGTATAAGTAGTAATGGAATATTATCAGACAAGTAGAGCAAACGTGAAACGTGGCCAGGCAAGTAGAAATAGTAGCGCTATATGGTCAGACATGTGGTACGGAGGAGGAACATAGCTAAAATGTAGAATTCTATTAGCCAATGGAAGAGGTATGAGATAAGTAGACAATAACGAGACAAGTAGAATAGAAGTGGCACATAATTTGAAAAGTAGAGTAGAAGTAGTATGTGGTCAGACAAGTAGAGTTTAAGAGGCATATGCTTAAACAAGTAGAATAAAAATAGTACACGGTCATTTAACTTTTCAATGCAGTTCGGTTAATGTCTTTCTATGAATTCCAGATAACATTTAGTATCTTCTAAATAATGTAAGAACAGATAAAAACAACTAAAATGCAAGATTTTATTATTTATATTTATCACGAATCGTTATGTGTTCTAATCTGAATTATTTATTTGAATCAACACCATTTCATAGATAAAGAGAATAATTTAAATAGTTATGTTGCACTGATTTATTAGATAGTTTCTCTTTGTTATCAATTGATATTGAGAGCAAGACAAAATGACTAAAACGTACGCAAGTAGCCCAAATCTCCAAAGGATTGTGAAATCGTTCACTGCTAGGTAAAAACTTTCCACTGCGTTTGGAACGTCTTCAAAACTTATCCTACAGAAGCTGTAAACTAACAAAACATAACAATTCGTGTGACCCAAATCTGATACACGTGTAACAAAACAAACTGTACTTGGTCTGAAGCTGTAACGTCATACGTAAAGTTGGTACTGTACATTCAGCAACAATTCTACACACCTAATTTTGCTATATCTGAGTGAACTACTGCTTTCTATACACAAAGGTGTCCCAACTAATGTCTAACAAATGAATAAATTTTGCATTAATGCCTTGCTGTAAAAATTATCACTGCTTTAATTTGTTTACTCGAATTTATTCAATTAATGTTATAAATGTTTTGATGCGAACATAATATAATGTCTTACAGCTACCAAAACTCAGAAACAGTGTTGATCATAGAAATCCCTTCTACTTACAAAACAACAACCTACATCTAACAAAATATTATATCTAACATAATATGTTCATTACAAGTAATATCATTCATCTAACTTTAAAGCTAGATAATCAAGCAGATATTATGAGGAATTACGGTTCATATATATTTTTAAATCAATATATGTAACATTAATGTAATTTATTGGCAATGTTGTCATTTATTACTTCATCTCTAATTTTTAATATTATATTTTATTTTCTATTTACGTATATATGTTATTTATTTTAGGGTGCGCGATATGCAATATTGTTGCATCGAACAGATCAAATACAAAAATATAAAAAACATTAGAAAATTTTCAATATACAGTAGCAATAGTTTCAACTTATTGAGATAATTAAAAAGAGGAAGACATTTTCATCTAAATTATGTTCTTCACGATTATCTTCGACAATTTTTATCTTACATGGAAATTGATTTACCATAGTCTACTAATGATGAAATTCTATTTGCACCTTGTTTTGTAACTTGAAGCTTAAGTTCTGCTAGGTAGCGTGACTACTCGAAATACCGAGCGTGCGTCACAGTCAGATTACAAGGCCGTGCTGGAGTTCGTTCGCGGCTGTTCCTCCAGCGAACTCGCAGAACAATGCCATAATAAATTCTACCGTTGGGAGACACAGCTAAACTCGACACGGTTACGTAAAATCCTGATCGTCAAAATTTCCGCGCGCGTTTCATCGCGAACAAAAGGTTTCCTCTGCCACGAGAAAGAGAAGGATCGCCGAGGATCGTTCCTCCTTCGGAATGGCGACCAAATAAGGCTTAGAATTCAGAAATGTACCAATGACATTTGTGAATTCCTGTAATACACGAGACTGTCGACACAGGTTCGTGAAATTGCTCGAGCGTCAAACTAACAGAGACAAGGTGCTCGTTAACAATCTCTAGTACACGACATGTCGCAGCTGGACAGCGTGAATTCGTAAGCCGTAAATTATACTGATCGTGGTTGTTTCAAACGTATTTCTACACAAACATTCGTTATTCACCGTTGAAGAGTAAAAAAATATTTAACAACAACTTCTTTACATTACAGAAATACAGTTTTCGTTCGTTAGTTCATTGTAGCAAAAATTAAACAAACATTTTTCCAGCAGCAATTTAACGAGCGTCACAAAAATCAACTATTTATGAGATCGTCATTATAAAATCATCTGAACTTCACATTTTTCTTTATTATTTAAGGTATGTCTCTAAGAATATTTATCCAATACATCACATACGACATAACCATTGACGATGATTTTTAGAAATTATAAAACTTGTAATTTCTTCAATTTATTTAAAAATTAATTTAATTATATTAAATTCTAGTTATTGTTACATATTTATTTTACAATATAGTAAAAATAACGTCAATTTTACTGAAGAAAACGAAAATTTCTTTTCAGTCAGTTCATTCACCGTGTTTTTTAATAATTTCTTGGATAAGTTTCGGTATCTGTTTTATTAGTTTTTATATTATTTCTGATCTTATTTGATTCCATGCATCTCGCTATATGTTCCACACATTAAGAAAACATCGGAAAACGATAAATGACTTACCCAGCAAATGAAACGAACTCAGCATATTTTCAATTAACAGTATACAACAAATGTATAAACTAATTGCATAAGTGACAAATGCCTATAACATAATATGCACTTTTGACAATATGATGCCATAAAACTCGCAAACATTACCTAAACTGAATGATAAACTGCAGTTTACACTAAATAAGCATGCGCCCAAGTACTTTTGGAGAGTTTGCACGCACAAAATTCAAGCTATAGGGAGTTAGAAGAAAGTCTGGTTACTATTTAAAGTCAAAAGCTTTTAACAAACAGACTTGACGCGTGGAACTTCTTTTTCTGAATTCTCTTCGCAATCTCGGTAATTTTTATTGCTGTAAAATGTTCCATCCATCCCGAGAAACACGGCCGTCAGCTCTAACCATACCAATTCCTGTTTCAGGTGCTGCGGCACGCAATGGCGGCTCGCCGAAGCACGAAGTATGCATACTCTGATGCGAAAACGACGCTGCGCCGCGAGTGAGCCCTCAATCTTCCTGAATGGGAGCTCACGAATCGTAGCGGCGGTGAAAACGGGCGACATAGGTGTGAAAGAGCAGGCCAGAGTTGTCTTAATAAGCGCCCCCAGACTGCGGTGCGAAGAAAGCGGCTGAAAAATGAGCGCCCCATGGTCGTTGTACGCGATGGTGTCACTGTTGATGGCGTCGTTGACAATCGCCACCCTCCAAACCGGTGTGCTGACGAGGGGCAGCAGCGGTATTCAGATTGGAAGCAGCGACAGGAGGCCGCAAAGCAAGGAGTCAGGGTACGGTCGCGGAGGTGGTGTGAGGCTCGGCGAAGGCAGATTTCCGAATTCAACCAGGCAAAGGCCCTACACCACCACTACAACGACAACCACTCCGCTACCGCCGCTGAAAATAACCCACGCGCCGCATCCTGACGGCGGCAGTAACAATATCACTGATCTGAACGTGGGTATGATTTCCGATGCGCCGATATTATGATAACTGAACCATTTGCTTCTTGAATATAGAGAAGGTCTCAGACCACGTACCTGCAACATAAGGGCATCCCTCGCGTCTACACGTTCCCCTGACTAGTCGCCAAATGTAAGTGTAATAGAGGAGATTATAGACTTTGCCAACTCCGATTCGCCTGCTCCAACACGACGCGTAGAGACACGTAGGGTCATTTTTTTGCTACGACTTCTGGTGTATTTCCACAATTTCTGGTTCGTCTTTCGGTAGGAGTGGATGGTTTGGCGAGGATTTCGGGCGAAAGAAGCCGTTACGTTGCAGGCAAATGGTCATACTGGTCTCAGGCCAACGATCTACACCGAGCAGGGTGGAGGATTGGGAATCCAGAAACCTGGAGGATTGTGCATCCGGGGCATATTGTGAAGAGCAATTTATGCTGCAATCTCTTGTCAAATTGTAAAATAACTGTTTGTTAACGTAGAAAAATGACAAAACGTCAAAGTATAAGTGAATACGCTACAGGCATAATAACGTCCCTAAGCGTTCAAGCATCGAGTGTGAAAAAATGGCAACGGTAGCAGTACTTGCAACAAAATTACAAGCACAATTTGATGACCGATCACAGCATTTTTTGTTCCTATCAATATGGTCAATGTACATGACTTCCTTTCTGCGTAACCTTGACATAAACTTGAACCTTGCCTTTGCATCCGTTTCGCACCTTGCATCTAAAAGTCCAATTTATGTTCTTCAGATTTATGACAGTGGGACACGAAAGTATTCAAACGCCTTTAAAAACAGAAAAACATTTAATGGAGATGACAGAATAATTAATTTATTAGGCAATGGTTAGAAAAATCTATAGGAAATTTTGTTTGTATTTTAAAAAATATTTTTTCAATCTACAAAAAATAAAAATATTTTTATTTTGCATATGTTTTGTGTATGCACTATTATATATATATTTATAGAATGAGAGAGAGAGAGAGAAATTTCTGAAAAACTCGGATCTCGATTGAGATTCCATACTAACAGGGTCTCCAGTTGCGGAATTGCGGTAGATTTGATGGTTAAAGTTCTCCACAAAAATGTATTATAAAACGACTTATATCTCAATGCAGATCCAGTTTTTCCAGAAGTTCCTCTGTGCCACCAAACAACTTTGTTCTTTCTCTGAAAAAGGAACGTTAAAAAATTCAACAATTCCGTCGCCCAAGGAACGGTCATATGGAATGCTTGGAAAAGAATCTGCCTCGTATTTCATAAAAGATGAGCTACTTCACTACGATATCAAACGGTGCTTCTTTAAAATCGTATAATATTGGATTTATGAAGTATCTCTTAAAACTTAGAAGCATTTCCATCTGCCTGAAAATCATGTCAGATTTGGAGAAATAACGAAATTAAGCAAATGTTTCCGTACATCCTTGTGAATATGTGCCATTTCATTTTTTAACGATTTAGGAAATAAGAGCAGTATCGAATGAATTTTATTTTAAATAATAAATAACAAATTACAAATTAAACTATTATTTCATTTGGTAGTAACAATTAGATTTTTTATTTAACTGCAACACCTTTTAGATAAATCCACAAATAACTAATGATTGGAATTATATGTATTAATAAGAAATAAATTTAATTATTTGAAATAATTCTTTTATCTTTTCTATAATTATAATTCTTATCTTTTCTTGAAACCTTAAGACAACAAATAAGTTTTTATATAAATATTCATTTAAATAAACATTCACTTATGTTGTCGATATTTATTTCTCTATAAAATTAATTGAATTTTTTACTATATTTGTAAGCCTCGAGTGACCAACACTGGGTTATATTGTAAGAATAATATTTTACGAACAATGATTATTCGCTCTCCCAAAATCTGTTTCATTTCTGTCAGCTGTTCAACATCCTTGAACTCAAATATTAATTTTATATGAGTCACACATGACACCAGTTTTGGTCTCCCGTGTCCTATTGTCAATTGTTTGAGGATCGATAGTACTAGGAACAGAAAAAAAATCGTAAGAAATGCAAAGCATATATTTTCACTAAATTTACGGTGTATTAAATTTGGGCTTTAGCCTTTCTTTTTCCTTCAGCGGAAGATACAATCCGCGAAATGATATTTAAATCTTCAAAACTGCGGGAGAAATGTGACACGTTTAGACTTAATTTGACTTTTCAATTCGAAACGAATACAAAAATGTGGAACGTGATAGTCGTATTTTCTTTTATCAACTTTAAAACGTATTACACGATTTTACCGGGAATAAAAGATTTTCGTGCCTGTCAACGAGAGCAGCATTACTTCCACGTCCGTGTAGTCTACAGCAAATGAGATTTGCAAGGTATGCCGTACTTTTCCCTTTGCATTATTCAATATTTTCATTCTTTGTTGAGCGAATGTAAACTCGGTGACCAGCTCGTTGTGGTTTATATTAGAGCACATAGTACAGTATTTCTGTAGAAATATATTCGTAATATGTTGGATATTTCAACGGCGTTGAACGTATAGTCCTTGTTATTAATTTGTTGGCGAATTTTAAGATGTCCCATACGGTTTTCTATACTCTCGGTTAGAGAGTTCTCTAAATTAAAATAATATTAGAATATCACATAATGAAAGGTTTAAAAATAATACATTGTATTTTATCAAAAATATTATAACTTTTATTAAAAACATGAATTATTTCTTTACATGATTGTCTCCACGTAAATTAGTTTCTCTTTTTCCCTTTGTACAATATATGAAAATAGGTTTCTAAGAAAATAGAATCACAATTGGTATATTATAGTGTTAATAATGTTTTTATATTCGTCCATACATCATTTTTGAACTCATTCTTAATTATAAACTACTGTCCCTTTTACCTCTAAAATATCCTAATTAAGTTTCTCAAAAAATAATATGTACAGAGATTTGCTAATCAATGTTTTTCCTATAAATGATAAGCACTGGGGAAAAGAAAACAGCTGGAGAGAAAAACTGAGTGGTGAACATATGAATTTTGTATAGCTACAATATTTTTCTAAAATTGAAAGTGATAATTAGTTTTTTTAAACGTAGTACTGCCTGTATTGTCGTATAACATTTTAAGTTATACAAAGTCGGAAATGAAGGAATTGTTTTACATATTATGCATTTTTATTGATGTGATTATAACTCTTGTTGAAGTAATTCAGATCAGACAGAAATCATAGAATCTTGCTTGAGACGTTCGATTATTCTCAACTTTGTCATCGTTTGAATACAATATATGTGATAACATATTGCACACGTCCGTCTTACTTATCTACTGGTTCGTATCTCAGATGACTCAGCGATGAAAACGCTTGCTTCCTTTGTTTGAGACATTCATTGAGCTAGTTATTTAAACAATGATCGAAAATTTCATATAACATATTATTTTCTCTGTAGTTTCCGTTTCAAAATAAATGAAAAACTGTGTCATTTTTAGATCCCTATTTATGAATCTAGGAATTTATTTATTTAGATCCCTACATAAAAGAACATTTTATAACTTTAAAACGAGAATAGTCTTTGTAAATTTTGTACAAGTATATATGATCGGAAACATTTTGTAATACGTACCAAAAAAATGGTTTCTTTGATTCTGACTCTCTGTAACCACCAATGAATTTGTTTCGATAGGCTAGGTGTCCCAAAATATTTAACAATCCGGAAATGCGGGTTACCTAAGATCATTTACAGTAACTTTTTCCTTAGGGAAAATACAATCCGCGACTTTGTTTACAAGTTATTTATGGAAAACGGTGACCAATGAGAGGCGAGCTCAACTGGTGAGTGGCGGTCAAGCCAATCGGCCCAACTGGGCTATGTTCACTCGTTGGCATGGCTGCTTCACATAGGTTAGTATCTTTCGTTAATAATTTTTTAACAACACCTTGAAGGAAATTTTTGTAAAAGAAAAATTAAACCTCAGGAACCTCTCGTTTCTCGATTGCGAGCGACTTTTGCGACACCCTCTGTATAGTTTCACAGAATTTCGTACTGCATTTCAAAAACGAATGGTCACTTTCGTTTATGGAAAGATATTGGAAACATGAAAAATAAAAATAAACTTTTTTCTCTAACCTTTTTTTCCCACTACATACCAATTTCGGGGAAACGCACTCTTAAATTGTTACACATCTTGACTATCGTAAAGGCAAAGTATTCACATAGAAACGACAGTTGACGGAAAAGTTATATCAGATTGTCCGGGGAAAAAAAATGATCACGGGTTACTAGCAGTTACAGTGCGCGTTTGAAGATGTAATTGTCGCCTGAATTTTTTGTCTTTGCCTTTTCCACGGCTGTCCGTCGTTGAAACATGATCCCTCGGCTAATTACGAACTTGTGCCGCGGGGTGTAATTTTCTAGAATAATCGCTTTAAACGTGTCACAGAAAAGTGGATCCACCTTCAGGGAGTCATTGTTACCTCGCTGGTCACGGTCGTCATTGTTCTAAATTTTCGCGATGTGAACCGTCGCCCTTAATGAGATTTCTACATGGTGTTTAATCTTTCGAACATATGACCGCAAATTACGTTGACGTACAAACTATCATGTCAAACTTTCATGACTTCGCAATTGTAACGAAATTTTGATGCGCCATTATTATACTGCAAATATTGAATTCCTTAGGATAAGACTACGAACCCCGAATAAACTCAGACTTTTTTTCAGTTTAATGCGATTTGTACAACCACTTTAAATATTTATACTTACGTGCTAGTTGAATAGTTTTTGAATAATTAGAACAAGAATCTTACACACATACAGGCACTGCTCGGTTATAACGCATCTTGATGCTAGAAATAACAGACAAACTGTTACAATGTAGAGAATGAAATTTAATCGAACGTTCTTTTTTAATTTGTTAATTACCAAATGTTAGGGATATGTGAATAAATATACAAACAGAGATAAACAAGATTGTTTATAATTGTTTAAAAATAAGACTAAACGCTGTATATTTCGCATGCTCGTATCTATTCACAAAATCCACGCCTATTTACCCACACATTGTTATAAGATAAGCAGAGATTAAAAAAATCTGATTACTAGATTACAGATTTTATGCATTTATGTGGAAACTAAGTAATTACAATCTAAAACGGTAAAGTTAAAATAATTAATTAATTATTGTTTTTAAAAACCGATGCAGAAAATGTTCGATAGCCACAAGACCTTTAAACAGAAAGCAAACGTAAGATGATTTCATATCTATTCCACAGAGAAGAGTTATTAAAGATATTGAGAAAGTATAATAGTAAATGGTAAAACAGAAAAAACGAGAAGTGATATAATTCAAAGTGAAAGTGATACAAAGAAGAGAGAAGGAAGAAAACCGAACGTAAATGAAACGCATTAACTATAATGTATAAACGAAACTTCTAATTTATTGGCAACAGTAAACAGTAAACCAAAGAAAAGTATTAAAATAAAAGGGCCACGAGGCGTTGCATATTATACTCAATTACCTCCAATGAAAGAAAAAAAGCGCGAGATCAGAGTCGGCAAAAAGGTGAGATAATGGGCAGACGGGTAGATAAGGAACGCGGAGAAAGAAGAGCAGCCAATTTTTGAAACGTTAAATTAAACTGGCGCGAAAACGGCTGCAATTACGGCGGCGCGTTCTAAAGGAAACTGGAGCGTAGTTCCTAATTGTGAAGCGGGAATAATTTACATTTCTAATTAACGATATATCCTCGAAGAGGAAGGCACAGAAATGAGTGGAGTATTTCTTTGCGAGTACCCGCGAGCTTGCACAGCGTTTTCTTTATTTATGGTTGCGGTTACGCCGGAGCTGCGGCCTCTAGTACGAAGACACTTCCTGTCGCGGCTGCAGTGACGAAAGATGCGACCCGCTCCAGAGGAAGTTTGCTGCTGGCTGCTAGTCAGAAGTGCAACTTACTGTCCAGTTTCTGCCCACGCTCCATTCATTCACCGCGATCGATTTCAGCAACAGGTGCCACCTGATCCATTCTCGTGGTAATAAAGCGAACGCTCTCGATGCACTTTTCTGTACCTTTGAATATTTGATGCTTACCAATCACTGTATCCATCTTGATAATCGGAGCTCCTTCCTGAACGTATAACGCACTTGCTGAATAATATTTTATAGCCTCCGTGTACTGTTACTATAAAATTGTCAATATTATTTCATTTTCAAAATCCATATGTAAACTTGACTCTATAGACATCCCAGTGTATAAGCATTGTGGGTACTTTATTAATTAAAATAATTATCGAAAAGAAGCTGCGAAATCATTAATAAATGATTGTATATTATATACGATATACATATACAGATTCCCACAGAAATTAAATGCTTTACGAGGGGTTAACAAGATGACATAATTGATTTTTCTCTAAATACACGCGTACGCAGCAAATGAAAGTTAATGTTGCTTTTTCAAACGGAATCGTATAATTTTGAATACACTTGTCTATTCAGTTCGTCATTCTATGCAAAGAAATATTGGCCCACACGTAAAAAGAATTCATCGTTTGCAAGATATTTGAGTGCAAATATAGCAGAGTGGTAGCTGACATAAGCTCCAGGAATACCCCGAGATATCTTTCATATCTTTTTGAAAGGGCCGCGAAGCACCGCCAGGGATGGTCGATATAAATTGCACCGTCGTCGCATCGTCGCCTTATTATCGGTTCATTCAGCTGAAGTGTCTGTGAAGATCTTGGTTGATTCTCCTTATCTGCTATGAAGATGTTTATCTTGGACATCTGTGAAATAAAAGGATGTTGTTGAATTCATTTCTTCAGCTATTATATTATGTCCACTAAAACTATTACAATAAAATTTCACATCCACTTATTAAAGGAATTATACCTCACACACGAACTGAAATCGGAACGTAATTGAATATATAAATTGTGCAAGTACACAGGATTTTTTATTCCAATATATACTACAATTGCAATGCATTAATTGCTCACTTTTAGATTATTTCGTTAACACGAACACTTACTATGGATTATTAACAAATATTCGTCCGGTAATATTTTGCACCGTAATTCACAAAGTGCCGGCAATTTTTGACACTATCTGTAGAAATGATATGGTCTGTATAAAAACAACGTAACTTGTTAAAAATCATTTATTTTTCAGTGAAATTTTGGAAAATCATATAAAACAAATTTGTCTTTATTGGAATTATCTCTGTTTGGTAATGATTAGAATTTAATTTATTTAGAATTAAAGGAACAAGAATCAATTATTTTCTCTAATATACAAATGACGAATTTTCGTCACGGGGATGAAAATGTGTTAAATTGTTAGAGTCACACTGTAGAGAATATATTGATTTTTTATTTGACATGTGATGTTGCCTAGGGCATTGTTGCAGCTGAATTATTGTTGAAAAAAAATCTATTTTATTGTAAATTCATGAACGTATGCATATGAATTTACCAGTTTATTCAATTGTATACAAGAAAATATGAGTGTTAATAAAATTCTCGCTAGACATGATTCTGCCGTAAAAATACTTTTTCCAATATATAATATTTGTATATGGATACAATTTAAATTGCACACAATACTTTCATAACATTTCAAGAAAATATTAAATCTCTCTTTTCTATGTATTATTTTATAAAAATCTTTGGGAACAAAACGTTCTTTAATATAATTAAAAAATTCCTTATGGTAAACATAAAATAATAACTCTTGATTTTATGAACTTAAATAGATCATAAATGCATAAAGATCTGCAACCTAATAACGAGAAATTGGTTATGTCAGTGGGGTTATTAATTTTATTAAATTATAACCTCGATACTTTTTGACGTCGTCGCGTCTGCAAACAAAATGAATCATCGTTTTTAGAAAGTTTCTTTATCGCTTTTTCGTACGCAAATTTTGCTTCCCAAGTATTACACGAGACCAAACTTGGAAAAAGATGTAGAGACATTGCTCAAGTATTTGAGTGTGGAGAATCAATCATAAGAAAGCGAATGGATTCGCTAGGTGCTCGCAAACTTTCGTAAAGCCGACAGCACTTCTTCCTTTACCTAACGCATTAATGTTTCTTCACATACAGCTAGATTTTTTAGCTAGAAGTCTCGCAAAACGTAGTCTTGTTGCAATGTCAAGGGCCGACATTTCCTATATCTTCGGCGCTACTCTGAACACGGTTTTTGCAGGTAAGAAAAATTTCTAACGTCTCACGGCAGGCGACAAAGAGGCGGCATTAGCTCGCTCGATACCCTAGTAATATCGATCAACGGCAATTGCTTTTGAAATCTCCAGCGAGAAAGTCACCCTATACGATCAGTTTTATTATTGCGTTTACCTCGATCTACTATAAAAATATTTTCCACATCAAATATTGGATGTTTTCTCGCTGCGAATCTTGAAAGTCGTACCTGCCTGTCGACGCTGCTGAGACATCAAAAGAGCCGGTACCGCCACTGAGCCCGTAAAATGTTACGAATTTTTCATACCTCTAGAGCAGCTTTAAAAGTACCTCGAATGACATACATTTACTGAAAAAAGTTAAGAAGCAACGTAATCGTTTCATAATTACAGTATATTCTCTCTCTCTCTCTCTCTCTATCGCCTCAAAGATACATAACTTGAAACTAAAAATACCATAATGAAGAAACATTCCATATATCAATAAAGAATGATTTTTCTTCCGAACACGATTGTACAAGGACCACAATTAAATTGAAACGAAGAAATAAGATAAGGACTGCGTGACAATAGTCAGGAAACATAGAACTATCTCGTAATAAGTTGAGTCTGCAATATTAACAAACATATTCTGGAGCACGAAGTTTTCTTTCTGACGTCGCTGAGACTAGTTAATATTATAGTTCGTATTAAAAATGACAAGAAGGCAATATTTAACAGGAGCTGAAAGCTGAAAATAGTTAAAATGTTTATGGAAAGCAAGAAAAAGATGGACATGACAAAAGTGGTTAGTTTGGCCGTTGTTTAGATGAAAATAATTTTTCACGCAAACCATAGCAAGAAATCATTATGTCGAAGAAAAATGAAACAGCTCGGTTGGTGTTTGCTAAAGAACACTTTAATTGATCTATCACCGTCTAGTTAAAAATTCTATAATGTGATGCGAGTAAGTTCAACCTGTTTGGAAACTACTTTGAAAATAACGTGTGAGCCCTACTGGACAACGATTTAATGTTAAATATCTGAAATCGACAATAAAATTTGATGGCGGTAACGTAATAGTGTGGGGTTGTTTCTTACGTAACAGCTCCGGTCCATTAATATAAATAAAAGACAAAACGGATAGCATTGTGTATAGCGACATCTTAAAAAATCATTGTATACTGTCTTTTGCCAATAAAAAGGTGTTATCAGGGTAGCCATTTCAACACGATAACGACCTCAAACATTTTTCGAAGTTAGTTAAGTTGTTTCTTGCAGAACAAAATGTTAATGTAATCGAGTGGCCAATCAATCCAATTAAACGATTGTGGCTTTACATTGAACGTCAATTAGGAAGTCATTGTTTTACTAATAAAGCAGAAAAAATGGAAAAATTCAAGAAAATATGATCAAAAGTACCGACTGAGTTTTGTGATCGAGTAATTGAATCAATGCCACGCAGATGCTATACAGTCCTCATTATGATAATTACAGACATTTATACATCGCTATTTTTATTAAAAGTGGTTATATAACTTACGCAATGTATGTTTGTTAACTTATATCACGCAGCTTTTGTCTTATCTCTTCGATTCAATTTAATTGCGGTCCTTGTAAAAGCATGTGATCTCATTATGTTTAGTTACAAGCTAAGTATCTTAAAAGAGAAAGAATATATTAAAATTGCTGAACCATTACGTTGTCGTTTAACTTTGTTGATAAGTCTATGTGATATTAGTCTACTAGTTTTAAAACCTCTAGCCAAGAGAACCGCCCTCCATGTTTATGAATAACTATAAATAGATTTCGGATTGTATGCACTTATAATAAATATAAGTAGATCGTGTGCCAAACTGTAAAATCATTCGAATAATCTAAGAATCCTATTGAATTATTTTCAGCTAATTATAGTTATTAAGGTAATAATAAATGTCACATAATTTTTATTTTGTATATAAATACGCAATCTAGCTAGAATCATGCTTAATTTATCCCAATTGATTCGCAAGGCTTTGTTAACTTTGACATAGACTGGTCACGATCTAAGTTGATAAATATAATTTGTTGGCAGAGAATTTACTACGTATGATATTCAATAAAAAAAAATTAACACACTTCTGTTTTTTAACACATATTTGTCCGGCAATTTTTTACGCCGCCATTCGCTAAATTCCGCCATCCTTCGTCGCTATCAGTAGAAATGATATGTTTTATATAAAAACATCGTAACTTGTTAAAAATCATATATTTTTAAGTGATGGTTATAATGACACCATGTTTGTTAAAATTATCTCTGTTTGGTAAAAATTAGAATTTAATTTAATTAGAATTAAAAGAACAAAAGTCAATTATTTTGTGTACCATACGAATTACAAATTTTCGTTATTTGGCTATTGGTGATTGTTTGCGAAATGACGAGTTTTCGTTATGCGGACGAATATATGTTAATAAGGGATAAAAGTTGTGCTTCTGAGAAACCGATATACACGGTTACCTTTAGAGTTTGTTAATTCTTTATTCGAATTGTACGATGTTTTATATTGTCCATATTTACACCTAAACCAGTGACATAACACTTGTAAGACCCACAAAACATGCTAATAGGAATAAAAGATGGATTAACAATAAAAGATATAACTACGATAGTAGTTATCGTATCGTAAGTGCTAGATTTCCAATGGCCATCTCATTCAATTTCATCTGGTGGAATTACGACCTTATAATTTCTACACTGCTGCTGCGGATGCATTAAAATTCATTGCATGCACTTCTCAATTCACCATTGAAGAAATTAATATTTATTTTAATTCTTAATATTCATATTTGATGTGAATTCATATTAAAAATTACTTGAACACCTACAGTTTACTCTTTGCATTGAAAGCTATTTGAACTTCAAAGTTTAGTCATTTCTTCTGGTCCAAAATATAATATTTTCATTCTAAACCTGTAAGATTGAGCATACACAGGGTGATTCTGGTAATGTGAAAACATCAAAATATTTTCTGTACGGAAAAATGTTTCAAACAGAAGTTGTACATTTTCTAGGGGGGCATATGGCATTTTTTATCAGTTTTGTGTTATTTTGCTTTTGCAACAGTTTGAATATTGCTAAAAATAAAACTTTTTTTGTTTATATTTCGGTAACTATGTATTTTAGACACTATTTATGTAATACTTTGTTATTGTACAAACTGTTCGGAAAGAAATATTAATTTATTACATTCAAAAATTACAGATGACCTTTGTATTTTAATGGAAAAGCAACCTGGCACAAAACTAATTAAAATACTACATACTCCCTTATCTGAAACATTTTCTCGTGCATCACATATATATTATGAATTATTTAATATCGTCATGTTACGAGATTCGCCGTGTACATTTATAACACACTGAAATTATTAACCATTTATTAATAATAAACGTTGGTAATATAAAAATGGTTTTATATTATAATAATGATATAATCACTGAAACAATAAAGAAATTAACGAGAAGTAAATATACTTCAAAATGGTAAAAATGTTTTAAAAATTTCAAGATACTATTGTGCTATTTTCAACACATGAAAATTATTAAGGAAAATAATAGGTTGTATATAAATATATTCAAATAACATGGTTGTTATTAGAATATATTTAGAAACATCCGTGAGTTATTACCCTTCGAATTGCAAAACGAGTGGTAACAACATATCTAGTTAAATAATAAATTACATTTTGTTAAGCCTCGGCGTTCTTAATTGAGCGCAGACGATGAATTGTAATTATTAAACATCAACGAAAGACAAAATTACTTAACGATACTCCAGCAAAGGCGATTTCAGCGAATAACTTTTCTTACGTGAATGAATGATCTTTTGAAACCAGGTGGGCATGTTGGTGCCGCACAAGTCGTTTGGTGTGAGAGACTACATAAAGGCGGTTACGTACGCCGTCAACCTGCTTCAGAAGAGCACGAGGGGTCGAAAATTGAGTCTTTTCGAGCGGTACGACATTCACGTGAAGGTATCCATGCAGGAGCTGACGCCGAGTCCCACGGGTAAGTTTACGTTTATCTCAAGCAAAAACTCTTTCCACAGGAAACGAAATTCAACTTGCAACTATTTCGAGAAGAAAGTTCGACGAGACTTCTTCATTTCATGAAATCGAAACAACTAGCATGTACAATGAACAATCGATAACAATGACGTTTTCTTCTTACAATTAAGCAACGTACGTGAAATGAAAGATTTAATCGACTCATTTGGAATAAACGCGATAGGTAGCATGAGGATATAAAAGAAAGTGTGGGAAGATAATACAATGTTACTCGCGCAATAGAAACATGTATACATATACAAAGCGAAATGTTTGAAAATATAATATTTCAGGAGATATTTTATGAGAATGTGTAAATATCGTAATGAGCAATCCGGGAGTAATCAATTGAGTTTCTTCGAAATCCAATTTAGAATTTCTGAAGCATGCGTCAAGTTGCAAGATGTCTGATCGCTCGCTGACAGATTTTTTTTGAAATTAAAAGACATAGTGATCGTACAACAAAAATAATAAAGGACAATTCTAACTAGGACATACGCAAAACCGGTGGCATGTATTTTTAGTCGATTGAGTCGACTTGAACGCGGGTCACGTAATAGTATAAATTTGGTAGACTTACGCTGGCAGAGCGGCCATCGTATATATATGACTCATTATAAGTTAATATATCATTTGCATCATCAGACGACGGACCAGATAAAAAAAAACGAATATTTTCTAGAAGTGCAATAAATCGCAGGATAATATTATAAATTCTTAGCATCGTGTAAAATAAAAATGTTTCGTTAACAAAACCAAGTAATTTTTTATTTATCGCGATTTTACTGAACGATTAAATTCTGCCAGTGCGCTAAGACGAAATCTTGTACGTCTCAAAACACCGCGCCGGCTCGTAGTTCCGATATGTTTCACTGCTAACGCTATTGTTTATTTCCGAACGTTGACTCCACATGGCCGTTTTCGACAGAATACGTTCAGTATTGCAATCTGTGTATCGTCTTTGTTAAACTTCGATTGGATAAAACAAAATATATTGAGAATTATGTGTTAAAGAATTCTATAGTTGAAAAGAGATACATCGTCTGAACGTTATCCACGCAAATGCTAAATTTCTTCATAAGAAACTAATTTGTCACAGAAAATTAGATTTAACACTAAACTTACCGAGCACTATGAGTGAGTAACATGGTTGCCTTAGGAGTATAAGATTAAAATACACACGTAAATTTCATTTTTGTTTAACTTCCTTTGTGAGTCTTTTTGCGAAGAAAGATTAACAGTTACTGCAGTCATATTTGCAAAGTTTATTTATACATGTTCCAATAAATTTAAAAATTGTTTGGGTTGAAAAAAGTTAAGATTGTTGACTTTGAACTAGTCTAATTTCAATCGTCCCATGATGGCCATGACTGCGGCCATTTTGTTTATCTAAAAAATATTTTTGAAGATTCACACTAGAAGCCTCCCTTAAGATAGTTAATCAATTTTCTTCCGTGTAAGTGCCTTCATAGTTAAAATAATTTTAACAGAAAAAATCTGAGACGAGCCAATTTGGAACAGCGCGATAGGCTTTGCGTTAAACTATCTATCAGTCAAAAATCTTATTAAGTAGCTAATGTAGTAACTCTGTCAAGATTAAATTCAGATTCACACCCCTGAATGACCCTCTTGGCACGAAAGTGTAGTTGTACGAGCTTAACATGCAATTCGTTAAACAAATATTCTGATCAGTACATGTAGAGGCATTTATTGGTCAATATCCAACGATTAGAAAGTTTCATTTTCGCCCGGAAATATTTTCTTTCAATGTTTAAGCAATGCTTTATTGTCTAGCAAATTTTCTCCCGTTTGCAAATTCTCAAATGAATATTTCTCTATAAAACTATTTCTTTATTCACTAATTAAGTAAAACCAGTGCTGGGTACATCAAGTTTTCATAATAAAATCCCTACTTTCAACATTTTAATAGCCATTTGACACCGCATAGTCTTCTTTACGGTTTAATTAAACTGAAACATGACGAGAGATTTCTAACTTTGAAATTGTGAATCGAAATTGGTCTCTTGAATTCTTACGTTATTGTTCCCCCAACAATCGTACTAATACGTGCAACGAAAGAATGTCCGCGGATTAAGGTTTTTCCAAGCGCTTTGTTAACTCTACCCGCAAGATTTTATTCTGACGAATGGATTATAAAGGAGTTTCCTTTTACAGAGATAAAACCGAATCATAAATATTGTCTCGTGTTGCAATCCAATTATTCCCTTTCTTCTCATTGTTGAGCGGAGAAGATGCCGTAAGAATCTTTTCACCTACGCGAGTTTTAGGAGCATTTCAATCTTCATGGCTAATGCGAACCTTTGTTGTCTGTTTCTACCGAATGAATTTTTCAGAAGATTTCGTGGAAATCTTTAGATGTACCCGAACCTAGCCAACATCACAACTTAAATCTCATTCTTTAGGCAATTACAATTTTCACTCGTTTTCCTAATTATGTTAGAATTATAAATAATATCATAACAAATCTCTATACATTTCCTTTGATGCTTTCACTCTTACGTAAAATTTATTCATAAGTAATTGATAATTCATTGACTACCGGATAACTGACTGAAAATCAATATTACTTGACCCGTGCTGTATGTTCATAGCTGATGTATTTTAGCAATCACTTCTCATGAAGAATAATTGTTTCGTATTCATTGTTTTTACAATATAGAGGTTTTATTATATAGTTTTACAATATATATTTTGCGTACATACTACAAATGTCTATATAAAAGTGTGCATATAATTTGATTGTTTATGTCCATACGTGATTCACGGCGCATTGCAAACAGGAGCATATTATAACAAGATATATGCTCGACTAACCCCGGTTATGCATACATTAGGGGTGGGTAGGTAGCCGACATTTCGGGTTCGGGTCGGGTCGGGTCGGAAATTTTACTCGACATCGAAGTAGTAACACAGTAACATAGTAACCTGAATTTGGTATTGATCATTTCCGTGTAAATAAACCGTAAAATTTAAGTGCACGCATAGTTCCATATTTTGTTTAAACCCTTGCAGTATCGCTACTTTCATGCTGCGACGATTAGCATTTATTCGTACTTAATAATCTTTCCAATAGGATCAGACAATTTTATTTTCCTATACTGTCTTTATTTACCTTCGTTTCTATAATTTGATAACAGAAGAATTTATTTTTACTTCCACGTAGAGGAAATTAATAATATTCATATTTAGTGGAGCTTGCGTAGAATCTTCACCACAAGTCTGACTCGTTATTATAGTGCCAGGGGTTAATCTTCGGATGGGCAATACTTCCTTGTAAACATGAACTATACGTGAAATACAACTTCAACTAAAATAAAATCAAGAAGTGAATTATAAATATAGTAAATATACAGGGTGTTACTAAAGTCATTCACAGTCGGGAAATATGGATTTCTTGAGGTCATTTGAAGCAACATTTCTCTTTAATGAAAAACTCGATTGGTGTGAGGCAACCGAGTCAACAAGCGGTCGAAGCTCAGTTCCGCTCATTGGCTCAGTCATCTTGTGCCAGCAGATCCCGCCTTGATCACTGTTTCTCGTTAATAACTTGTAAACAAAGCCGCGGATTGCACTTTCGATAAGGAAAAAGCTACTTCAAATGGCCTCAGGTACCCCCGATTTCCGGATTATTAAACATTTTTTAATCATCTTGTATAATGTATATAACACAGCATTAAGTGCTTTTTAGCGTCTCACATAGGCACGCTTAGTGGAAACGAAGGTACAGGCTTACGCGTAAAACCCTGCGATATTTCAACTTTAATTAGTTATAAAACTATCATTCAGACGAGGTGACATCGTAACGTCAAGACATTAATAGTTTTAGATTATTGTCTGTTTTCAAAGCTTAATAACTACACATATAAACATGTTAAACAAGGAAGACCTATACGAAACTGTAGCATAAACCTGTCTCAATAGCCCCCATAAGCAACAATCTTCTTAAAACAATCTTCTCAAAAAACTTCATTAAAACATTGAAAAAGGGATAGGAAAGGAAAGGTGTTTTTATGAGATAGTTAAGAACGAAATAAGGGTCATAGAATCTGTAAACATTCAATATATGATACTACTTTCAATATGGTCTAAAAGATTTGTACATCTTTCTTCATACATTTGACTACTTTAAGAAACAAAAACTTTTTGGGTTATGCGAAAACTCTGAATAGCATTCATGTAATACGAATACTATAGATATACAGTAAGTAATAATAAAGGCTTATAGAACAAAACACTGTCAGAGCTAGAGTAAATTCTATGTTTGCTTACACTCGTTCTCACAGTCCGTGGAAGGACTGAATCGTTTCTTGTTAAAGTATTAGGAGTATAAATAAGTTTCCACCGTTTTTCATCAAACGTTGGACATTTATTGTGAAAGAACGGTAGCTAATATTTTATTCGAAGTATTGTCCATCGCTAGCCACTACTTTTTCCCATCTTT
The DNA here is from genome assembly GCF_028453695.1 of Augochlora pura. NCBI lineage: Eukaryota > Metazoa > Arthropoda > Insecta > Hymenoptera > Halictidae > Augochlora > Augochlora pura. The sequence goes on along the minus strand of NC_135778.1, from coordinate 22,747,893 downwards.
CTGGCAGCATACGGATACCGCGTCGGAAGAATGCTCCATCTTTTGAAGCTATCCACAAATCGACCCAATTTTGTGTATCTTCATATGATGTGAAGTGTTGCTGAGACAGGCCATGCGCCATCGATCGAAACAGGTAGTACTCAGAAGGAGCAATGTCTGGTGAATACGGCGGCTGGGATAAAACTTCCCAATTGAGTGTTTCCAGGTAGGTTTTGACCGGCGCCGCAACACGTGGACGAGCATTATCATGCAGAAGAATAACTTTGTCGCGTCTGGAGTAGTAGTGGGCACGTTTTTCCTTGAGTTCTCGGCTCAATCTCATCAATTGTATTCGGTAGAGAGCCCCAGTAATGTTTTCATTCGGTTTGAGCAATTCATAATACGCGAGACCAAGCTGATCCCACCAAATACACAACATGAGCTTTTTCCCATGAATGTTCGGCTTGGCTGTCGATGTTGAAGCATGGCCAGGTGGTCCCCATGATTTCTTCTTCTTTGGGTTATCGTACTGAATCCATTTTTCATCACCAGTGACTATACGATGCAAAAAACCCTTTCGCTTATGCCTGGTAAGCAGCATTTCACATGTGAAAAATCGGCGTTCAACGTTTCTCGGCTTCAGTTCATATAGAACCCAGTTTCCTTGTTTTTGAATCAATCCCAATGATTTTAAGCGATGTGAAATTGCTGGTCGAGTCACTTCTAATGCAAGTGTAAGTGCTTCTTGCGTTTGGCACGAATCTTTATCTAATAATGTTTCCAATTCCGCGTCTTCGTACACTTTCGGCCTTCCGCTACGTTCTTTGTCTTCGACGTCAAATTCACCGTTCTTAGACTTATGAAACCACTCACGGCAACTTCTCTCACTTAAGGCAGCCTCGCCATATGCTTCCTCGGCTGCAGATTTCTTCAAATTAAAGAAATCAATCAAAAGTTCCCACAAATGACGCTTATTCGGCTCAAAACTCGACATTTTCGCACGAGAAAAGATATACGATGCTGATACAAAATCGCTAATATTTTAAGGTCATGTTGTTGTCAGATGTCCAACCTTACGATATAACGTTTTACAACAGACAATTTCAACCATAACATACTAGTGGTGCTATTTTTTGTGAAAGGGCGTAAACTTATTTATGCTCCTAATAATTATATCTAAAAAAATTTCTTTAGCGAGCGAGACCATACCGGAAGCAAAAAAATGAGAACGCAACCACAGGGAAACATACTGGTCTTGTTTACGAGTTAACCGTAAGGACCATCGTAAACACTTTTTTCGCTTAAGTTTCTAGAACACCTGCACACTATTGCGTTTCGCCTCCAGGGCGAAATAAAAAGAATAGTTTTGAGGATTCCATGGACCAACGCGAATATTTGCAGCGAAAGATTCGTAGCGGTAAAATTTAGATGATGTCGTAGTGTCTTACGTGTTTGTTCACGCTTATGCGAATTGCTTCTGACGCTGCGAGCACGATATGTTCCCAAGAATCTATCCGTTGTGGGATATTCGTCCTGGTTTCTGGATCCAAAATATTAAAGTTGCTAGATGAATTAAAACAACTCATTGTAAAAGCGTTCTAATAGATCTGGCAAGAAGTATTTGGCCAGAAACAATATTAACGAATTAATTCTACGAAACGAAATTGTTCCGATCTCAATTGCTACGACATAAATATAAAACTCTTGGTAACTTTCAAGTGCGTATATGTTAAATAAATACGTGATACGTAACTATGTTAGTTTATTTTCTTGAACAATAGAATAAATAAAGGCAACAATGCCTGGGAAAAAAGTATTTGGCTAAGCGAGATCCTGGAAAAAAGTATTTGCCCATTCTAGTTTGCATAAAGACGAAGGATAATAATTTACTTTATATCCACAGTATCCATTATTTTAAGTAGTTCTACGTGCATATGTGACATTTTATACCGTCGTTTTAGTGTATTAACTTCTCTACATTTTAGTCTTTATTACGACAATAAACAGTCAGTCTGCATGTCCTAAATGATCTGAAAAGCATAAAATGTTGTACAATAAATTTGAAATGTATTTCGCGAATATCTTGTGAACTGAAAGTGTCCGACGATGACATATATTGGAAATTGTTTGTAATTGTTTAGAAATATATTTTGAGGTAATTTAAATCGGTGTTGAGTACTGTATCTCGAGTAATTATCAAGAATTTCTATACAGTTCATAAAACGATGTATGGAAGTTCAGTTTTCGTTACACATTAAACAAATTTTCATAAAACTCAAAATGATATTTATAAGTTTAGTTTTTATGAAATTATAAATCAAATATAAACAAGCATAAAATTTGTTAAAATGCCATGCTGTTAATTCAGATTAACTTAAAATTTACGTCACAGAAGTAGGTTACATCGCGCATGGCTATCTCATCAAAATATGAAGCATAAAAAAGATTAAAGGCTTCTGCACCGTGTCATTCTACACAAGTTGCAGCAATCGTTGCTCGTATGATCCGTTTTCCGGAACCAAACATTTCTAAGCGTAAATCTTTTCCAATCTCTCTCGCTTGGAATTTGAAACTTTACAAACTTCTAAGCATAAAGCTTGAGATACGTCGATTTCTTGGATTGATCTGTATGCCGGAACCCAGATGAATCTCTGTTGCAAGTAAGAGGATATTTTAATCCGACTTCAGACCTGATCCGACTTAAAGAACAATTCTTGAACACTATGAAAACTTCTCTCCCAGTTGGTTTAAGCAAAGTATCTTGTGGCTGAATTTATCTCGGATTAAATCTGTTGGCGTGGGTGCGGTTCGCGTAACGAGAAGATTGAACTGTAAGGTTTCAGAGAAATATCACATTTATTTCCGAGTTTTTAACATTCCCGTGAACTTGCCTTCACATCTAAAATTAAGCTCCAATTCTCTTACAAAAGATAATTGTCTGTAGAAAGAGTCCATGAAAATTATTCCTTTCAAGAATTGTAATTGTACATAATTGTACATAAAATGTATTAATATAATATTGTACATAAAATGTACAGAAAATTGAAGAAAACTATTCATTCTACAATCCAGCAAGAAATAAATGTGCCAAGTTTTTAGATGGCGTGAAAATAACATTAGTAATCTGTGAGCAATAAAGTCAAGGCTTGTACAAAAAGATACTGCAATTGAGTAACGAAGACATGAGAAAAGTTTTTATAACGTACACTCTTCTTCCACTTCTTCGACACAGTTCATTCTGTTTTTCAGTGCAGTTCCGGATCTCTGACGCCATTGCCGAGTAGTCGTGCCAAAGTAATTTTTACATCGCATTGAAACTCATTTCATAAAAGAAAACCACTACGCACAAAAATATCACATAGTCATATATATATAGTCATATATATATATATAGTCCGATGCGTAACAATACGGTAATACAATATACACGAAAGCCTCGTTTGTTTAAGTTTACTGACTCGTCTGGTTAAACGATCTTTAATAAAAGCACGAGACGAGTCAGTAAACTTAAATAAACGTGGCTGCATAAAATACGCGTAATTGATGCTGACTGCAGCTATTGATTGCTAAACCTTGAACTCAAAGTAGATCTCTATCGGTTGGGAAAATGAATTACCACGGTTACTGTGCATTTGTTTATATCCACTGACTCGTTTCGTTGCACAGACCACAAACATTCAATTATTACGCGTTTTACAAAAATATCATGGGAGATGAAGCTATGGAATTACCGCTGTTTGTTTATTTCAATAGGGTGAAAATAAGTAGCGTGGTAGAAATTTGATTAGTCAACACAACAGTGATGGAATTTGCTCGTTACTGTCGAATTACAAACAATTTGAAAAACAATTGGATTTGATTTATTTAGATAACGATAAATCAGATTTATTTGTGAATTACGAATAAATCGATTTCATTCAATGTACAGATAACGACGTACTAAATCGTGTTAGTTTTGATGAGTTTTATAAATAATCATTTACATTTGGATAACTCTTGAGAGTGGGCAAGGCGAAACTGTTAATAGTTATGGTAAATTCAGAATGAACAGTTTCTGTTTTGTAAAATGTGTATCAGTATAACCTCCATTCAAGACTTACTTAAACTAATTACCAGCAACGATCTACTATATAGTTTTATGTAAACACACATAAGATATGTGAAATGCTAGAATGAAGTAAAGAGTAACTATCTATAAACGTGATAGTAAATTTAAAACTAATGTTCAAAAGAATAAATATACTTTTATAAGAAATACTTTTATAAGGTAGATTATACGAAATAAGCAAATTAATGTTAAACAATTAGCTGAGAATAATGACTAAATCAATTTTATTCATAATATATTGTAGCTTTTGTGTCTTATTCCGTGCAATGCTACTTAAATTCAATCATCTCTGATGCTCCATGCGGCGCCATGGAGCAAAGTAGTCAAAGCGCACGTCCTTTTACTTTCCCATTTCTCCGTAACACGATGCACTCTAAGAAGACGTGGACGGATGACGAAGGAGTGGTTTTTGGTCGGAAACGTGACGGATCATTTTGCCCTTCTGCAGTACTTCAGCAGTCTCCTAAAATCATCCGTCTGGGACATGCATGCACGACTTGCATATTGCTGGTGGTCAAGACTGAGACGAGTGGACAAGTAAACCAGGAAAGGGCATAGCCGATTAAGATGGTCAAAACTGCCCTTAGAAGTTTTGCAATGAGTCATACACCGTTCGATAGCTGACCAATAAAAACTCATCTGTGTAAAATTTTAACCCTGAAACTTGTCCGTGATGGTAGTTACAGGGTAAATTAGATTTCGTGGTTTTCCGGCATTTTTCCACCTTTAGCGGCTTTCTAAAATTTAAAAAAAAATATGGCTTATTTTGGACGTTAAGCCGCATGTTATAGAACTTTTTCAGATTTTTCAGTTGCAAGCTATGATTATCAAAAATGAAAAACCCCCAAAAAATCGGAAAATTCAAGATTTCTCACTTTTATATTATATTCAAAACTTTTATATTAATTCCCCGATAAGGTACTATCACGGCTCGTGTACTCAATTTTTTTCAGATTTTTTGCCAACCTGCAACATTGTCAAAAAAACTGAAAACCCAACGTGTCGATGTTTTTTTTCTTTTTTTTTTTGCTGTCAGAATGAAGCTACTACTTTTCTAGCTTACCGCGAGAGTGGATCAAGTAATTTTAAACGTTATTGCATCGAAACAAATAATTTTTTAACCCTGAAAATGCAAATTAAGCGAGCAAAAAAAAATTGTAACGAACGGAATATATGCCGAAATGTTTCCGCTCATTACAACTCAATCGGTTAGTGCGATGGTTAGAGTGTACGATTTCACACAATCAATAATTGGAAGAAGTTTCAACTTAAAGAAGACAGCAACTCACCCAACCTAATACCACACAAATCAATAGTCAAATACCTAGGAGTAGTACTAGATATCAATCTCACATTTTATGCTCACATAGACTTACAACTAACCAAAGCTAAAACCACCTTCCGAAGCCTCTCTAGACTCTTCTACTGCAAACACCTAAATAAAAGAGTTAAAATACTTTGCTATCTACTCCTAATCAGACCTATCATATCGTACGCCTGCCCAATTTGGTACAACATCCTCAACTATAAAATGGAAAGAATAAGGATATTCGAAAGACAATGTCTCAGAACTTTCCTAAATATGCACAAAACTCCAGAATTCAACTACACTAAAAGTTACAAAAACAGCACACTATTAAACAAAGCAAATATTACACGTATCGACAACTACATAATAAAATTGTGCAGAAACTATTTTGCCAACAGTCACAAATCACCACACGTAAACAATATAATACAAAAACTACACTCCGACCCACAATACATACTAGACTCATTAAAATCAGGATACACAGCCCCCGAATTATTCCCATTCCTAGACCATAACGGATTTATAACAGATGCCAACAACATACCTATAATCTACCATATCAAAAGAACAAACAACACAAAAGCCATTACATACACTCCACTATGCATCCCAAACACACAAAACACTCTCAAATACTGCCAGCAACTCTCTGAAAAAGAAAAAACCAACACGCCTTCCAGCAAAAAAATTATTGGTGGCTCAAACCGAATTCGGTGCCTTATTAATCCGTTTTTTATATAAGGAGATGGAAAATGTGTTGGTATTAACCCAAAAGGCAGATTATTCGGATTTCCGCCTATTGATTTATATGTTGGTCTATCTGCTAGGTACTTGCGTAAAATTTGCTTTATTAAATGTAAATGAAATTTTGGAAATGATAGGTTTCTTCCAGTTATATAGTCAAGCGCCTATTGGCGCCCTCCGTGTCAGAAAGCCTTACTGCGTCAAGCGCCTCTAGGCGCCCTCCGTATCACAAAGCCAAACTGCGCTGGGCGCCTGAAGGTGCTCTCAGTATCACAAACGCAAAAATATTTAAGCGCCTATAGGCGCCCACAGTAGCCAAGGGGTTAAGTGAAACCAAAGAAAAGGACAGTATAAACTTTGGGCGCATACATAGGGTAATCATATAACTGTATTCATACATAAACCAAAGAAAAAGCAATAATAACTCATTTAGAGTGTAAGAATACTGCAATTATAATTAAGTCCGTATAAACCGTGCTAGCTGTAAGACTCTATCTATACTACATAAAACGTTTATATTTTTACTCATTTTTGTATAACCTCATTAATGTAATCGTTAGCCGCAAATAAAAATGTTTATTTAAAAAAAAAAAAAAGAGCGTACGATTTCGGTGCTGCTGGGCTCGGGTTCAAATCCCGGCGGAGGCTAAGTTTTTTTTCGTAAAACACATTTTATTTTTCCAATTCTATATCACATGGTTTATTCAAATGACTTTACAAATATGTTTGTAATGTTTCAAAAAGATTTTTTTTAACATTTGAAAAATATTTAAGTCAACATACATACAAAAATTCTCATTTATAGTGAAGTTTTTACCGTCTAAAAAATTTTACAGTGATCGGAACAAATAATAATCCGAGGGTGCCAAATCTGGAGAATATAGTGGGTGTGGCATTGTATCCCATTCGAACTGTAAAAGCTTGTGGCGAGTGATCAAACGTGTATGGTCTTGCATTTTCTTGGTGGAACACTACATCTTTTCTGTTGATTAATTCTGGTCTTCTCTGTTGAAGTGCATCATTCAGTTTGTCCAGCTCATGACAGTAGACTTCCGAATTAATTGTTGTGTTATCCGATAAAAGCTCAAAAACCTTTTTTTGATGGATTTTGGCTTTGGAAATGCTTTGAACCGGTTCATCTTCTTTGTTCCATGATTTTTTGCATTTGACATTGATATATACAACCCAATTTTCGTCCTCAGTAATGATGCGCTTTCAAAAATGGATAATTTTCGCAGCGACACTTTCTCTCCGTGAGAATATGGGGAACCCATATATCGAGCCTTGAAGTTAAATTCAGGCTTATCAAGTGGTTATAAACAATTGAATTTGATAGATTTAACTTCTCACCGATCTCATGTGTTGTTATTCGCCGATTTGCATCAACTAATGCTTTTATCGTGACTTTATCAGCTTCAGCCGGCCTTCCAGAGCGTGGTGCATCTTCGACATAAAAATTGTGGGATCGAAATTTTGCAAACCACTTCTGGCACTGGCGTACTGTCAACACATCTTCTCCATACACATCGATTAATTTCGTTGTGGCTTAAATAGCATTTTTGCCTTTTCTATAATAAAAAAGTAAAATATGGCGAAAATGCTGCTTATTGCTCTCCATATTTAAAAGGGCACCAACCAAAAACTACTGCGTAGAATCAATTGGACTTTTTCACACACAAGCTTTGCTATACCAGCTCTAAAAACATGTAATGATTATGCGGCTTAAGTGTGAAGGTGGATTTAAAAAATACAATTAAATCTTCTGTCGGGAAAAAACGAAATTACTTTCCGAACAAGCCAATAGATACAACATTTGGAAATCGCTTATAGGAAAACAAGAACGTCTGTATTCGTTACATCGGTCTAAATACGTGTGATGCATAAGTCGGAGTCGCTACGATTTAGGAACTATCAATATGTCAATGTATGGAAGATTCTATATAAAATCCTATTTCACAAAACGTTGCAAAAACTTTCGAATTATAATCAGAGGTTTTTTGTTTTACACTGAAATCATACGCAATTACTCTCGATGGATTACTTTTAAAACTTGTAGGTATGATAACTACATAGACATACATTCATGGATATATCTTATAATTAGAACACGAACATTAGTCTTGTAAATTGTTACAATATTTATCCGCAGAGTCATTGCGTTATCGAAAATTGTGCAAAGACTACTAACTCCGACAATTGATTTTTATATTTAGGTCATACAGGATGCCGCACAAAGATCCCATATTTAAGGATCTTTGCATTAAATCATTGTCTTCGTAATGAATCGACGACAATTAGAATAAATTCAACTAACGTATTCCTCCTTGGAGTTAGATAATGCATCACCACTATTGCATAACGACAGATTGGAAGGAGGGGATCAGGAAATTCGATAGAAACAATTAGAGATAAAGTGGACCATATTAAAAACCATTAAATCACTATCCCTCGGATTGCAGCGATCGAGTTATACTGACCTAAAGTATTTAAATTGTCAAATAATTATACAATATTTACAAATTGTATCAAATAAATTGATGTTGTATTAGGAATAACGAAGAAGTATGTTAAAAACAATGGTTAGAGAAACTGTTAATTGAAGTCGTGGAACTTATTAAAATGACTAAAGTAGGAGAGACATTTTTATCAGACTTAAGTTTTTAAAAATTAGATTAGAGAATTTTTGGTCATAAATATAGTTAATTGCATAGCTGTGCAAATATAAATATCCAAAGTATAGGTGTAAATATCTATATTTTGTAGATTGCTAAACTAATATATAGTTTTCAAAAATAAATAAGCAGAACATATGATGCCGTATCGAGATCTAATACAAAACAGTTGTTAACATTAAGAAAACTGTTGTCGACAAATTTTTTCGAAGGAAACAGAATTAATCAAACCTGTGTCAGTTGATTTCAACGTGATCTGTACAAACAGATTATTAGTCGCAGCGGCTAGTCAAATAGTTTCATGACCACCGTGGCTCGGCTACTCTAACTCAAACATACGGGGAAACTAAGTGTGACAAGACCCGCAAAAGAGCAACTTTCGAACTATGAATCACGCCGCCGGTGGCGACACGATGCAATACGGGAAAATTGGGACTAACAGATTTCCACTCTACCATTTGGGGCGCTTATGCACATAAGTACACACTCATAAATAAATAGGAATATTCCGTAAACACAAACAATTACGTCGAGAGCAAACTGATTATTAAATTATAGACCTTTAGGCAATTTACGGTATATGCAAGCTTGTAAAAAGCAATTAAACATGCACGTTAACAAAACATTTGTCATGTTATTATGTATATGAACAAAAATTGTGTTGTTAAAAAAAAAGTTTTTTACTGTTATAAGAAATTTTGCCTTCCTTTAGAATTTTATAAAACAATTCGATAAAATAAACATTTTCAGTAGAATACGAAATTTAATGGTTGTTAGACTACGGATTTTATGCACTTGTAACAAAATTATCTCGATAAAATACAAAATTGCAAATATATTAAAAGAATTGAAGGCCATTACTACTTTTTCCTTAACGTATTAAAACGTTTACAAGAAGGAATACATTTTATTGACGTTATCGACGTTTATGACGTAAACTGTAATTTTATTGACGTTGCGGAGGTATTAAAATAGTTAACACCTTAGTCCAATAACACCATTCATTCATTTTTATATTTAAATAAACCACAGTTCCTTCATTTTAACTTTGTTACGTCGAACACAAATTTGAAAATTGTTTCCTCTATCTTCAATTTAGGTCAATAATTTAGAAATCTTCGTATACTGTAAAAGCATTACTTTGTATAACGTTAGAAGCATTTAAACGTGTGTAAACAATGTTTGAATAGACTTAGGCATCTTTAGCGTATCTTTGGAAATCGTTCAATTTGTGCTGAAACTTAAGATGATATTTTTCTTTGGAAACTGTTGGGATACGCTATAATACAGACCTGTATTTAAATTTATATTGAATTTGACTATGATATGTAACTGCAAACATTTTCGTAAAAGTTCGAAAATTTCAGAAAGTAAAAGCGAACATCTGGTAGCGTGATAAACGCCTCTTCAAGGGTCCGTTGGTAAAGTCGACAACAATGCGGAAGTAGTAATGGGCTTTTTCGTAGAACCAGGCCACGACAGTACACTGAATATTAGTGTATTCTTATATCTAGTCCTTGATTATACTGTAGAGCCATAAATCGAGCCGAGATCTTCACTAACCATGCGAATGGCAGGGTAAAGAAAGGGATAGGTTCCATAGATCAGTGTGAGGCTATTTCGCGGTGCATTGATCTCCTTCACAAGGATGCCAGATTTCCTCGCCGAAACGACTGAAATCCTATCTATATCCATGGCGGCTATGATATCTTGCTTACAAAGAAGTCGACGTAACCCGAACTTGCACATAATTATGACACTCTGTATGCCAGCAGAGTAACTCACAAATATCCTTTTCGCTCGTGTCATAATGCAGTTTTGGTTTTTGCGAGTAGAATTAACCTTTGAAGAGAATCTAGAATTTTCTTCCTCATGCAACATATAATGACCAGTAGGATGAATGAGAAACAATTTTCAACAAAATTTGCAGGTCCATCCTGTATCTACAAAGCTGCGTACCTTCAAAATTTTTTAATTTATATAAATAGTTCATGTATTGTTTTTCGTTTAATTAATATACTCTTGTAAGACATTACAAGAATAATATTGCTATATAGCGTTGATAATTCTGAATAACTATTTATAGATTAGCGAACTTCTGCATAAATATATATATATAATTGTGAGCTAGTTTATACGAACTAGCATCAGGGCAAACTTTTCATATCCTATTAAAAGTTTGATAATGCTTCAATGGAGTATTAGAAGTTTTATTATGCTGCACAGAGCTGGAAACGTATTATTGAATCTGTGCGATTTTTGATAGCAGACAGTCATAGATCTTCTTACTAATGCAATATTACATGACAAGAAATGCTATTAATTTTATTACATTTCGCTAGGTTTACGAAACCCTCCGTGCTTAGATTCCGTCATTCGGATGTGAAGGAAAACTGAACCAAGATAAGCTGCACCTACGCTTTGACGTGAGGATTTGAGGGATGAAATAGGATATCAGGAATAAGGGGTCAATACACCGTTTTCCTTCTATTCGAGGCTCTTTAAGGCACCCAGTGCATTTCGCCCACCCAAGAAAACTGACGTAAATACTTTTTCCGTATACTGACACATTCGGAGTACCCTCCGTTGATAAAATAAACAATCCCTTTAATCCTCCGAAACCAGGCAATTGCTGATCTTCAACTGGAATATTATAAACAAATTTGTTTTTTTATTAACCCTTACGATCGTAGCGTGTCATATGTGTCCTAGCGAGAAACGTTTTATTTTAGAGAATACGTGAAAGAAATGTCGCTTTCTAAAGCAGGTAAAATTTCTTATTCTAGTTTGACAAACGGTAGTTAAAAGCATGATGTTTCAGGACAGAATCTCCGTTATAATTATTACTACGTCAATGTTGTTTTAGCTACAATTTTGAAGCGTTTATATTATACAATATATTCTCTGTATTACGAATAATGTAATTAATCCCCATGAGCTCCTCTGATAATAATTCATCCACGTTGTATTCTAAACATTGGAAACTTTTTGACTTCTTTACGATTATGTCGTAAATTATATATATTTATATATTAGTTTATAACTAATATATATATAATAAAATAAAATTGGTAAAATTGAAACGCAAAACAAAAATTAATAAAAACCCTAGGAGAATATTTTGTGCATTAAATGAGAGTCTTATAAGAGTTTATTATGTACATTATATTGTGTTCACAATGTGTACATTTGTGCATGACGTATAGATTATTGCGCGCGGGTTGCTTACATAAAGAATTTTTACTTTATAAAGCCCCGAATAATTTAAATCGAGTTTCATCGAAACAATGTGTATCGTTCCGAAAAACAGAGAAAGAAAGAGAGTTTTAAATAGAAAGCTTTGATCCATTAATTCACACGTGCCGTTGATTTACCCAAAATGTTTCGCGCCTGTTTATCTGCTCTTCAAAACGGCGCCGTGGAATATGTGGCTCGTTGAGCTCTCCCACCTGCAATTAAATTGCCACTAACGAAGCCTCCCTAGTGAATGCAGGCCCCGGCCTCTCATGCAGACGACTAGATAATTTTCAGTGCATGTAAAAGGCGATACTGTAAATTACCAGCTGAAAAGAGTCGATAGTTCACCCGTGATAAGGACTTATCGTTACCAGGCAATGATCTCTACTTGTTGGTCACTCTTTCTATCACGGGTGACTGATTTTATTATTTTATTAAATCCACAGCTTCGAAAAAGGCAAACCAATTTTAAAACAAACAATCGTTATCACGTTCGTTGCGTATGTAAAAATTGCTTCGACATTATAGTCAGGGAAATAAATTAGTTCGTGCTAATTTATTTCTGTTAGTTTCGTTAACAAAATATTTCTCACGAGCTTCTCTGCCACATTATCTTATCCAGTAAGAAATTATGCACTGTGGTGCTGCAGACACTGGCACTAAGGGCACTTTCAAGTTCAGCTGCGACCTTTGTCACAATACTCCTCGAATTTTGTTTTATTTTACACATTATCCATTTATTACTCGTTTATGTCCGCACTTTGCTTTGTTCCTTAAAATTTTTCAATTTCCCTACCTGTCAATGATACCTTGAATTGTAGACAATTCTCGGCCTATTCAGAATTTCCGAAATCTCTCGTAATTTTTTTGCACTCATTGTGCTGATTTATAATATTTTTTGTTCACTTTCAGTCGTTTCCTTTCTTTTTTATCCTATTTGGGTACTACGAACGTTACATATATCAAAGGTAGCACACTATCTGTTCTGACAAGGTTTCTAGACATACTGATTATATTGTTGTAGTCATTCCATGGATTACCAGATAATTATCACGTATACTGTAACGAAAAGCGTTATGGTACAGGAACTGTAGGAATACTTATTACGCATACATTTTCATCCATGTTTAAGAGTTTTATTAACAATTTCATAAAGAATATAAGTAAACAATTCTTTTTATGACATTTGTTCTGAATATTTCAAGGAATACGCACACATCTCTTTTCTTAACTTTTTTGTAATAAATGAAGTTCTGTAATGTTTACGTTGAAATTGGTTGCTGTACGAATACATTCTATACCCACTGTATAGAAATTGTCTGCGAGTTCGCTCAAAAAATATCGATGTTGTATTATTTTTTCCCATAGAATGGTTATCCATTAATGTGTTATACGCACCTGTACTGACAACGAAACATTTTTCATTCATCTCTCGTTCCTACACCGTTTTATTTGTCCATGGACGATCATATTTCATACTGTGCTCTGTACGAATTATTTGATGTTCAATAATTTAAGCGCGCTATGAGAGTCATAAATCATCACTCACGCCACGAGTAATTAAATGCGAAGCCTTTTTATTGATCAATTTGTGTTCGGAAGGGGGATCTCCCTGAAGTGGCAATTACCGTCTTTGATGAAAAATTTCACTGCAGTAGAGATTTTTGCCGGAAACATTGAACGCATTGTTTTCATCGCTAATCGTTTATAATGAAAATTGCCTGTCTGTACAGCTTATTCGACCAAATATCTACAAAAACGTTTCAATAAAAAGTTTCCATTAGATTTTTCCATGGTTTCCATCAAAAATCAAATTTGCAAAACTGCACAGAATGAAACGAATATATCTTGTAACCATATATGCATGTATAATAATCGTATGATTTATTTTAGACTACAAAAGGAACAATCGTTGGTTACCTGTCAACGTCAAAAAATTGACATTGTTTTGAAGTAAAATTTAAAAGTTCTAATAAATTAATATTTAATATTATCATTCACATTGGTCAAACGTGGATGACATTCACAGAATTTAATTTTTGTAATAATATACTGGTGCAAGCTTTTATAATTACTAAAGTCTAATAGAGGATAAAAAATATTAATCGTCATAAGTAGGTCACGAATTTCGTATATTTATAGTAAAATATGCAATTTGAATTGGTAAGATAAAATTGTGAAATTATAAAACCGTAAAAATATACTTTTTAAAATAGCTCTACGCATTTTTGACTTCATAGCATTACAGTTGATTTAAAAAGAAATTTAACAACCTACTACGCAGTGATCTTTCAATGATTTTACCTTAGGAATTCGCAATAATTGAGAAAATCCTTTTAGGGATACGTTCGAGCTGACTGTAAACAATGAACGTCATTTTGTAATAGGTCCTTGGATTTATTTTTTAAGTCAAGGTGACATAAGCTTTTTATCGAATAAAAATGTTCTCGAAATTTTTACAATTACGTTTTGCTTTGGTCGAAGTGCTTACTTTTATTGCAAATATTTTTTTGTTATTCTATCATTTCACAGAATACCTACGACAGTAATCGTTTTAAGGATACTTTGGTATATCATATTTGATTTATTCATTTTGATTTTTTAATTACTTGAATGTATTTGCTTCTTCATATTTTGTTTCAGCAATTTTTAATAATTGCATACAGTTCAATCACATTTTCAGTTAGAAAGAAACCCATTTCATTAATGTACATTGCACCCCAGGCGAGGAATGAATATTCAACACCGTTTATTACGCTTTTAATACGATTATTATTCAATTCTTCTCACGTGTGGTGTCTCGTATGAGTTTTTCTAATAGAATCAAGTCGATTATGCGCTGTTGTGGTGAATTTTTATGTATCAAATTTTTAGTGAAACGTGTCGTCCGTGCTTCTACTTTTATATTGATTATTTCGCTATCATTTCAAAATGAACAGCTGTACAATTTCCTAATTATTCTATTGTTAACAATCTTCGAATATTTAAATTAGTCTTCTGCAAACTCAATTGGCAATATGATTTTCCATTTACCGTACACGAAGTTGTGCTCGTCTAATTATAGATACCTAAACATCGACTGATTTTTATTGATATTTTATGCCATCAACAATTTTATTATTGATACAATAAAAATAAACTCGAACGTCGGACATTCTTCATAAAAATTGAACTCAGTATTCTTAGAATTATTCTTATTAGTAAAGTGAGTGAATGTGAGATTATATTCATTCCAATAAGAAACTTCGCGTACATTATTTTACATAATGTATATCGACATCATAAATGTTATTTTTTGGTTCTGATTAAGATTTTCCTGATAAAGATTCTTTTTGTCGGATCATTTTTATTACAAAGATAGGATTGAATGATTAAGAGAAGCGAGTGGCGAGAGAAGTTTAAATTTATGTTAATATTTTATATTTGTATTTAACATTAGTAAGTAAATATTATCATCAACAAGAATTATTTACAATTTTATTAATCAATCTTTCTCGGCATATTTTCTAAGATATTATATTTCTTCTAGGGTCAGCATTTGTTTCGTAGACTTTAATGAAACATGTGACAATTTTAATTAGTTGTGAAGAATTGATGAAATGAGGTTGTATTTTTATTTAGAGAAATGCACTTTCAACGCGTCCGATAGCAGCGTTTATTTCGGTGACAGCCATCATTTTATAGATATAAAATTAAAATGTCAATTTATAAAGAATGAAACATTTTCCATATACGGAAGCGTCACTCTACATTTATCAACTGATAGAGAGAAATCCGTGGATTTGAAATTCTATCGAGGGAAACACTTCTCAAATATGAAACTGTCAGTCTATGTTGATAAGGTGATTAATATAAAGTAGCGCCGCTGAATTTTTGCAATTTCCGTCGCATGGCTTGTGAAATAACACAGAAAAATGCACAGTTATGGAAAGTAGATCAAGAATTAATGACTATTTGTTTGAATAGTTTCCATTGGGCACAGATAAATTTGAGTTCTAGTGTTACGCGTTTAAAGTGAAATATATTTCCGTTAGTTATTTATTCATGCTTTGCAGCAGGTGGAATTCATGGGTATGAGCCCGGTGGGATACGATGGACTATAAGGGAATTAGTCCCAGCAGAGGTGTGCAATTACTTGATCCATTGGTCGTTTCGTCGTGTTTTCAAGATTGTGGCATGTCAGTCATTTTCAGTTTGCTAACTGGGTAATAATGGCGTATCAAATTGTAATTCGACTTTTCCACAGCACGTTAGAAAGTTCTTTACTCAATAAATCGTTAGCTGTAACCGATTTTGGAACTCTGAATAGGAAACTGGGCTTTCCTACCGTATCTCTAGACCGTTATGATTACGATTTATACTTTGAGCTTTGAGTGTAAACATTGACACATTGTATATTATTCTATCATTTTTTTATAGCTCAAGACACACTTACAGTCAGTCCCATAAGTATTCGCACCCTCATTGCTTATAAGAGAAATCTGTTAAAATCAAGAGATGCATGTAAAATTTTGCAATAAACTTTTTATTATGAATGAACACATGTATAAAGTTCATATATACCAAATTATAACAAAATTGATTAACTAATAACAAAAATATATTGATTTTACTTTATTTTTACTTTTACTATATTTATATTGATTTTACATTTTTTAATTCTAGTTCTGTATTAGGCTTTCTCCAAACCTTCCCCCTTCCGTCTCATCCAAAAAATATTAAATAAGATAATAAAAAATCATTGCAAAATTTTACATGCATCCCTTGATTTCAACAGATTTCTTTTATAAGCAATGAGGGTACGAATATTTATGGGACTGACTGTACGTGTCAGGTTTGGATTGTGCAAGCGGAATGCTCTAAGATCGACCAAAATTTCTCAAGATGAAAGTGTCTTAGATCGTTTCCGAACGTAGAAAGTGATAGAAAATAAAGGATAAGTAACAAAATGTGTAACTTTTTCATTTTTCACTTTTACATAATGGCACTTTTGCCAACGAAATTGTGAGATTTCTTTGATAAAAATAAGACTAAACAGGGTATACTTTTGGTAAGATTACATTGATTTTAATGAAAAATAGAAATATACTTTTCATATTAATATTGAGTTAAATATATTAGGAAACTAGTGAAATGTTATCCTAGACGAAATTTTTATTTTCTTAGATTATAACCTCTCCGTGTAGAAATGATTGTGTAATTTATAAAGTTGTAGCAAGATAACATACACCAATTAATTGCATAAATAAAAGTTAATTAATGATGAACAGTTTATTCTTTAAAATGGGACAATCATTTCGATATGGGGGGAGTATAAAATAACAAAATAAAAATTTTGTCTAAGATAATGTTTCTTGTCTAGGTGATTAATTAATTTTATTTTAATAATTAATTTATTTTTTATTATATTATTAATGTAATATTAATTTCAATATCGTGTTAGGTCTTATTTTAATCAGAAAAACATAACGATTTCATTGTGGAAAGTCCTATTAAGCAAAAATAAAAAATGGAAACGTTACATTGTGTTATTTATCCTACATTTGCTATTCTTTTTTACGTTCGGAAAAGGTCTAAAACATTTGTCTCCCAAGCGGCTTTGAACGGCCTTAGGAGCATGCTGCTAACACGATCGAGTCTGGCTTGAGCCTAAACGGTTCTGAGAGTATGGATTTGCTTTTTTCTCGGACAATAAATCCATTGTGGCCGATACCTACTAACATTCCAATATTAATTAAATCAAGTAGTTTAATTGTATGAATGTTGTAAGGTTGTGGGGTAGCAGTCAACGAATTGTATGTATTTGTTGTTTTAGAAAAACAGCTGGTTTCATCAACAGGTTGACCTAATTAAAAATTACAAAATAAATATCCCTTAAAAGATGAATTCCGTACAATATTTCTTTTCTTTGCAATGTCAGCAGTAACATATTTTCGTTCGAGGACACATTTTCCGCGTCCGGTTCAGGAGACATCATTTTGATTGAAATATACTTACTACGGAATACATATGAGGAACGCGAAAGGGTGCATGTTACGGGGCGCAAGTCATATTATACTTACAACGTTGGGCGGCAGCCGGGCGCCATCGTAACAACGACACGTATACGCGCTTTGCGTGTACAATGTGTTGAAAAAGAATGGAGTTCATAAATTTTGAGGTTCGCGTCGGTCACCAGAACGAGTGAAAATTGTTTAAAAGCAGTTTCTTGTTTCGGTACCATCGTAACTTCAAGTTTCAACGTTATTGAAAATTTATGGGTCAAGTAACGATCGTCGGTCCACGGCTACCTTCGCTAGAAAAATTAAATTTGAAGTGTACGTGGCGGAAGACCGAAGTTGGACTGAAAGCCAAGTTAATCCGTGAAAAAACTCATAAAGTCTAATCGAAGTTCTTTTTAGCAACACCTGAGTATTTTCGACTTTTTCTTGTAAATAATACAAGATCGAAATAGAAATTAGAGACTCACAGCCGGAGGAAATTCTAATCCACTATTAATCCAATAGAAAAGAAAGAAAGCAAAATATTTGCTCTCGGATTTTTAAGAAATACTTCTACAATATCATTAGTTTCTTAAATCAAATGAAAATCCAAGAAGTTTCGTATATGAATTTTATTTTGTTCAATATGTTAATCGTTAAATTTTTGCCTTTCTGTTTTCTTTAGCTCTTATATCATACATTAAACCAAAGTCTTAATAAATATTTCACATATTATCTCCCAAATATTGATATGAATTATTGTTTTATTAAATATAATTAGTTATTAACCGTGGAGTTACGATGGATCTAAATTCTATCCTTACAAGAAATTACAAACGATAAAGAAGTTCCGATCATCATAACTGGTAAAAAAAACGTGAGATCAATTACTATCTATTAAAATCACATAATATTTACATAATCAGAAATTAAAATCTCTATTTAAATAATTCGAAGAACTTATAGCGGACGAAATTTGTTTTAGATACACTCACATTGTTGAGAAAACAAAGCAAATTTTCAAATCTGTCGCATAGCATGCCCCCCCCCCCCTGGCTTGATAAATAAACGAATAGTATTAAAAAGGAAACGCTTTCCATTATTTCAATTCAATTTATTTTAGGATACAGTGGACCACATTTATATCGAGACAGTAATAAGCGTTTCTTTTTAATACTATAACAAATTCTTTTTAATACTATATGTTTATTACTACATTAATGTAAAGCTCTGTAATTATCCTTGGATTCTTTTTGTTGGTTCGAATGCTTTTAAGAAAAATTTGTCAATAATCTAATAACCGTATTCTAGAAACCCCTTGTAGGTACGTGCGTATGCAGTCTGCTTCTAAAGTGGCTGTGCTGATACCCAGTGGCTCGAGCGATACGTCTTACTTGTGTCGCCATTCCGTCGTCTTTCGGTCCATTAAGCCGTGATGCTTTATGAAAATCGCAAGCGTCAGTCTGCGCCTAGACTTAATGCGATAAGGCGGAAAGTGGTCGTCAACTTTTTTACGTGTTAATTTTTCTCTGCTTTTAAAGTCTTCTAGACGTAAATACCTTTAGCAATCAACGTAAACACGTATATCATGCTAATGTAACGAGATAACAAGATAAATATTCAACCGTCCAGCTTGTGTGCAAGATTTCCAATATTTCAAAATTAATAATCTATTGTATAACCAAGCAAACCTCAGCGAACGATTTAAATCCATAATTACTATACTGCGGATTTCATGCATTTACGATAAAAATGAGTAGAGCAAAATAGCAACATCGTTTAATTAATTTTAAAGTATTATTTTGCATTACCGTCAACTCGCTAAAAGCTATAAGAAAATGATTAAATGTGTATATGATTTCTACTACTTGCAAATAATCAAGATAATTTTAACTTTTATTTATTTAAATTAGTTATACTAATAAGTATATTGACACTGATGAAATAGAGAAAATTCGTTTCTTTTTTACTTCGAGAAAATGTACTAGTAAAAATGCTATAAGTGAATACGTGTAATTTTCTGAAGTAAATTTTTATTACTATTTTCTTTGACAATAAGGCAATTGGCGTCAGGCTATTTATAATATAATAAGATTTATAAAATCCAACAATATAAAACGATTTCATATATTGGAAAATATGTTAAAAACATTGCTTCTTAACAAATCAGATTTGAAGTGCCCATTACAGAATTTTGTGTAGTGTAGTGGAACTGGTTACCGTGGAGTGATCAATTGTTGATAGTTAACTTCATATCGATCGAGTAAGACATATTACATCTTTAATAAGGAATATGCATTAGTCGATAAATATAAAGTTAATTATACCCGAAAACAAACGAAAGACATAGAAATTGATCCCAATAACCGACTCCTTTACTCTATTTATTACTAGACTGTGTTTGTAACAAAAACAAATTTTAGTCATCTATAAATGTTGCTTGTAACCGAAACCTATTTCTGTTGTTCATAATGCTTACCGAAAACTAAAAATTTCTAATCACTTGTAATCAGTAATTTGTAACCCCAACACATGAAAATTCACGTTCTCTAGTCATTGCATTTTTTAACATTCCTTAAATTTTAATGATCAGCACACTTTATATCAATATACATTAATTTCCCATCAATAATGTTCTCCTATTAAATTGCCGACGTAATATGTTATATTGATATAATATAACATGTTACATTGTTATATGTGCTCTCTGGAAGAATCCCATTATGACATAAAAAGTAAAGAGATTCGCAGACTATTGGTTCCATTTCATTGGTTTTACGTCAGTTACAAAAAAATCGCAACGGATTCAGTTATTTATGAAATCGTTGCCGATTATCCTTTGAAGCTTCTGCGCTAAAAATTAATGCAATCCTCATCGATCCGCTTATGGAGGGAAGATATTTTAATTTTAATCTACGCAAATGAGATGCAGCTGAAAATGATTCTTTTACGCTGTCGCTAATCACTTGCATTATTCAAGCAGCGTAGAGCTTCTTGCTACCACTTGTTAGATCAACGGCCGCGCTCACGAATTCCTTTATCTTCTAATTTGTCGCGCTGCGGCTGACGCGCGCCCTCAACTTTCCGAATAACCCGCGAAAAACTGCCAGGAATTTCTTCTTCCCGGCATTTACCCCTGAAAACGGACACGCCGGATATAAATAGCCCGGTACGTTCAACGTTGGACCCTTTGAGCGTGGAAAATATTGTCAAACAATTCGTGAAAAGTTCCTCTCGCGTTGCTCAAGCTCGTCCTGGCACATCGTTTCAGAAAGTAATATAATACGGCAAAGCATTACACGAGTAAGTAAGTAAGTTGAATCCCTAAAGTTTCTAAAATGGAGATGCTAATTATCAGACTGTAAACGGATAGCCATCCCTACGAAATATAGACTTTAAGCAATGTTTAGATAAAGTTCTTGCTTAACTTTTGAAATATTTAACGTGCCAACTATTGCACCCGATTACCTGATGATTCATTCGATCTTACAGCAACTTTTAAATTGAAATTTAAATTATGTTTTTGAACATGTTGTTTTCAAACTATATTTTCCTGACATCCTTAACTCTGTTGTTCGCTTGTATCGCGTTGTATTTACTACATAAAAGTACGACATTTCGGGGGTGTCAAATAGACTGCGCATTCTATGCATTATAATAAACTAGGATTTGAAAAAATTCATGCGTCTGTTACTTTTAAATAATTGAAATTCCTTTCACTGAATGAAATTTCTATTTGATGCATGCGATGAAGAGAATTTCTACTGAGAGGTAGACGATATATCTGTGATTACTAGACAGCGCATTTTATGCGTTCATAACGATAGTTGTGTTTTGAAATAATAAAATAATTGGAAGAATTTGCAAGTATGGAAGTATTACCTACAATCAACTACAATTAATAAAAGGAGAATGTCCATAAAGGACTCCTGTTTCTTGTTATAGATGCAATGAATTTTTATTTTGCATAATGATCCACAGTCTGGTTATGACATCGTTACGAATTTCTAACTATAATAACATAATTGAGGAAGCAATAAATATAACATAAAACTACATGTAAAATGTACAAAATGTTTACGTAAACTGTTTGCTGTAATTTATCCTTACATATCATCTTCCACAATTAGAACAAAACTACAAACACCCCGTAAGCATTATAAAGTATTTACGTATTTATTCAAGTTTCAAGCATTACATGCTGAAAACATGTTACGACGCAAATCCTCTGAAATGAATCCAGTAAAACTAAATAATGTTTCAACGAAAGCAGTCGGCTGAAGCGGTTATTTACACTTCACAAATGTTTATTTAACGTGTTTGTACTTTGCGCATTTTAAAACAATATTTCGCTTAATTTGGCAAATATCCTCGTTTCCGAAGTGCTTCCTCACCTATTGTTGAGGAGTCGTCAGATGTATGACAGAATCCTCTGAATATTGCACTTGGTGCCTACTACTACACTCAAAGGACCACCCACTGTGTGTGGGACTAAAAACTGTTCCTAATTGTAACACGTAACCTAACCGTTACGTATTCTGTCTATCTCTGTTCTCTGTACTGTACTGTCTACTCTGATCTGCTCTGTCTGCTGGATGTGTCTATACTGCCTGACTGTTTGTTCTATTCTGTCTGAAGTTTGAATCTATTCTCCTCAAGGTCTGTACCTTTCTGTGTTGTGTTTGAATCTATTCTCCTGAAGGTCTGTACTGTTCTGTGTTTGAATCTGTTCTGATTTGCA
>NC_135778.1:22623126-22725019 GCF_028453695.1 Augochlora pura | reverse complement strand
TTTAAAAAAGCTATTTATTTTACAGGGTAAATTAGATTTCGCGGTTTTCCGGCATTTTTCCACCTTTAGCGGCTTTCTAAAATTTAAAAAAAAATATGGCTTATTTTGGACATCAAGCCGGATGTTATAGAATTTTTTCAGGTAAAAAAAATTTTCCCGTTAAAATCAGGGTCGCCACAGTAATATTCCTGATGAATTAATCACAAATAATATATTATAACGGAACTGTCAACATTCATTTTTATGGAAAAGCTGTAATCAAAATATATAATAACTAACTTTTTTTGTAATGAAAAACTTAAAAATTTAAAGACTGAATTTAACTTTACTGTTTTTTTCAGTTGCCAAATTGATTAACTCCACCAGTCACATAAAAACTGTAACATTACCGACGATTATTTTTTGGTTATTCTTTCTTGTTAATTTTATACATCGTTAAATGAAAGCTATATCTGTATTTATGCATTCTACATTATATATGTGAATCTATGTTATAACAGGAATTTTAAATAACAATGTACATCATTTCATCGCGTTTCTCGACTTTTTGTTTTATGGAGTTAGTCGATGTGTGCACTGAACGGCTCAACTGTTGAATTATTTCTGTTTCAAGTTAATTTTTACATGAACATTTTAGTTCTGTTATGATACCATAATTGTAACAGCTATTTTGATTGATAACGATTCTGGAGAAACATCTATTTCTTAACAAATATTTTTCTGTACAATATAAAAATTTATGCTATTTCTCAATTTATCTAACATTATTTTGTACTAGATACAGGATAAATATGGATGGATAATCAAATCGTGATTTTCATGTAGAGTGGCGATTATATAAACAATGATCATAATATTCTTTTTAATTCTGCTATTACGTGGGGTGACTGGTAGGCTACTCCATTTGTCTTACAAACAAAAATTCGAGTCATTTAATGCAGTTTTTAAAAAGGTATACTGTATTAAAAGCTGTCCGTATACGTATACAGGGTGTTTCAGCCAACTTGATTACTTCGAATAATTGCTTAACCCTCTGTACTCCGAATTTTATTTCAATTTTGTTACCAGCAGCTCCGAACGCTTTTAATGAAATCAAATAATTAACGAGATATTAACCATATAATTGTTAATACGTACTTACTGTACACGAAATGATGTCTGCATGTCGAAATGATACTGTACATGAAACAGCATTTTTAATCACTGCTAATCTCATTAACTATTAGATTTATGACGTATAAAAGTTCATACATTCTGAATTTGGGACTCCATCGACCTGAGGTACACGAAATAGATCATTCCGTTGAATAAAATCAAGGCAACCTTGAAATCTCTGAAACGTTTCTTACCATAAAAAAAGGTATGTAGCTTACAAAATGTACTCGTCCACGCCATTCAAACTTCACGGTTCCAGATTTTCATGAAGTATACCGTTCAGTCATTGTTCGAGATGCTCGAATTACTTGGAACAACTTGCATTTGTCCTCCACTGTAAATATGGCAAAATCAGATCCCTAGATAGGTTCTACTATCTGACATGTAACGGACGCCTTCGTTGCTCGTCGAGGATAGGACGGTGGAAGCAAATTAGCTTGACCCCCTAAACACAGGTGATCGTCGAGGCAAAGAGCAAGGAAGTAGAGCAACTGCGAGATATCCGATTGTTAATCAAAACGAGGAAACGCGGGCGACACATTGTCGGTGTCCGCGTGGCCCATACAGCCGGAAATAGCGTGGCCACAAAGCAAATTGAACGTCGCGGTTAAACACTGACCTCGCAGCAACTGACGCGAGCAAAGTGAATCGGCCATTGGTACTATGCGGATCGATGCATAGACGGCCAATTTTCGAACGGTGACGATAAACACTGCTGTTCGATATTTTAGTGATCAAGACCCCTCGGAATGATGCACGTCCTGGCCAGGAGTTCGTTTCGGGAAGGAACCGATGTTCTCAACGCGTCAGCACCACCGGATTCGGCCGGCCTGTCCGCTTCAGGCCTTCTCCATATAATTCCCTGCCTCGCGTAAAAATAGACGACCCGCCCGTGCCACGCGTCTAAGAATAATGCGCCGCTACCCTAATTTCCACCTCGTCTTTCCGGATAAACCGGACCGATGGCCAATCGATGAAGTCCATTTATCCTGGAATCGCTCGCATTCACCGGGATTTTTCGGATATTTCGCAAGGACGTGACCGTAATGCCGGCATTCATTGATGGGGTAGATATGAATCGCCGATTGGAGAAGATCCGAAGGATTCGGAACCTGGTATCGATTTTTAGACGAAGTATTATAACGACACCATTGTTTCTGCCACGGTTTCTCGGCTCGACGCGCTGCTCCATCGATAGGGTTAGCGTCAAAGGAATCCTTGTGTCCGTCTTCGCAATGCAACTGCGTCAAAGGAATAGATATTTGCATACATGGAGGTCCACAGCAGTACAATTCAAATACGTTTAAAATACACATACGAAATTTACATTTACGAAATACACTTCTGACCGTTTGCACTACAATTCCTTTCACAGATACTCTGCTTGATTAGTACGTCTTCGTTTCAGAGTTGAGCATTATACGAATCCATTATAAGAATCCAATAGAATCAAATTTTGTTCGACTTATCTTTTGAATAAATTTTGTGAATCAAATTTTGTTCGATAAATAAAGTTTAGTTCCAATAAATTTTTATTCGAATGAATTTGTAAATGTCTATTTATATCAATCGCATGTATCGGTACTATTCAATAATTAATGAGACAAAATTTTTTCGTAAATTTACAGGTTTCCTCCTTAATCAATATTTGAATCTTATAATCTTATAATTATATCAGCAATTCTGATAACATGAAATGATCAAAAAATTTACTAGAATATTTATTTAGTTTAGTTACTAATATTTAATATAATTGAGGATATGAAAAACTTTCAATTCGAGTAATGGTTTAATAACAAAAGAATCCGAATGTTATATTCTTAATCATTAGACAATATTTACAAGACCTTGATATAAATTAAATTCTTCCATTTCACGGTTTATTCGTGAGTGTTTAAGAAGATTGTAGCAATGTTAGCTTTTTTATGCATACGTAGTCAATAAAAACGTGTTGAAACGATTGTGTTTATGATATCATGATATTTTGAATATTATAAATATTTGTTATACTATTATTTGTATTATTAGTGTAACATTACACTCTTAAGTTTAAATCTTCCAAATTAATCGTTGCAAGTCTATTCACAGCAACGCTTTCAAAAAGGCTTCGGAGAAATCGATTTAAAGGTTTCATGAAGAAATTGAACAAATAACGCCCAATCTGAGAATACCCACAAACGAATTTTCAGTATTTAGGGCAATCGATAAGAGAACAAAGAATTTAGGTCTATTGTTTGATGTCCTGGAAAAGATGAGACCAAATTTAAATAGCCAATGAGCCCTATTTCTTATTTCAGGTAATTTTCTGTCCAGAGGAAGAAGATTAAAACGGAACGAAAAATTCTACAGATTTTCATTGTCTCAGTTCTGTTTTGTTTTTTCGGTTTCGTACAGACTATGTTTTATTTAGAATATAAAGAAAATTCAATCTTCCTTTAATCAGTATATCGATTTTTCATTTTATAAACTTTCGAATATTAACCTTATCGGTTTTTCGGAAATACGGCAATATAAAATCAGCTTGCTTAAACTTTATGGAATTTAGAAAGTTTGGGAAGAGTTCTAAAACGTTGCCTACGATCCTGTGCTTACAGATGATTTGATTCAAAGTTCATAGATGTTCGAAGTTCGGAGTCTTCGTCGATTCTAACTTCCAATCTTTATACTGACGTTAGACAATCTCCTCTCGCGAAAGACATGTTGAAATTCGTTCTTCTGATAAGGGTGTAAAAGATAAAATCATTAGTTCAAACGAAATTAGAGCCAGGTACGTTTAATAAACAGTTGCGTATTTATTAATTATGAAGTGGATATTTATTTATTAATTATTTATTAATTAATTTATTAGGTAAGATAAACTTTGTTACAATAACTTCATCACATACCAAATGTATAAAACCAGAACGAACGTAACATAATATCGTAAAATAACTAACCAAATTCATGCGCTCGACACATACATAAATAGACTGGCGGATATTTATATAAAATAAAATTGTGTGTGTTACGTCTTACGTATTGTCTGTTACAACTACTGGAAGCCACTTTAGGATTTATTGAATTATTATTCGAAGACAAAATTAATGTATTGAAACGTTTCTATTCTTTCCATTTTTCTAATGTTTTCAATTGCATCTATTTATTGTGATCATTAGACAGCTGATCTTTATACAAAATAAAAATTATCTACCTTGATTACAACAAACAGAAGTCAAATAAAAATGTTGCCTCTGTTAATAAATTTAGTAAATTGAAAATAATACAATAGTATTCTTAAAATCGTCAATTGTGCACTTTGCTTGATTCATTTTTTCTTCTTTCCTCATAAATGCATACAGCCCGCCATATACTTTAATCACAAATGCATAAAATCCATACTTTATTTAATAATTGATATAAGATTGACATAAATATATCGTACATTTTACAATAAATTTACTCGATCTTCGTTTTACTACTCGAAATCGATTTACTCGATTTTCATAGTTTTACTTTTTAGCTCTTTAAAGTCAAACACCATGTCTTGATAATTCTATATTTATTTATAAATATTTCGCAAAATAACTTTCAGGATAACGATTGCCGATCAGGTTTATGGGTAGGTTTCGATTTCCAACGGTATCTGTTATAAATTTGAATAAATAATATCGAATACGTAGTGACCGTGAAATTGTGGCTGCGGTATGGAGCACCGGATACATGAAGTAGTCCATCGGAATGGTCGAACGTTAATTCAGTTGTAAATTTATAGGTTGAAATCCGAAGGCGGTTAAATAAATTCCACCAATCGAGATGCGCAAAGAAACAATTACCGATAAATAAAATTTCATTGACAGTGTCGTTACGTATCTATGTGAAAATGATCTACTAATACCGATGTAAATTGTTGATGCCAGAGGAAGTACAATGAAATATTAAGGCAGGATGTGCCACAGTGTGCGATGCTAGCAGTGGTGCACGTTTCTAATCAATCCTCTGTAAACATGGTGGTAATTTGATATAATGGTAATATAATTTTAAATATCATATTGCTTAAACATAAATGTAGATAACTTAGCAGCTGCGGCGTAATTAAATTAATTGAAGTTTTATTATGTAATAGTGATATGAACAAATTAAAATTGAGTAGAAATTTAAAATACGAAGTAGTTATCAGTTCAAGAATCATATAATATGATAAACTGCGTCCTCATAATTTTAATTTCATTAGTTAAAGTACTTCGATTTGTGGGAATATTTATGGTTGATGTTAGGTACATAATGTGTTATAAATTTTTCTCTACTTTAATCATTTATCTGTTTATCCATAAAATCAATAATACATTAACGACACGTACTGTAAATAATATTATGCCCAAATTACCTTATATCATTAAATAAACAGTAATAACTGATGAGTTAAATTTTAAATACTTTAAAGTGTATTACTTCAGTTACTCCAGTCAGTTCAGATAAATAATCGATCACTTTCATGCATAAGGCACAATCACTGCATGGATTCTTTTACATGAAAACTATGCCGATTAATTTCAAGAATATGTAGAAGTATTTTCAATTTGTTGAATACGTCAGTAACAATAGCCAAATTTGTTCATCAATCGTCTGTTCACCCTCTCCCTATTCAAATCAATAAACTGTGCCATCCTTTAAGAACACATTTAAATATTCCCCATTTATAGACTCACAGTTATACGACAAGACGCGAATGACGATGGACCCATGGTGGTTTTAAACGAAATCTGCAATTCCGTTCTTCGATCACATTACCCGCAACGATAACCATTACGATACTAGTAACACTTCAGTTTTTCGCCATTGTGTGCGCTGTTTACCATCCACCCTGTCCTCTTACCGGAAGAGGTAAAAAGCCCTGTGGTCGCACAATCAATCCCTCCTTAATCGACTAAAACGGTTCACTCGATTATCCTCTTAACCGGATAATAGACGTCAGTGTCGTTACCACGTTCTGTCGCTAAGGTTAATCGATTATTTAAAATCTAGTTAATCATCGGATAGACCGGGGGCAAGTATAGTTACCTCCGGGTTGCAAGGTCCTTGCAAGCTACCGCCACCTAGCGCAGAATCTTTGAACATTTTTCACTCTGCGCATAGAACCGCGCCATTTTAAAATATGTTAGGGGTTGTTTCATCCCCTATTCGATTCGAAGTGGAACAGCTAATCGATAGGCTTCAATTATATGAGTTTCATTAGTAAATGCGAGAAAATCATACGAAAATTTGTTGTGCAACTGTTTACAGGGAGCGTGCGAGGGTTCAAACAAGTAATAATATAGTTTGTTTGTAATATTTTATACGAAGACATTGCTTTTTATATGTTATTACAACTTCCGTAAAAATTACAATTCCAAACCAACTGCCGAAAATAGAAAATAAAGAGAAGTTTCAATATTTCTTTAACTATTTTAAGAGATTAAAAATGGCACATTGACATTTTGAAACACTTTTAAACTTTCTATTGTATTGGATTTTGTCATGAATGTTGTTCTACGTATTTAATCATTTTATGTTCCTTCTTGGCCTTGAATTACAAAAGTTCCATTTAAATTCATAAGTTACTAGTATACAGGGTGTCCCGGAAATCGTAGTACAATCGGGTAGGGGGTACAATCGGTAGTACGAACTTTGAAGTCGATTATCACGAAAACGGAGCACCGGATAAAAAAATGTTATACCAAAATATTTTCTTCTTTTTTGATGTAGAATCACGCCCGACCCGGTTGTACTACGATTTCCGGAACATCCTGTATATTAGTAGCTATTTATAATATGCGCAAAAAGAATATCAACGTTCGTCTCGATGACACGAGTACAAAAATATGTAAAAATTAATGGATATCCCTAATGAGTGTCCCTGGAATAAAGACGTATAGAAAAATTAGTGATTAAATTACAAAAATTAAATCATATAATTAAATAAATAAAAATCACTTATGTTTACAGTATGCCATCTTTCTGTTGCGAAGTATACGTTCCCTCGTGTTTTCCCAGGCAGAAAAAATAGCCAGATCTGAGAACCGTGTTCTACCGATCCCAAGCACAAAGAAGCACCATGAAAACGTCATGCCTTTTACTTTACGGGCGACTCAGAAACGCGTAGAGGGATGAAAAGTTTCGCTGGTGACAAAAGTTTTTGTGTAGAGCATTTGCTACTGAAAGCTACGCCGCCAGTTTCTATAAACGTGAAATCGCTTGCCACGAATATTCCTTGGCTATAGTAGCCGGGTCATGGGTCTTCTTGAATAAAAAGGAAGATCGAGAGAGGTTGCGGATCTCATTCAACTCTTGTCTACGCCTGGTTTGCCCTTTGAACTGCCGCTATCTAGACTGATAACCAATTCATTGTAGACATAAGAGAAAATTGTATAATCACTCCTTCAGCGGATATTTTCTTACAATAAACGATATTATACAGGAATCTGTCATAGTTTTATAAACGCTTCTTTGAAAACGATGTTCTTAATTAATCTTGGCCAATTGTGTTGCTCATATTGTAATTCATAGCTGTAGCACAGTAATTCACCTGTAAAAACCTAAACCTTCACTTTTTTCTATTGAAAAATTTATCTTACTTTTAATGCTAAACATACTTAGCACTAATAGTGACTGATTTATCAGATGTTATAAAAGTTGTAAGATTGCATTTACTTAAACTTTGTAAAAGTTTAACTTTGTAAAATCTGTTATCATATATTTTTTAAATATATAAGACAAAATTTCGAATGTCTCTTAGCTGAATCGTCGTTAAATGTACATACATATACAGGATGTCACGTAACTTATGGTACAATTCGGTAGATGCGGATTCTACGTTAAAAGACCAGTCAAAGATATAGAATAAACTTTTTTTTATTCAAGGCTATGATAATATTGGATAGGAATTAAACAATAGGAATATACCAATTCGACGTCTCGAAAGCGGAGTCTTAACAATAGAAATATTATTCTTTTTTCAATTCATTTATTAACGTAAAATCAGCACCGCCAGTAATATGACACCCAGTATATGTTATTAGTTGTTACAGAGTTTTCTTTATTATATCTTCACCCTGGCATCCATAGTATGCTAGTTGCATCAAATTTTATTGCAACATATGCTTAAGTAAAGACAAGTCAATTATTTTCCGTAAAAGTATGTTTTTAATTTTAATAATCCCGAATTAGAAAATTGCTTATTAATCGCTGGTGGTTTGTTGAGTGTTAAGGACAGTTTTCAGAATAATTTGTATTTTTTATTCAATATACAAATACCCTTCCAGTACATCTGGTCATTATGTTTTCGTTAGCTAGTTGTTTATTTTAACTAGTTATTCCACATATGTATTTTTGGTCTGGGAAGCATATTCTTTCTAATTATGTCACTCAACGTAGAATGTTCGTATCTCACTAAAAATCTATCTTGAAAGTGAATTTTAATTTAAAACAATGTGAAACGTTGAGAAAAGTTCACATGCTAATTGAATTTCACCTTTTTCAGTCTTATCGCGTTGGCTTTTCATCACCCTTTATCATCGTCGTTTTCATTTCAGCCTGACTGTGAACCAAGAATTTTTCAAAAGCTCCGCTAACTTGGGCAAACTATTACACCGTACTAAAAGATTATAGTTGCGTTAAGAAGAAAATTTAATCTCGGGTGCAACCGAGTTGAATAAAATTCGGCTGATTAATTAAGGTGAATTTTGACCTTTACATTTCATAACAACCTATTTGCATAAAAATGTTTATCATTTGTATACAGAATAGGGTCATACTTTCATTCATTTGGAATATTTTCCGGAAGAATGGACTGTACATAACAACCTAGCATAATTCATTCAATCAATTAGATTATCAATAGATTGTGAATTTAACAGTAAAAATTAATAAACAAGTCACAGATTAGTGAAGGCACAAGGAGAATTTACTGCTGGATTACTGTTTCTGCACTAACATCGTTAAAAGAAGAATTACATTTTTTTTATCTAACTTTTATTTTATATAATTGATGAGGAAAATGATTATTTTGCATAAAGATTCACAGTCTAAGAATTATTATTCTTTCAGTACGTCATTTCTATTGTATTGGTATTCACTGGACCTTTCTACTCAAATTCTGTTTAGAAAATTAAGAATATTCAATAACATTTCATACAGTGAAATAATAAATGTAAAGGCTATGATTGTATGAAAATAATCGAGTAAAAGAGCCGCAATGTATAATGCACCGACTCTATAGAAAAAAGCCTTTAAAATTTTACGCTCGTCGAAATTCGACTTTTTTTTTATTAACGAAATATAAAAGTCAAGTGCACCTTTAACGCCATTACAAAACTCATTTTTTTAAACGAAACAACATTCCGAATAACCTACTATGTTGACAGAATTGATAAATTCTTAGTTATAATTTTGTCAAGAAGGTTCACCGTTCGAGTGGTAGAATTTTAACACAGTAACGCACGTTGCATCAAGAAAGTCAGAGAACGGAAGAATTTCCTCAAGGCGGAGTTTCTATGGTGCGTGCCATATAAATTCCAAAGTATGCAAAACAGTCTCTGGTGGAATCTGGACTTCCCATGGAAACCGCATAAGGTAACAACGAGTCCAAGGCGAAGCCATTTCAGCGGCGCTTAACTATAGATATACACCACGAAATTCCCCGCAAACTTCTTACCCATGTTGGCTGGCTTGGCCGAGATAGAAATTCAAGATACATTTCAGAAGCTAAAAGAACAGAAGTAACAGTATTTATAAAACACCTAGTAGTATTATATTTAAATAGAGGAACACCTGAGGATAATTCACAGACACGGAACTTCGTTAATATCACACCTGAGAGATAAGATCTTAGATAAGAGTTTCAGTCCAATGGTAGCATTAGCATTAAACCGTGTCATGTTGAATCTCGGATCATTAAGAAAGAAGGACAAATAATTCTATATAATTGAAACATTTTATTGGTCGAATATGCACGAATAAAATTATGCTATATGCAACTACGTAAAATGCAGAGAAACATGCATGTGAAAAAAGTAACTAATTGTATTATTTTATATTTCTATGTATGTAATTTTGCAGTGAATGTAAGCGATCTCTTTTTCACATTTCTATTTCAAAGATTAATATACATGAGAGTTTATCTAAAAATTTGGATGGTAAAAAAGTTAGAAAAGTAAAGTGAAACTAAGTGAAGTTAAAAGTAAAAAAAGAACGTATTACGCAGATGCATATTTTTGGGTGTGTTAAACTTTCTCAACACACGAGTCAAACTACTGTGTCAACGAAAATATTAGTTCCACATTTTTATATTATTTTGTATCTTTTATTTATATTTTATTTGCCGTGCACACTAAATGAAATAATATTGCAATGAGAACAATATGTTACATGGTTCACTGTAATATGTACCATCCCTTGCTGGAGAAAAGGCGCAGAGAAAAATGTAGGACCTATCCCCATCAATCTACCTATGTCAACATCCTCGAGGGTAAACGCGTTTCCTTTATTGGCAAAAATGATTCCTTTCTATTAGCCGCAATTTCCAGAAAACGTGGGATTCGAGCCTAGCCGCTTGTAAACAGACAACGTGACGTCACCGTTACCGCCCCGCTCTCCTCCTAGACTCTTCCACTTTGTTTTCATTTTAGACTTTTGATTACTACTGGCTAAGTTACACCATGGACCAGAGACGTGATTAGGTGAAGCGGGAGACTAATCCCCTTTGTCCCTCGCTTTGATTTGTTTATTGGTCTTCTTATTTACCAGTGGAAGTGGATTTCGGGAGGTTATAAACAAGTGGGTGTACTATATTTTCAGCAAGGTACAGTACTTTTTATTTAATAAGACGTGTATTAAATAAATTATCAAATTTTACTCAATTGTTAATAATTATTAATAATGTAATTAGATGAATACGACAATAAGAGATAAGGTTATAAACATCTTTTCTATTATTGGATATATAATATTTTCTACTTATTGAAATTGCGAAGTAAAGAATTGAATTTTTATTGGCATTTGTCCCTTGTAATAATATTTCTTTAGTTAATACAGAAAAATTGTATTATTTTAATTGCAATAGATTCTAATTGTAATCTCTGTTATCCATTCAGTAAATTTAACACATAAACTAAGGCCAGCAATTTTCTTAATTGAAAATAAAAAACAGATATATGTCCGAAACTAAAAATCCACATATTTATTAACCTTATAATTAATATATTATAAAGGTAGTTTTGAAAATAATTTTAGTAATTCCGCATAGCATGATATTCTTGAAAGTAAATTTCTTTTAGCATTTCGTCATGAGAAATCTCGTGAGCGGTGGTTTATGCGTTAAGAGTGAATAAATAATTGCATCCATCACTTCTGCATTTTGTTACGCTAGATTCACTATCGGTACTACTATGCTACGTGACGTCATGCTGTGCTGATTTATTTGTCTCCTGTGATCCTCTAGTCACGGCTGGAATTAGTTCTGATTGAACAATCACAGTGCCCCAGACTACTTCCTTACCTGGTGTCATCAACAAACTACCAATTAAGTTACAAATGAAACGAATTGTACCGCAATTTTTTTAGTTCCTCCCTGTCTTGTCCTAACTTAACTCATCATTCTGTTGCTGCGACTCGGTCTACAAGATTCGTTACAAAAGAATGTGAAAAATGAACGCGATTATGAAGACGAATGAGAATTACTGTTAGTAAGTTTAAAGAACTTTCATGTATGTATGAAATTTAAGGCACTTAAACGAGATAGAAATTATAATTCCAATTTTAAAATTGGACAGACTTTAGAGGAATGTTAATATTTTGTAGGATTTTTTTATTTGTGTGTTTTACTAATTGTCAGATAGATATACGAAATTTAATTAATAATTCTGGTATTTATTATATAATATCTTATTATTAGATCCAAATTTTCATGTCTTCAATGCAAAAGTAAATTTTGGTTTAACGCCTGTGTGATGTAAATTCATACTAAGCGAAGAACTTTTGGTAAAATTACAAAGATATAAGGTAAAAAATACGATAAATTAAAAAGTATTGATTACAATAGTATGTTCGGCCAATTCTTCTCTATCTTTTAAGATAAGTCCAAACTTTCTAATGTTCTTATTTTTTATATTATGCTTCTTCTTATCCGAAATAATGCTATTTTACAATAATTTATATTTTTCGAAAACTGTGGGTGATAGAGCTATTTTGCTTCCGGATTTGTTTCCTGAATGTCAAATTCTCAATGATCACAGACCGGATATTACAGATTAAGAAAGAAATTTAGTTGGTAGTGTTATTGATTATGACTAACATGAAATCATATTCATGATCAGTGACTATATACTATGTAATCAAGTAATTATGATTATGACTGACGTAATCAATGTAGGTCTAATCGTTGTTCGTACTGTATTAATACAGTACTCATTGATCATGCAATGATTATTTGCTTTTATTATGATTAACCGAGAAACTTGGTATTATGAAGTCAGGTATCATTAATCGTATTTTTCTTTTTCGATTATGATTAGCTGCAAAAATTGTTATTACGCTAGTTAATAAGATTTCTATACAGATGGAAAATCTATCTTTTATTTTGGAGCACATATTTGGACTCAATAGCAAGTGATGAGAAAAAATAAATTAATCATTTCATCGCGATTACTAATTTCGTGATTACGTGTTGCAAATTAGTAACTACAGGTCATTGATTATTAGTGATTATAAGTTACTGATTAATGATTACAGGTTACAGATTAATGGTTTCAAATTACTGATTACCGATTATTATTATTCTAATTAATAATAATAATCATTACTGATTTATTCTAAGAACGGTTAATGCGCTAATGGTATTTAAAGAATGTTCATGACAATAAATTAAATGAAGTGAATATGATTCAGACTGATCATTTTTAGCAGCTGTTTTTGTTATTTTGTCGGTTATTTCATTAACTTGGACGATAGCATGAGGTTAGATGTCGTATTCACATAAATAATGGTGTTTTTCCATCATATTCTCCACTTTCCTCGCGCAGTATTTGCACAATAACCCTGCAATACTAGTGCAGTCGTTTCAAGCGACACGTAGAATCGATGTGCAATTAGCGAAATCGTGGTCAGTGTCAAACGCGATGCCCAAAATTCCCCTGTGATTAACCTAAGTCCGATCTAATTTCTAGGATGTCACTGCTCTCTGTCGGGGGTATTCTTGATCGTGAACGAAGACGAAGTATGCCGAGTAAATGCGTGTTAGAGTAGCCGTGAACGGTCTGATGTTGAAAGTTACTGGGATCCTGGATTCTTGGTGTCATGACGAACCCGAACTTCAAAATCGAAATGAAAGTTTTCTAATTAAGATCAAACGAGCTACTTAACCGAACGAGTAAAATACGGATCCAGGCTAAACTATTCGATGTTGAAGGAACTGAAAATATCACTGCGCTTAGTATCAGGAGAAATTCTTAATAAACTGGAACTTCGGTTATCGGGGCTAAGCAGAATGTCATGATAAAAATTACTTAATGAAAGTCAATTGAATTTGCTTTTTATTGATTTTTATTGTAGATCGTTTCGCATGTGGGTTTCTTTAGATTCAGTTAATTGTATGTGAAACATTTTTGATATGAAATGATATGAAATAAAGCTCATATTAGAGGACTCTATAATTGCTTTATACTAATATTTCTTATTCTCTGAGTAAAGTATAGAAGCTTAATAATTGATTTTATTCGTGCTGTCTGCATGCTTACAATGATACGCGATGCAACTAAAAACGCTAGCTAAGATATTAATAAGTGTAAGTGTAAATGTGAGGCTCTTTTAACAAGTAGTTATCCGGAATAAAATCTTCAGTAAATTTACAGAACAAAGAACAATTCACAAATTAAATGACAAAACATGGCGATTTTATTGAAGAATGAAGCATAATGTGTAAACAAACGAAACTTGTATTTGTCGAAATAATTTCAAATTGACAGACTAAATTGTACAATTATAGCAATGAAAAGTGCATCTACTTCACAACTCAGTAGTGTATACAACAAAAATATATATGCATTATTTTCATCTTTCTGAAATCATTAAAGAAAGAATGAAATAACTTGGCTCTTGTTTGTCTCAATTAATCCAGAGATTTCTCATTTCGCATAAAGATTTGCAGGCTGCAGAAAACAATACATCACAGTACGTTCCAGTTTAACTGTTATGCATATGAAAGCATTTGTTGAAAACACAGATATTGAAAGACTTACTTCAAATTCTAATATTCGACATCCAATAATATCGATATATTAGGTCATCCCATAAGTTCTTTCCGCGCCACGCTATGAGTGACTTTAAGTGGCTGCGTTTATATAAACATGCAGGCTTATCTCTTAGCTGCCGTTTATGGCATCGGTTGCAGTCGCCCTAGAGCTCTTTCAAAGTACATTTCGTTGGTGACAAAATCTCTTTTAAAATTTTTTCTGCACCACTCAATATGGAGAGCCAAAAGAAGCATTTGCGGCATGTTATGCTTTATTGCTTTTAAAAAGGCAATAGTGCAAAGGAGACTGCAGACGAGATTTGCACCGTTTACTGGAGTGGTACTACGACTATTAGGATCATCCGCAATTGGCTTAAAAAATTTAGAGCTGGCAATTTCGAATTGAAAGATGAAGACCGCAGCGGCCAGCCAGCAACGACGGATACGGACATTATCAAGACCGTACTCACTGAAAATCCGCGATATAGTGTGCGTG
This sequence comes from Augochlora pura, assembly GCF_028453695.1. Classification (NCBI taxonomy): domain Eukaryota; kingdom Metazoa; phylum Arthropoda; class Insecta; order Hymenoptera; family Halictidae; genus Augochlora; species Augochlora pura. The sequence continues at coordinate 22,710,128 of NC_135778.1, read as the reverse complement.
AGATCGTGGAAGCCACTAATATTCCCAAGACAACGGTACGTAAGCATTTAATCAATTTAAGATGGGATATGCGAATCGATATGAAGTTTGGGTTCCACGCCTATTGACGGAGACCGGCCTTATGAACCGCGTCTCTACGTGCGATTTGAATCTCCAGCGACATGAAAGGGATCCTTTCTTAAAGAGGCTTGTCACTGGAGACGAGACTTGGATTTTATACCAAATTGTGCATCGAAAACGTACTTGGTCTAAGGAAAATACACCTTCAACTGTTGCGAAGCCTGCACTTCATCCGAAGAAGGTTCTTTTATGCATTTGGTGGGACTGGAAAGGTGTAGTGTACTGCGAGCTCCTTCCTCAAGGTGATACGATCAATGCTGATAAATATTGCAATCAACTGGATGAATTAAAAAGCCGCCATAGCAGAAAAATGGCCAGAATTGGCGAACCGACGAGGCGACGTTTTCCATCACGACAACGCAAGACCACATGTTGCGTTGACCGTAATACAAAAATTATTACAGTTTGATTGGGACGTTCTACCTCATCCTCCTAGCTCCCCAGACCTTACTCCATCCGATTATCACTTGTTCCTCTCCTTAAAAAATTCTCTCCGTGATAAATCTTTCAAATCCATTAGCGAAATAAAAACGCACCTAGATGAATATTTTGCAAATAAGCTTCAACAATTTTAGAAAGAGGGCATAATGAGGCTTCCTGGGAAATGGGCGAAGGTTATAGAACAGAACGGTTCATATATAACATAATAAATGCACCTTAAACAACAAATATCGTGTATTCATTTCTCATGAATAAAAGGGAAGAAACTTATGGAACACCCTAATATTGTAGAACGGTTCAGAGGAACACCGATCATGGTAAATTTACAGTGAATGATTTTCCGACTATCTAACTGCTACTATCGCGTGCTATATCGAGCAGAAACATACCCGAAAGCCGATTCACTGTCGTCAAGAAATTTGTAATCCCTCTTCATAGACGACTGCTCACCTCGTAACCTCTTATCAAGCCAGACTACAGGTATTACATGCGGTCGATCGGAAAACAACTGTTGCGAGCAGAGGATATTCTGATTAAGGAACGCTGTTTCGACAAGATTCCCCTTACAGAACAATTTCATGGTTCGGAGATCGGTAATATTTGGCTAAAATTCACCATTTAAATCGTTCAATCATTCAAAATTTTGTTGTAATTTCGTTTTCAAGGTCCCTGATAATGAATTTAGTGGCAGAAATTAGGCATTTAAAATGGTGACTTGAATAGACGATTTGTGGTAGCCTAAAAGCAAATTTACATCCTTCTCTTAAGATGAGCCTATAGTTACTATAATTAATCGCAATTAGCTGCGCTTGCAATATCGTTTATGTTAATATAAAAGTTATAAAAAATATAAAAATACAGTCTAAACTTGCATTTTTATATTTAATAAGAAATAATTGAAATGATTAGTTTTACTTTAATAAATTTATTTTTGTAACGTTATATTTCATTATAAAGTTGTCTGTAAAACTTAACCTTGGAATTCAAGGATTTCGAAGGGTTGCCAGTATAGGGAGGGGAAACAAATATCTTGAGATATGAAAGTCAAAAAGTGACTTTTGACCGAAAATTACCGACTTCTGGGCCACTTCGCAAACGACAGTTTGCGGTCGATAGCCTTGATCCCAGTGTCACCGCTGGGCTCCGGATCTCGTTTGCCTTCAGAAAAGTTTATCCATTCAAGCAGAGTCTACTCTTATCGCCCTGTCATTCAGGAATTTCTTCCGTAAAAATGCCGTTCGACCGTCCCTATTCCCAGCGGTCACTTGCCATATCCTGAAATTTCCTTTCGCCGGCGCGGCAGAGGAGAGAAAAGCAAAAAAAAACAAAACGGAAAAGAAGATCGCACGTAAATGGCACGACGACCAGAGAAAAAGAAAGACAATGGAATATAAAATAGATCCGACCGGGGAAAGAAAGACTGCGAGACGAAAAAGAAAAGTGATGAATAAAAAGGCATCGCAAGAACGAGACGGTGGAAGAAGAATAGGAAAATGGAACGTGAAATATAGGGACTGGAAAATCCACACAGCCAGAGAAAGCATTGCGTTGCTTTGCTGTGGGCGTGACGACTGATCTTTAAATCCCGGACGACGGGGGTGGGCACAGGGTCAAGTCCGTTGTAGTCTTTTGGCATGGCAGTGAAGGTTAGCTCATCCAGAATCCACGTGAAGACAAAGACGATTGAAATTTCACGTGGAGCTCTGACGTCTTCTGAGTCTTGTTCATAAAAGAGTCTACAGACAAGCTTCGTCGATTCTGTCAGTGGAAAGGTAATGGAAATATTATTTCTCTTGACTTCGGTGTTTGAAAATAATACTTATCGACATTTACGTCTCGTAATTTTGGGAAGAAATATTTCTCATAAAACATACTGATAATAACTGACCGTGAAATTATTATTTTTATTATTATTATTATTATCATTATCATTATTACAAATATATTTCTGCTTAGGACTAGTTTATTAAAAATAAAAGTATGATTTCTTTAATTTGCGATGAACTGTGTAAAGAAATAAGATAACAAAATGTATTGTTCGCAGCCTGAACTCTATGCGATAACAAATATTGAAGTAGTCAAGACGCTATCTTAGTTTCCAAGCGATTAAATTATGTGCTTTCGTCATGATCGTCATGAATTCATCAGCATTTATCCCCCGAGTACCTGTTATCTGTTTATGCTAGTCGTTAGTCCTAAGAAGATAGTAATTAATAAATATTCAAATTGACAACAGTTATTGTAAGTGAAAGCTAAAATAGCCTTCATGGGTTTTATTTCGGTTATTCGAGACCACAAATACATCATAGTCAATAATCCTAGTCGAAGGTTCGCGATATAATGTTACCAACGCCCCAGTCAATTAATCTTCCAAGCTCGCCAATTTATTTACTTGGCTGTTGCATCTATTCAAACATCTGCATTCATCTTCATCCATCCCGAACCCATTTTATCCACGCTTAATCAGTGTCTACTGACTTAAAAAATTAATCTCTCGAAAGTATGATGCAATTAAGAAGGATTTGCCTTCATCGGCCAATTTAAATCTGCGATCACGTATCTCTCGGCATCAATCTTCATTAAACGATTAGACTACTTGACCTTAAATATGTCTTTTTTAAACTTCTTTAGTCGTCCTCTTATATTTATTTTATCCCAGATATGATACGACAGCCTTAACGCTTTACATAACAACGCACATAACAAGACATTGATTATTAGTTGCTTTATCAAATAATAATCACATTAATTTTATTAAATTAGGTAATTATTATATTAGCATTGGTAATTATGGTAATTTCAAGATTAACAATTTTCGCTGTGTAAATTCCGTATTCATGTAAAACCCAATTTGGGTAAAGTAATTATTTGTAACGTGAATTTATTTTACATTATATTTAACCAGTTCGCTACAGTACACTTGTCAAAAGCAGCGAACTGAAGAGTAATATAGATTTCGATATTCCGATTAAATAGTATACTTTATGAAAGCGTTATATTTAAACAAAATATGAAGATAATCGAATGTATATATACAGTTTAATTATTGTAATTTACACACTTTTCAAGAAGACTGCAACAGCTGACTGGTTAAAATATCGCTACTATGAGAGGTGTGACTATCAATACTGTTTTCGATAAATATATCCATAACAACGTTAAGACGTCGTTAAGATGAATGGAAGCTCCGACACATATCTATGCGTATTAATTGCGAAACTTCGAGTATAAATTTAGGATCTTAGAACAAATTTTTCCTGTGAAAGTATATTCACGAATGCTTTCTTCAATAAATATTTACTACTACAGTTATAGGAGTTACTAATTTATGCCATTGAAATAATTCAGGTATATCGCAAAAATTATAAAAAAATAGTGTATTATTTATTATAAAAAGAATGACAAAAATAATTGTAATTATTTCATATGTTACAAATAATTTTTCTAATCTTTCTATTCCTAATTTTAATGTTTCAATGCTGCCAGCTCGGAACAAATGATAGCTGCTTTGTTGGCAGTGCAAACAGCAACACAGTAGGATCTGTCGATCTTGGAAACATAGATATTTCAGTTTTGTCTCGAAGGAAACATTTGCGAGTACGCCTTTAAATGGAAAATTTGTTTGTTTCAATGTCCCAAATTTATACCAAAAGTTTAACGACTTAACTCGGGAACATCCCGTCTAACTTACAATTGATCCCATCAGTCTCTCCATATGCCTCAACGATATTTTAACCATATTATCGATATTTGTAACGATTATTTCGCGATTACTTCAGATTCGCGTTATTTGTAAACGATTTAAGAAAATTTATCGACAACAAAGGGTTAAAATAATCCGTAGCGTTAAAATCGATTCCGTTTAATTCACACTGTTCAGCAATCGAAGTCGGACTGGACTCGAAGAAGAAGTTAAAAGAGACGAAGTTCAAGTACAAACGATCTTCCGTTAACCGATTTCCAATAGAGCGGACTCGTCCAACGCAAAGCCACTTGCAGTGACCGTAATTCCAGCTAAAAAAAGACTTGGTTTGATTAATTTCTTGCTTTATCTACCGGGTGGCAGAGAAATCCCATCAGCAATTCCATCAGAAGTCCTTGTCGTAATCACAATAAAACTGGTCAAGGACGAGTCCGCCTCGGTACATCGAGGTTCATCGATGACACTGTGACTGATCGAATCCAGGATTACTCTCAGTCTGTTCTCTCGATCAATCTTCTGGGTCGCCGATTGTGCCCACCTATAACTGGGAGAAAGTCGACTGTGGGTCACCGGGTATGTGAGGCCCCGACGGTCGTCCGTTGTCGTCCAATAAAAGAGAGGAAAATCAGGCCGTGACGTTAATGGTGCTTTTCAACGGGTCGCCAACCCCCTTCAGTCTCACCCCGTGCCGACACTAACCCCTAGGCTGTATCGCTATCGTTCTCCTTCCGCGTTGTGATTTCTGATCATCGATTTCCGACCGAGGCTGGCTAGAGATCAGACTTGTTCTCGGGACACCACCTTTCCTCTCAGACGCTCCGGCATAAAGTACAACGACGATCCCGATGTTTTTATCTTTATAGGATCGCTCCATCGCAACAGCGTTATTTCGTTCGCGCGACGCGCCGTCGTAAACGCGCCGCGGCCTTTCACGGGGTAAATGAACTTGAAATTGTTTGGCGATACGTGAGAAATGTTCTGATGGAGGGGTCTCGCTCTGCCATCGATTCTCGTATGTTGTTCGTTCTTACGGAAAGTTGATTTTTGCTCTTTGGAGTAGTGCTGGATAAAATAATAAGACGCTCGACATATTTCATCATTGTTTACACAGCGATTGTTAAAACTGTTGCAATAGATGGCATCATGAACTAAGAAACAATGGAAACTACACTCCCAAAGAAAAAGATAGCACACGCGTGATATCTTGAATTTCTCGCGTTATAATTGTGGTACAGGAAATCTGCCAATGATACAGAGAGACTACCTTCTACTAATATGTAAACACTATCTATATTGGAATTTTTACGAGATATTCTCTAAGGAAGAATGGAATCACACAAATAGACAGAGACAAAATGATAGCACACTCAAGGTTTATTTTCATTTTCTTCAATTTGTCGCGAGATTTAAGGAAGTTAAAGTGGTCAGTCGGTGTTCGGTGTTTCTTGATATTGGTATCTGTCGCATTTCGTGATGGGCCGTGGTAAAAGATTACCTGACAGCGCCATAAACGCAGTTCCTATTTTAAGAAAACGGAAAGTAACGATTATAGAAATTGCGAAAGAAATTGGTCTTGGTAATTGGATAACTACGGTAAAAGAAAAAGCACTGGAAGGCCAGCAACCCTATCGCACCGTGATACAACAGTAATTGTCGCGTCACGAGCGGCCTATGTAGTTTAAGTTTATGACGACCCCCAGGTAGATTTTTTATAACACAGCGTAGAAACTTTCGGGCCCTCGACAACCGCCATCAGATGTGGCCATGAGCAGGGGTACGGCCAACGACAGCGACGCTAAGGACAAAGAAACTTGGGAATTCCCAGATTTTTGCTGTCCCTTCTTCTTTGGCCATCGTTCAAGTATTCATTGGTCTTAATAGTATTTAAGCAGCCAATGAAATACTGACTCCACCCATACCATTCACGTAGGAAGGCGTAATCGGAGGATGAGAAGCGTACCTACTTTACTTTTCACCTTTCACTCGGTAACTTCTCATCTAGTCCGACAACCGACATTTTGTACATAATGTTATAGTTTGTGATAAGTTGTTCGTCTCTTTATTATTAAACCTTGTTAAATACGGCACCTTGTTCCATCACAGTTCTTTCTAATACATCCTCAACATATTAATTTATCGCGAGGTAGGCGCGTTATTTAATCGTCATCAACTACGGTCGACGCTGTAACGCACCGCGCAACAGTAATATACTTCGTGCTGCACCTAATTCTTGTGCTACTGCAGGAGAAATTGCTTGCAAATCTGGTGCATAAACTAATATTGAAAATGTTCGACGTGTGCTGCAAATGAGTAATATTATGAACCGATCAAGAATAAAAGCCAAGCCGTGATTAACAAAGAAGCATAAGGAAGCACGCCTCGAATTTGCGAAGGAACATATACACTGGAGGAAAACCTGGAGGAATATAATCTTTATAAATGAAAAACGGTTTTGTCTGGATGGTCCAGATAATAGTGCATACTATTATCAAGACATTCGAAAAGGACAATTAACAAGAATTAGACGACAAATGAAAGGAAGTGAAATAATGATTTGTTGCGGCATAGGTTACAAAGAAAAAACGGATATTAATTTTATACAAGGAAAAATGAATAATGTAAGCTATTTAAGACTAATAAAAAACCAAATTGAGAAGTATGCACAATGCATTGCTGGTCCAAAATGTGTGTTCCAGCAAGATAATGCTGCCGTACACACGACAAAAATTATTCATGAATATTTTTCAAAATAGATCATTCCTGTTTTGGAATGACCGGCGTGCTCCCCGAACTTAAATATCATTGAGAATTGTTAGGGATTATTATCAAGAGCTGTCTATGCAGAAGGTAGACAATTTGAAAATTTAAATGACTTAAAACTCAGTATTAAAGAGGAATGGAAAAATTGATCACAATCTTCAATTAAAATACTGTATAAATCCTTACAATGAATCCTACAAAGAAAGATAGAAGTAATTGAGAACCATGGAGGTTCCACACATTATTAAACACAGGTACAGTTATATCATTTTCATATTTGTCTATTTTAAATTTATATATAATATGGAATATTTTTCAGGTGTGTTATCATTTTGTCTGTATTCATTTGGGTATTTTTATTTTTACAACGAGCATTCGTTGTGGAAAAATCAATAAAAATTATGTTTATATATAAGTAGAAGGAAGTCTTTCTGTATCATTGTCACATTTCTTATATCATAATTATAATGCGAGAAATTAAAGATACCACGCGTGTGCTATCTTCTTCTTTGGGAGTGTGTATAAGCACTGCTAAGAAGAAATGATTTTCGCTGAAAATTAAAGTAACATTATTAACCTGTTAAATGAGTACAAAGTGTATACAAATCGTAAAGAAATGACAATTTTTCATCTTACAACAAAAATACTTCTACGACTTAGGTCAAAAAACTTGTGAAACATATTCATAAATTTTGCACACTTTAGGACAATTCTGGAATAATTATCAAAGAAACTACACATAGTGTGATCGATAAAACGTATAACAAAATTTATCTTCAAAATAGGTCGACGTATCTAAGTGGTTAAGCTTTATACATCGATGAAAATTTATTAATACTAAAAAGAAACGAATTCATTCATATATAACATTATGACTTTCAGGTGACCTTTTATGCTACAAAACACCTATAAGAAATCATTGATAACCTTGAAGCAAAAATGTTGTCCTACCTTCATATTTGTTTAACATTATGTATAACAGAGATATTGCGCGTGTTCACAATAAAGCGAATACCCTGTACAATATTTTGGAAAATCGAAATGCTTACACGGGGAACCGAAAAGAAAAGGAAAACGGAGTGCTCTATCTGCTCTATAAGCATATTACTTGACATTTTTAAGACACCGTGAGAGAAACTGCTAAATTTTTCAAAATAGCTAATAACTAAAAGCAAACAATTAAAGTAACAGACTCCCTCAAATCAGAGTTCATAAAACAGCACTATTAACATCCGCTTACAAATATATCCTCTATAAAGTATGGAAGAAAAAACCATTCTCAGCGATTAACAAAATTTCAATTTAGAAGTCGTTATGAAAATATCACTCTATGAGCGATATTTGCTTTGAAACTCTCCCGATATACACGTCAACAATACTTTTCTAATAAATTCTCTCGGATTTTAAATCCGATGTTTTCGATACTGTATTTTGATACTCGACCACCCTTTAATTACACCTGTAGTAACTATTTAATTATATCTGCGAGTATTCTTGTTATTACTGAAATTGTGAAAATTTTAGTAATTATATCGAGAAATGCGGCCATTTGACTATGAAATTCGCAATACCTCCGTAAACGAGAATTCAGTTGTGCAAACATCATAATGTTCTTGAGTTCCGTATTGCAGAATATATTAGCCGTGGTTTCTCGTCAAGCATATTCCATGTTAGATAATATTTATCTGCAGTTGTATGTTTTAGAGGAATATAGGAAGTAAACAAGCATCGAACGATTCATATAGATTTAAGATTTGATTACGTTGCTATTACCTCAAAGTTAATATTGCAATTGTACACTGTGGAAAGTTACATTTGAAACAGTATAATAGCATGTAGTAAAAGATACGTTTGTTAGTTGATTTTCATAAAAAATCTACAATCTTAAACTTTGACTCTGTATGCAAAATAAAAATTGTTAGAGAAAGAAGTAACATAAAATTTTTATTTCTTCTTTAATCATCTTAGAATGCAGAAAATGGTGTATCGACATTATTAAATTTTCTCACTCTCTTGCTATTTCATCTTACACATAATCAGTTTTGTGATAAACGTAAAATCCATATTCTAATAATTACTATAACTTTAGTTTCACTGATAAAGATGTGTTCTATGTTTTTTATTCTACAGTATAACATAATCGATGACATAAATAGCTTTCGAAGCGTTCAGTATGTTAACATAGTATCTACAGTATCTATTTGCAATTCAAAATTGCAATATAATACGGTACGTACTCTAACTGATGCTATAAGCATGGAGAATGACATAAACAGACTTCATAAATGGAACAGAAATTTAATAGAGTTCTCCTATTACATCGATGATACGCCATTAATGAACTGAAATGCAGTTTGCGATCTTGGAATTCACTTCTCCCAAACTCTTTCCTTCGCCGATCACTTCTCCCATCTCACAAACTCAGCATCCAGATCTCTGGGATTCCTAATTAGACACTCTACAGACTTCAAAAATCCGACTACCCTAAAAATTCTTTACTCGTCGTTAGTTCTCCCCCATCTTCAATATGGTTCGCAAATATGGAATCCTCACCAACAGTGTTATATTGATAAGTTGGAATTCGCTTCATTTAAAATTGGAACACCCATACCCTATTATTCACACCATTATGAACCTATCCTTAATACCACGAACATGAGTACGCTCAAACAAAGAAGAATTTTGGCAATTCTTTTCATTTTTAAAATTATTAACCAAATAATCGATTGTCCATGCATTTTAAAACTAATAAAACTAGTTTCCTGCTAAAACAATACGGTCAAAAGAATTATTTCACGTAGATTACTTTAAAACCAATTTAGGATCTCAGAATTGTATAACCAGAGCATTAAGAACAGCAAATAAACTTAATACAAAAATCGACTTCTTTGGCAATCCATTGAGCCAATTTACAAATGCAGCGACTGTAGCCATTAAAACACCCTCTGTAATTACTTCATTACTTCACACTCTTATATTATAATTTTTAATTTATATTATTTAAATGTATTCCGGACTATGTATGTATACAACCTCTATGTAACACAAAAGGGTCTTACTAGCCCGTTAATAAAGAATAGTAATAATAATAATAATAATAATAATAATAATAATAATAATAATAATAATAATAATAATAATAATAATAATAATAATTTAAAAGAATTTCGTCTCTGATTATCGTGTAGAAAAAGATATAACAAAGGTTACTGAACATTTGATTAGTAGGCTTCCAGTTAATAAAGTTTTAATTTGTTAGGTATTAATCGTAGAAGTAGTTAACTCATAATGCTCGGTTATGAATGATTAACTTTTATAATACCACCCAGGGTGGTCGTATCCGAACTTCTCGCATCAACACCTAAAACTATAAATAAATAATGGAAAGTTATAGCCACGATTAGGGTCAATTAAGGGAGTGTAGGAACGCGTTTCGCGCGTATGTACTACACAGGACGGTATAGGGACGTAAACGGTGTTCCGACGGGACTTTAACGATACACATAAATCCTTTTTTGTTCACCCATAATTTTTCGGTTATCGACATAGTGCCAATTTCGATCGACGGCTGTACCGATAAATTGGTACCGCATATGCGTCCACGCTTACCACAAATTTGACGTTATCTTTTTCAATCGAGCACCGAGGCAATAAAGTATTAATTAATTCGCGATATTCGCCACTCAATTGCGAATCGTAATCCTCTCATCTTACAATAAGTACGCCCAGGATGAAATATTACGATAGTAACTTCGCGTTCGTTATTACGGCGTGCTCTAATTGGAATGAATTGCGACGTTATTATAGGTAATTATCTGCGACGGATAGGCTGATTCAATTTATCAACGTCGACATGTTGCTTTATGTGCGAATCACAAGACCTTTTATGAAGACTGACTACCTTGTACTGTTTTGGCTATTAGCATTATTAGTTTACAGGCTGATATTAGTCTATAATGTGTTGTGGCTACAACACCAGTAAGAAAAAAAATTTACATATTTTGTTATTACGTTTGTAATTATTTCTTGATGACAGAGCAACGTACATTCTTTCTGAGAACATATAAACAGAGCGAAACGAATAATTAAATTAGGTTCATTAGTTCTACCTTGGTCCACTGGATATGAAAACATCAACGTCATTTAATTTTATATTGCATACTTTGCAGATCGTATTATGTGGCTACAACACCAGTAAGAAAAAGAATTTACATATTTTGTTATTACGTTTGTAATTATTTCTTGATGACAGAGCAACGTACATTCTTTCTGAGAACATATAAACAGAGCGAAACGAATAATTAAATTAGGTTCATTAGTTCTACCTTGGTCCACTGGATATGAAAACGTCAACGTCATTTAATTTTATATTGCATACTTTGCAGATCGTATTATGTAACGATATACCTTTTAAAATATATGGTTATATGTGATCAAAATAAAAAGTACATGTAGGAGTGGATGTACAGGGTGTTCCAAAAATGTCTCGCAATCGGGAAATGGGGGTTACCCGTGAACATTTCAAGTAACTTTTTCCTTAGCAAAAATGCAATCCGCGGCTTCGTTTACGAGTTATAAATGAATAAAGTTGCTGCGCGCGCACGAGGATTCAATCTGCTGTTACACGCGCGAGCCAGCTCACTGAAGCCGGGTCGCGATTGCTTTGAACCACGGTCAAAGCAACGAACAATGATTTTATGAATTTCTTATTGATTTCAAAAATGTCAAGGAATAGTCGAGAATGAAAGTCATAAAATAAGGCTGAATGAGACAGATGTTTCGAGTGTTTTGGAGCATCGAAATCCTGTGGGACTGAAGAATCTTTCACAGACAATGAGGGAAAAGACTGTGACGGTGAAAATTACGGGAACTTCATCCTACAGAAATCTGGCCACACGCAGGCTGCAGATGCTAGAATGAGACAGCTTCAAGTGACCTTTGGATCATTGCTTAGACATTTCTAAAATCCTTGTTTGTTACTTCGAATGCGGCTCAAAGTCGGAACGCAGACCTCTCCTTCCGTCGCGCCCCGGGAATGAGATGGGCTTCAGTCAGCCGGCTTGCATGCGCAGCAGCAGGAAAGATCGTCCGCGCGCAGCCAACTTTATTTATTAATAACTCGTAAGCGAAGCCGCGGATTGCATTTTCGCTCAGCATTTTGCCCATTTCCCGATTGCGAGGCATTTTTGGGACACCCTGTATATTCCGTGCATAGTACCAAGTTATAAAGGGTGTTATTCGTAGTGATGAACTTTTATTTAATGTAGTAATTTGTTGTTGAAATTAAACGACGAAATTTTATACAATTCTTCGATACAATTTTTCGATACAGATATCTGAAATAAACAGGTAACTGAATATTTGTTTGGTTTCACTTGTATTAGACGAATTTAAAAAATGTACTTTATTAAGCTAAAATGCAGTTACTATAACAATACTTTTAATATTAGTAAGTAATTTTAATACAATACCAATTTCTTGGAGATGATACACATTATGCAACTTCGAAATAATTTTTAAGAACAGAATTTAGAACGCCTCTTTGCAAGTTGTTATGAACTATCTTCAAACACATTGAACTTTGTATTGATAAATCGACGTCTTTGTTTCGCGAAAGAATGCCATACTTTATTAATTATTCTGTAAAATCCATTGACTAAATTCCAAGGGTATTTTTGTGTTTCTCCTGGGTCATTCACTTACATTTCATCAAAGTGAAAAACATTTTCTGATGCTTTTGGGAATAATTCAATCTGCAATACTTTCGGATGAACTTTGAATTGTGAATGTAAAGAATTCAGGCTTTAAAAGAAACCTGGATTTATTATGATATGAGCATTCCTATAAAATTGTAAACTTCGAGTATCGAAAATTTGTAAAAAATTGAAAATTCAGTGTACGAATACTTTTTACACTTCCTGTATATCCACAGTTTTCAATGACAGCTTTATTTTATTTAACTTGTTTGTAGTGTTATTTTCGTCCGCCTTTTCACCTATAATCTGTTTGCCAGAAACGAAACTGTACGAACCGCGTGGGCGTTTCGCTGGCAGTGACGTGAACATTTCGCCCAAAATCGTGATAAAAACGGTGAAATCGAAACGGCCGTGCCGGGAAATTCATGTGTTTACGACGCTGGGCCAAAGAAAGCTGACGCATCCGTGTTATCGATCTACCAAATGATAGCGGAAACGCGGTCCCGAAGTCGTGTGACGTTCACGGGAGGAATCGTCTTCATCGGAAGGAGAAGTATGGCAACGAGGACAGAAGTAACGCAATAAATCGCTGCCGCGCGCGCGGTTTCACGGTATGCAAAGAACGGCCAGAAAAACGGAAAACTGGGACGCCGGTACAGTCGAAATGAAAAGCTAGAGAGTGATAAACTGAATTTACATGAAATTTCGCAATACTTGATGCCGAACTTTCTCTGGCGTTGCATACCTAATCGTAAGGAGAATCGAACCCTCTGTCGAGTATCATTTTTAAATGCTTCAGTGATCGCAGATTTTTCTGAACCGATTCACTGCAACTGAAAATTATCAGATATTCGGTTCATGCACTAAATATCAGGGTCTGTCGATTTTTGATAAGTAAATTTCTTAATTTGCAAAAAATTAATCATATAGATGAAAACTTTAACGCTGTGAATTTATATAGCGAATAATTGCAAGAACATTATAGTGAAACTACATAATGATCGTGAATCAGACTACTATATATTGAATCACATTTTTTGAAAAATATTTTAATTTTATTTGTTAAATTTTTTAAAATTTTTACTTATTTAATTTTCTTTTTCCTTTTTTTTTATTTTTAAATATTTTATTTTATTTTTAATATTATAATTTTTTGAAAAGTTTGTTGAAATAATTTACTTTAGGCTTGTTTCATTCAATTCACTTATTTTCTGTTTGTTTCATCGAATTTAGTTATGTCATTTTACTGCATTTTTGTAGTTGTGAACGAAAAATTGTTAACAAACTATCGAAAAATATGTTAACAAAGTTATTAGAATGATTTGGATGAAAATATTAGTAATAAAAATATGGTACAGTTCACTAGTCTATTATCTCTAATATAAAAGTAATAAAATTGTGAAAACTTGGTTTTTTAATTTATAACTTACTTCATGTCAAGCTTGTTGAGGGTTTTTACACTCTCAATATCAAGTTTATACATAATAAAATAATACTTTACAATCAATAATATAATCGATTTAAATAATTGTAACTTACTTCGAATAATTGTTTAACCAAAGCGTTTACCAAATTATATGCTACCTTAAGGAACCTAGACTAACACGATAATGTCAATGTCGAAACTATTGTATACAGGTATTCACAAAAACCGCTCGCAACTGGGAAATGAGGGGTTCCTGAGGTGATTTGAAGTAACTTTTCCCTTAGTGCAAATGCAATCTCTGCGTCGTTTCGTTTACGAGTTTTTAATGACAAACAGTGACCAATGATAAGCAAACTTGGCTGATGCAAAGTGGCCGAAACATCGAGCGGACGAAACCCAGTTGCGTCCTCGCGTCAACTGATCTCACTTTCCATTGGTCAATGATTTTCATTAATAACTCGTAAACGAAGCCGCAGACTTTATGTTGCATTAAAGAAAAGTTATTTCAAACGATCTTAGGAATCTCACATTAAACGACAGATTAAAGTAATTCCATAAATGGCTGTTAATTGCTATTAAATAAGAAATATGTTTTATTATATTGGTCTCGTACTTTGTTATGCAGCTTTGTATCGGATGGTTAATATACATTAATGGAGAATTTGGGAAAATAAATAGAAATGTTTCGCCAAATTTCCGAACAGCACCGTATTTAACTTTCCGAAATTCTACATTGCAAAATTTTCGGGCGTGTTGCTCCCTGCAATTGCATAAATATTCGCGGACTAATTATTACGAAACTAGGCGTTACTCCCATAACGCTGGCGATGTTCCGACGCACTGTAAAGCGTAGTTCTGCAGACGATGTGTAAACTAATACCACATGTCGTATCGAGCTACAGCATGCATATTCCCCAACTGCTGTCGTTCCTGGTTCTAAAACTCGCAGGAATCTAGTCGTCTGTTTACAGATACATCACAACTACCCTCCAGAGTAATTAATGGCTCCGCAACCTTCGAGTAACACTTGCAAGTAAATCAGTGTCACGAACTTTTTACACGTTTAGTTTCTATCGAAAATTCTGCTCAATTAAACTCTGAACGTAATAATATCAGGATGATCGTCGTAAAGCAACAGCCTCGCACTTAACACTTTTATGCGGATACTTTATTTTTACTAAAATTTTTATTTGATTAAACTTTCGAGTTTATGAGCCGATGCTAACGCTTATAAGTTATATCTTAATAACAGCCTTATATCGTGTTTTATACTCGTGTAATATTAACTCGTTTATCTTTTACTAAAACCTTTATTTCATTAAGGTGCTGACTTTACGATCTTATAAAAATCCTTGTCAATTTTTGTCGCAGACTTTTCCGACGATCAATATGTTTTAACATGAATTAAAAAATATCTAAAATCATTTGGATGTCAACGATGGTCTGTCCTTTTCAAACTCTGTTTAAGTATATTTAATAATATTAAAATTCTTTCGCATCCGAGACATTATAGACAAATTCAGTTTATTCGAATATATTACAAGAAAAATGAATTTTCAAAGTTGGTCAAAAATTAGTGTCCACAGAATAGTTTGGTGTAACAAACATTTGCATAGATGGTACGGTTAAATAACAAAGTTATCGGTTGAATTAATTGAACAATTTTATCACATGAATAAGTCGAATTTAGTTCTCTTTAAAAATGAAATTCTGAAAATTTACAAAATTTTTCTGTTGTTCTTTGCAGGTTTTTTTTATTCTGGCCCACTGTTTTATATTCTTCTCAAGTGAGATTCTCTCTTTATTTATCGTTCATCGAATCACGCGACTCTTCCAGCAGCATGGCCGCACCGAATTGACTTCTTAGTCTATCCGTGCACGCTTGTAACATTTATTTCCCGCAAGGTGATTTTCCTGATTGTGAGGTTTCTTTAGTGACCTACGCGTCGCGCCTACCTACGGTAAAGAGCATAACTGAGCCTATAACTAAATTCTCCGTATAAACCATTATTTATTGCTAAGAAGATAGGAGAATATCAAAAAATAAACATTATAGTCATTTTTATCACAGCGGAAAGTAACACAAGAAAGTTTTACAATAATTAATGCCTCCTCGTTCAGTAATAACAATAAAAATGTATTAACACGGTTTTGCACCGGTCCATAAAAGAAATGTCTACGTGGAATGTTCCAACAGTGTGTTCACATCTAGCAGTTTTCATATGTTCACAAAATCTAACTGCACATGTAACATTTACACAAAATGTAAATATACAAAATGTACATTTATTTAACCACATATTGATTTAGCCTGAGTATTCACAGCATTTTTTAAAGACAGACGTTGGCAAAATTCCGCAATTAACCTTTGCGAATTATTTCTTTATTGTTTTAAAAATCATTTGATATTCCATTTTTAAACGCCTAATCTCTTTAGAAGCGATTACGCCAAGATCTTAAAAAGCTTGATTTAACGTTTCAGCAGATAAAAACTTCAATAATCGCTTAATTAATTCCAACGTGAAATTACTACGTCCCGAGCGTTTCTTTTAGTTTCCCAAATACGTTACTTTTAAAAATAAATTACCGGAAGCTTTAGAATCTTCGTGAACGTAATTCGAAGTTCGTCAAAAAAGTACTAAAATTCTTAACTTGTAAACGTTTCACTGAAGCAACAACGATACTTTATTTAATTGCCAGATACATATTTCTACGATTTTTTTATTTTCATTAAAAAATCTTGAAGTAGAAGCTTCAAATAGAATTTTATTTGCTGCGGTGATATCTTTGACAAGCAAAGCATAAGCTAACACTGACCTAATTCAGTCATGTGTTTTAGTATTTTTTTGAAATCTCTGATCACATCTGATTCAATTTTATTTAAATTATTCGAAATAATTAATTTAAAAAATTTACTTTCAATGGTATCGAACCATTTACAATATTAACAATTTCAAATAATAAATTATTTGGTTAGTTTTTTACTTCAAATATGACGAAAGAAATAATCTTCAGAATAATATGCAACAAAATTTTTTATTTTAAGAAGCCTTCACAGCAATTTGTTTTGAGCAAAGCTCTTTAATCAAAAAGTTTATACGTTTGCAAAATGTTACTGCACGTCTTAGGGTGCGACGGGAAAGTGTAGTGTTAGTCAATTAACAGTGTAAAAAATAAGAAAAGACTATAAAAGTATATTATTAAATGTTAAAGAAATTTTTAAGGAATGAAAAGTTACCACTGTAGAATGAACGAAGAATTATACGGTTTATCACACGTAGTGAAGCTTCAAGTGCCGCTATGACTGCAAAATTGATGAAAGATGACACGAATATATAAATGAGCAAGTAGATAGAACGAAGACCCCAGCAGCTGAGTTTAGAAGAGCAAAATTAACAAAATTTGTTCAGATGACATGTCTTGGTGCTGAAATCGTGAAAATGAAAGGCTTAAACCACGACATGTAAAGCAAACGGTAAATGATGCTGTCGGATCTCTAACTTTTTGAGGTTGCCTAACTGCATTTGGTGTTGGATCACTGCACCGAATTAATGACATCATGAATCAGTACATGTGCAAGAATATTTTACAAGATCATCTCACAGAGGCTGTTAAAAACATGTTTTTTGAAGACCAACACCCTAAACACATTACTAAAAGTTTATAAAATGGGCGCAATACTAAAAATTCTCTATTCTGGATTGGCTTGCGCAGAGCCCTGACCGTAACCCCATGCAGCATCTAGTCAAAACAAATTAGTGCAGTTTTATAAGCCAAAGGGTTGTGGACGAAGTATTAAAAATAAAGAATATATTGAATATTGTCAAGTATTGGACGTTAATAACTTATACGCACGCTGAAAATTTGGTCAAAATTAGTTTGTTAGTATGAGTTAATAAATGAGTTCAATTAAATCGCTGAAATCGTAGTTGTGCCACGATTTTTGACGCTTTAACTAAAAATTGTATGAAATCTGTAGTTTATGAAATTTTTCAACGTCTCTGAGTTGACCGATTTCGATTAAACTTTCAGCATGCATATAAGTTACCGAGATCTGTGGAAGATAGTTTTTAAATTTTAGTTACAGGCTCAGATAAAACAGTTAAAAAACGAAAGTAAAAAGTTAAAATGTTCAATATACTTAACTGTAGCTTTAACACGAATAATGTTCAGTCTGCGATCTTCCTGTAAGTTTAAGATGATCCTTGGATAAAATTTTAAGAGAACAAAGATTGAAAAATAAAATCTTGGGAGGAGAAGGAGGAAGCATGAGAAACGTCGGCTTGGTCTCAGTGATCCAGAGCCGCAGATTAAAAACTACATTGCATGAAACATCTGCAGGAAGCTCACAATTAAGTTTCTGGTAATTTCTTTCTAATTTAAGCGGTGAAGTATCGTGTATCGACCTACAGCATCTTTCTCGTTCCAAGTATTACCTTCATTACGTTCGAAGTCCACATCTCGGTGAGGAAAAGGCAGCAAAGGAGTCTTGAATTCTAATTACTGTTTTCATTACTATCTTTGTGGAAAAGTACAGAAAACTGTGAACCTTTAATAACGGCAGTTATCGTAGAACTGAAATTTAGTTGATAGAATTAAGTATCGCGAGAATTGTAATGCCACGATAACGTTTAATACCATTCAATGAAACCATTATTTATTAACCGAATCGAATATCTCTGACAAGAGAAATTGCTGTACTAAATGATGTATCCATAAGGATTAAGGTACTGAATAATTAAAATTGATGTGTAAATAACTTGCTTTAAAATGTCATTGCTAGATCGTAAATTTTTCATTCAACATGAATTGAAAAATTAATTAGAGAAATAGTATACCCGAGCTATTGAGTATATTTATTGTATCGTAGTGTCCAGACCACGTAGCCTTACAAGTAAATTCTTTGAATATCATTTGTAATTATATACAACTACAGATATTTACAGTTTAGTTAAAGACTTTTCCACCAAAATTAATTAGAAGAAACTTATTTTAAACCCAAATTATGAGAAATGAGTTATAATTAAAAGTAATTCAAATATTTGCGCATTATTCACAAGCATCGTTTAGAATTTTGCATACAAACGTGTAAAAATACTCGGAGGCAATATTAATTAACCGTGTTGGTTATGAAACACTTATTAAAAAGGGAATCTAAATAAAATTTTAAAATACGTATTTCAAAAAATATTTCAACCATCTCTGACAAGTTTTTGACGAAACGCAACAAGTTGACAAGGTATAAAGAAAAAATACATGGTAATGTTAAATTGGTACCATATGAAAGCGAAAAAAATGATTATGAGATTTGTTTGTTATGCGCTAAAAAATAATGTTCGTGCATAATGATCTTTTTAAATACTTTCTAAATAAGTATTTAGACAATGGAACTTTAAAAAGAAGTATTCTAACGAGAATACTTTTGTTGTAACGAGTGCTTGAACAATAACAAAAATACTTATTGTTCTATCGAGTAAACGAACAATAATATACTTGAAATTAATATTATATAATATTTACGATTTATGCAATCCATTGCGATAATATCGCTCATAACGACATAAAGGTTTCGCAAAGTTAATTTTTATCCCCAGAAGATTTGTTATGTTTTCATTTTTTTTCACGTAACCCAAATCAAGTTTATTTCGCAGACCACGTCTTTAGTTTAATTTGATTCACTGTTAAGTAAACCTGCATTCTTTTGCTTTCATGATAATTACGTCGAAAATACAAATTATTATAATTAATTCATTAGTATTAGAAAATTTTATTTTCCAACATTGTCGAAAGCCAATAAGCGGTTTTCGACAATAAATCAAACATATGTATCGGAACAGGCGATAAAATATTTGTTTGGAATACCCTAATTATGCAAGAAACTGATGCTAATCTAATTTTGTTTGTTAGAAGGAGATGCGCTGCTTAAGTTAGCAGTATTCATTTAATCTTTTATAACAAAAATAGAACTTCAATCTGAGATTTAATTATTCGAGATAGTGCGTTTTCTTGTTGCGAGTTGCAAATGCTTTTATCTAACTCACACACAGAGTTTGTCACTGTGTATTTATTTTTATAAAATTACGTTATGACTATAGTTTAACAGTCGCTGACTACCATTTAACGACTAAATATTATTATAGTTACTATTTCGAAATTGTGTACTTGGTGTATGTTTACTTAGCAAATTTCGAAACTGGAAGGAGTGAAAATTGCAATTCACTGATTTCATCAGAGAAACAAAAATATTCAGTTGTCGAACTTCCGTATATAAACTCTGTTGGAAATAGGGATGCTTGAGACAGTTTACATATATTTTACTATTCTTCAATGGGAAACTCTAAATACCGTAAAACGAAATTTGTGTGACTTTCACCACTTTAAAATACACCGCCACAATTAGACTTTTGGATAACCGACGTTCCATTTCTATTTTCTGCAACATGTCATTTGCCGAACAATAATCTGCCATTCTCAAACTCTTTTGCATAATATATTCAATAACAAAAAGATTGGTAATCGCCAGAAATCTAGAAATTTTCTTAAAACATCGCATTTTAGTCTAAAGCGTTCCGCATTGATTCGTTAGATTCACAATCCATCATTTGGACAGGACAATAATGTCATTATCATGTATCAAAAACAGATGATCAATGAGCACATCTGCAACGGAGAAGCATGGAGAAAATACGTCACTTCCTACACCTTCATTATTTTCCATCGTGCGAGGAAGAAAGTGGCCTACCGGAGAAGTGTACATGTATGTGGTTCGATGTATTCGCATCTTGATTCACAAAGGAACTATTCCCACCATATGACATTCCCCCTCGATACCACACAGTCTTTGTGAGTGCCGTTCCCTCGTGTCCTTTGAAATAAGGAGACCATCTTAGACGACCGGAGTTATTGCTCTCTAGCGGAGAACAGATTTCGTGGGTCGAACGACAGAATTCTAGTTTCCGTCATGGAATTCTGTCGATGGCTTCCCGTTTACAACGGCAGGCTCTATTCTACCCATCCGACCAGTACAAGTTCTGGAAATCCGGGGCTGTGCTTCGCGACGAAATCTCGGGCCAAAACGCAATGAGGAGGATGCGTCTTTTCGTGTCCCTCAGGGCGACAAATTCAGAGCGCTTTTACCGGCATTTACATTTTTATAATACTGAGAGTGACCGATTAAAACTGGCAATAAACAGATAATTTAATCTTTTTATATAGCTTATCTCAACAACTGTACCTGTTCAAGTTTTATTAGAGGAAAGCAGAAACTTCGGTTAACCCTTCTACTCTTTCTTAACATTTGTTATGTTTACGTATACAGAAGAAAAGTCGATAAGCCTTTACGCATTTATGGCAAAACAGAGTAGATAAAATGCAAAATAATGGAACTATTATATTTAAAGAACTCAAAAGCACTGTTTCATTCTTTTTAACTTATAATCATTAAAGATAGTAATATTGTTAAGGATTCTACAACGATTGGGTTTATGATGCATACGTGACTTCCTGGGTATTTTTCAGCTGCAGAGCCTTTTTGGCAATTTACGTATTTGAAGCATCTGGCACCATAAACCAGGAGAAAGACGCCAAGTCCGAGACGAGACATCGGACCCTTGGACTTTTTCCTGGTGTTCAAAAGCTATTTGACGTATCATAAACCCCGTGCACCGTGGAAATTAACGTACGCCAAACGACCCTGTGCAGCCAACGAATTTAGGGGAAACCTAAGGCATCGACCTTCGGAAACAACATTCCGAAGGGCGGTACTTGGTTTTTTGCAACTAATTTCGTATTGGCTGATAGGTGTTCGCCTCGTACGAAAAGGTAGGAATAGGAGTCTTCCTTTGAGTCGGCCTTTGATTAATAACTTCGTATGGCCATTTGTGATGGCTTTAAATAAATGTTATTTATTTGATTAACAACTTCCTTCGAGCCGGATCACGCACGCTCTAAACAAATATAATGTGCACGTATCTCTTCTATCTTACAATTAACCCCTTGCCGCGCTTTAACGGGTCAGACTCGTGATGGAGAGTTCTAGTAATAAGCTATCACGTATGAATATTCATCCGTTCCTTTAACTGGGAATAAAATTGTATTCCCTCGTTAACAATATTTAAACATTCAAGTAGATATAAACACACGATAAATATAAAATTTCCTTTTTCATCTAAGAATTTAGTGCGATCGAAGAAATTCTAATCGTGCAACTTTTAAAGAAAATGGCACGGCATGGGGTTAATTCAGACATTAGACGTATTGTTTTCGATGCATTTCAAGGATTATTCCCAAATTCGGAATATAAAATCCTAAAAGTTTAAATTTATTCTTCGTGACATACAAAAAAGCGAATGACCTCATTCGTTTAATAATACAACATAATATGCTACTGAAAAGTTAATTGAAATGTCTGGGTACTCTTCGATTGTCTTATACTTGAAAAAGGTACGCGTTTTCTGTGAATACAGCAATGAATATTTTTCATTATTCGTCGTCCACGATTGTCCGCTATGAAATGCTCCTTTTCTCTGTAAATTAATGAAACCATCAAAGAATCTTATTCATTATGATTTCTTTTGTAAACTCAGCAAGCGGAGTGGCGTTATTCATGTCGAAGATATTTAAACTCGTGTCTACAAGTAGAATGCAGGCAAAACCAAACAAAGAAGAATAGTCATTCATTGTGAATTTGTGAAACTGCGATGAAAAAGCTCCTAACATGCAATATTTGATTAGTATTTCATGGTGTTGATACAATTGAACCGCCTCATTCGTGGTTCATTATTTATATAACCGACAATATGAGCAATAGTTCAAAAATATATTGGCATAATATGAATCATTGAATTTGTTAAGGCAAGAGGTTTAGAAATGACTTTATGGTATGGACGACCATCTGTGAGTTTTTCAACAATTTGTTTAGGATTATTGCAATTCCTTTAGCGGACCGGTCCGCAGCCAACATATGGCACATAAAATTAAATAGATTTCAGGATGATGAAGGTCATGCCATCATTTAGTCTCACAGGTCCAAGAGGCCCTGCCAAAAAGTCCCAAGACTCAGGAAGAAGGGAATCGACCGCCAGGTATCGGCATCGGCAATTCTGAATTCTGGCCAGCTGGAATTTCCGCGCGTTGCCAAAACACCCGTCCACCCGCGAGTGCAAGCGGCCCGCCCAGTCATCCCCACCACAGACAACTTGCCTCGGGCACATTGGAAGGGTTGGCCAGGTTTCTCCCGACTCTGGGAAAGGGGGGGGGGGGGCGCTTGAGGTCCAAAAAAGGGCGTTGATGAAGAGAATTGGCAAAAATCAGAAACGATTGTAGATCCAAACAGTGCAAGACAGTACACATCATAGCTTCAAACAGTACAGATCAGAGCTTCAGACAGGACAGTACAGAAGACATAGAGTGATACGCGTAACGGTTAGGTTGCGTGTTACAAATAAAGTCAGTCATTTAGTCCCACAACAGTGGGTGATCCTTCGAATTAGTAGGTACCAAGTGGAATATTCAGAGGATCTCGATCATCCATCTGACGAGTCCTCGACAGAATTAGTTTTGGAAATGAATACACATAAGCTAAAATTGTTCATTCGATTGTCTTATTAGTGGCCAATTCATTTTCATATTATAAATTGCAACATTTTCGCATGATTTCAAAATTGATATACTAAAATTATTTATGGAACATCTTCTAACTTCATAAAACAGATGACACAATCACAGCAAACCAGGTGTCAGGTCTGGGGATCTTGCTGGCCATTTGTTATTTTCCGATCGTCCTATCCAGCAATCTCTAAATTTTCTATTTAGAAATTCTGTAACGTTGCTTGCTGAATAAGCAGGACATCCGTCTTGCTGGAACCACATGGAGTGTCGTATGTCCAGTGAAGTGTCTTCTAACAATTCTGGCAAAACGTCTTCTAACAGTTTGAGGTACTTACTACTATTTAGCGTACCGTCAATAAAATATGGACCAATTATTTTATTATGAAGAAGGCCGCACCGGACGTTTACAGACGTTTTGTATTATGTTAAACGTTTTCTATAATCGTTTTCAGTTAATTCTTGATGCATTGATATGTGGAACGGGTGAAATTTGTTAGTGTGTAGTATTCCTAAAATACTTCGTCGACTGATCCCACTTTCGCGTTCCAGTTGTATTGTACTAGCATGTGGATCTTGTATTACAGCTGCTACAATACTTATCGAGTTTCCATCATCAGTTGCTCGTTTGGCAACATTTCGTGTTTTGTTATCCAAAGATCCAGTTTCTTGGAACTTGTTTACAATGTTTGTAAACACAGAAAGTGAAGGTCTGTTACGATCGGGAAATCTTTCACCATACACACGTACCGCTTCCCTCATAATTCTATGACATTCACCATAAATAAGAACCATTTCTATTTTCTCTGCTATCGTGTAACGCATTTTAGTCGGTAGTTCAATTACCAATGTTTAAGGATATAAATAAGCATTCAATGTGATTGTGAATGTTTGTTTACCTTTCGTGAACCGTGTCACGTGATACACACACGTGATACGCACACGTGATACACAAATATTCGAAAAGTACTCTGAAACAATTTATTTTCTATTGCAGTTGACTTTAGGTGACCTTGAATGACTTTCATAATAGGTCATTGTATTCGTCTTGAAACACTCTATCAAAAGATAAATAAAGATACTTACTGTTCCATTTAAAAAAACGGAAATGACCTTCATATGTCCTTGACGCCTCCACCTACAAAAAAATTGGTATTACCAGATGATGAGCCCCCCGATACCAAGAAAATTTGGTCTAATGCATTTTCTCCTATCTTCAAAAACAAGCGAGATATTCAGGTGACCTGTTTAAAATGCCCCACCCTGTATATACAGGGTCTCCCAAAAATGTCTATCAATCTAGAAATGGAGGATACCTGAGATCATTTCAAATAGCTTTTTCCTCTACAAAATTTTTTCCGAGACATCATTAACGAGATCTTAATAAAAAACATTGGCCAATGACAAGGGAGTACCATTGTCGCCAAACTGGACTTCGATTGCTTGTTGACTCGGCCGCTTCACGCCAGCGGAGCTTGCGTCTCATTGGTCAATGTTTCTTTGTTAATAACTTGTTGACAATGCCAGGGAGAAAATTTGTGTACAGGAAAAAGTTACTAAAAATGACGTCAGGTATTCCTCATTTCCGCATTGTTAGACATTTTTGTGACACCCTGTAGAAACAGAATTAATTAATGTTCACTGAAAGTGTAATATTATCCGAATCAGGTTTGCAAAGATATGTCAATGTTTCACGATTTAAAAACAAACGGATAAAAAATGGATGTATGTATATTTTCCTCACGCACATATCAATACACACATTTATGTACATTTATTTAACCACATATTGATTTAGTCTGAGTATTCGCAGCATTTTTTAACGACAGACGTTGCCAAAGCTACGCAATTAACCTATGCGAATTATTTCTTTATTGTTTTCAAAATCATTTGGTATTCCATTTTTAAACGCCTAATCTCTTTAGGAGCGATTACGCCAAGATCTTAAAAAGCTTAACTTCAGCAGATAAAAACTTCAATAATCGCTTAATTAATTCCAACGTGAAATTACTACGACCCGAGCGTTTCTTTTGGTTTCCCAAATACGTTACTTTTAAAAATAAATTAACAAAAGCTTTAGAATCTTCGTGAACGTAATTCGAAGTTCGTCAAAAAAGTACTAAAATTATTCGGCAGAAGTTTTCTTAACTTGTAAACGTTTCACTGAAGCAATAACGACACTTTATTTAATTGCCAGATTGTACTACTTAAATAAGACGCACTAATTAATAAGTCGAACGCATCCCACGGCGGATTATAATCAACTTAGTAACTGACGCGAGACTTAATAAGTAACGCACGCCTTAATAACTAACGCAATACCTTAATAACTAACGCAATGCCTTAATACCTAACGCAGCACTGTAATAAATAACGGAACGTCTTAATAACTAACCCAACACCAGGTCACAGCCAATAGCTCCATGTAATTGCCGATTTCGAATTAGTTGCAGGCGAATTTACAGCTGATTAGAAATCGACAATTACATCGATTGCCCGAGTCTCACCACCTGGAGGTTGCTGGAGTGAAGACTCGGAAGAGAGTCACAACGAAACCAACATTCCTTGTGACTCCCTCCCTTTCACCGGTGAAACAACATGTCGAGTACTATTGCGGAACAAAAGTGGATCAATGAAGAAGCCACCAATCCACGAGGATCAAAACGAATCAGAGCAGAGGGCTCTGATTCTTTCAAAAAGAGACACAAAAACGAGTCGGAGCAGAAGGCCCCGACTCGTGAGTGACGCGATGCGAACAATGCTTGCGCAAGTCTTGGAATCCCGCAGATATCATTATTCGACGAATTATCAATTGGAATGAGCAGCCAACCGTAACACCCACACTGTCCCGTTGAACATCCTCCCCCCCCCCCTGCACCCGCTCCCCAATGAAGGAGGTAGTGGGCGTCTTACATACCGAAGCGAAAGGGAAAATGTCCCCCGTTGCAGGTGGATGCCACGTTTGGATGCCCAAACCGCATGATAACTCGCCGAACAAGAGATCTACGAAACTCCGAGAGATTGCGCAAGCAGGACCACCATGGCAAGTCCGAAAATTGATAACGAATGTTGAACGAGCAAAGCTAAGGCAACAATACTCGACGTATCGATAGCTCGAGTAACTCGGGGACGCTACACCCCGTGCCCCCCACGGTGCATGCTCCCGTGGGTCGAAAGCCCCTGAGTGATCTTAATACATACATATTTCTACGACTTTTTTATTTTCATTAAAAAATCTTGAAGTAGAAGCTTCAAATAGAATTTTATTTGCTGCGGTGATATCTTTGACAAGCAAAGAATAAGCTAACACTGACCTAATTCAGTCATGTGTTTTAGTACTTTTTTTAAATCTCTGATTACATCTGATTCAATTTTATTTAAATTATTCGAGATAACTCGTTTAAAAATTTTACTTTCAATGGTATCGAACCATTTACAATATTAACAATTTCAAATAATAAATTATTTCGTTAGTTTTTTACTTCAAATATGACGAAAGAAATAATCTTCAAAATAATATGCAACAAAATTTTTTACTTTAAGAAGCCTTTAGATGAATTTCCTTTGAGAAAAATCTTCTCTTCGTAATAATATAATCCTTAAAACAATACACAACAAAAAGATTTTATTTTAAGAAGCCTTCACAGCAATTTGCTTTGAGCAAAGCTCTTTAATCAAAAAGTTCATCGTTAAAGGATTTTATTCCAGGTTCATCTAATATTATCGCGAGGGAAAGTAATCGTTTCACTGCTGCAAAAGATGCAAGACTGGTGCCATACTTCAGAAAAATGTTTCTTATTATCGCATAATCTGTTTAACGTCATTCCTTAATTCTGCGGATATATGAACGAATATGTTAGAATTGGATCTCACATAATTCTAAGATGAATTACACAGTTATCTTAAATATGTATGAACTAAAATAATTTGTTGTATAAAACAATATTTCAACTGGTATTATTTCAAAAGTGATCGCAGCTATGGAAATAGTTAATAAAATAAAATTACATATTATTTAAAGTAATATTTAAATGAATTTATCGGTAAAATAACCGCTTTTTAAATAAACGTTACATTCTATTCCAGTTGATAACGAGTAACCGACAATTTGGCATAGGCTATAAAACACAGAACAATTTTATGTAGTAACAATTTTATGTCATAAACTTTTACATAATAATTAGAAACCATTCATGTTTGTATTTTAGACATATATACTCTTTAGAAAGAAATTAAAACAGAATAAATTTCAATATTTCGTGGTATTATACTATTTTTAGTTCTCGGTTACCTTTCTTAATATAAGATTTGCATGTAAGTTGATGCACTATTATTGTTTCAAACTGAACTTATTGCGTCTCAAATATGAAAGAAACTGTGCATAAAGACGTGACTTGTGCCTAAAACAAAATCGGATGAAATTTTCCTTGACATAACCAAGAATAATAATAAATTTGTCATTTCAGTGCAGATACCGTTATAAAAGTTTATATTGCTTTATCTGACAAAATAAACAGCTCACACTAAATAACTCCAGAGAACATAAGATTATCAAAAAAACGAAAAAAGCTAGATATTAAGAAATGAAATAACTATATATTATGGAAAAAAGTTGTGCAGTACATTGAAGGGAAGTGAAAACATTGAATTTAGAAAATTTTCTCCAAGTTTAAAACACGATTATACTTTAGTATCAGGATCATGCTCTAGTAGGTTTATTATTGATGTCACTTCAAACGCGAACAGGCCTGTCTCCAAGTTGCAAATGCGCCAAAATTTACCATACGTTAAAAACCCAATATTTCCTCGCAACAAAATAAATTTTAATCGGAAAAACGTACAGCATCGCGACAAGACTGGCCATTGTTGCGAATATCAAAGACATAATTGGCCGTCAAAGGTTCAGATCGAAAGAACAGAACGACAGATCACGTTTCACGTTCCGATATTTGCTCATAAAGTCGGCTTAAATTGTTTCCGTGGCCGTAAGTTTCGCCGCAAATGGCTCGCGAATAAAAGCTGAACGGGCAATTTCCTCCACGGGACGGTGAATCAACTTAAGAGCGTGTCATGGGCATCGCGAGGCTTATCCCGAGCAAGGCTACAACGAGAGAACCGTATAAAGCTATCCACCGATTACTTGCGTTTAAAGAAACGATAGAATTGCTTCTAGCCGGGCTCCGATCGCTCCCATTGTCCTAGGAACTCGGGAGAACGGCCGGAACCGTGTTATGCTTCCCTTAATTGTCATTTCGAACAATATCAGTTTTAAACAACGTCTTCTATCGGCCGAGTATTCCCTGGGTGGTTAATTGTGCAAATGTGCCAGCATGTCGGCGTAATCAAACGAGGCCATCGGAGACAGATTGGTTTCTCTGCTAGCAGAATTTCAACAATTGAACCTACGCATAAACAGACTATCCGAAAACGACACGTACCGATAATTACGTCGAAATATCAATCCGCCCCCCTCCCTACTGCGGTTTAATTTTGTTGCACTGGCTTAGGCAGTAATACGACGGCTCGTGTTCGCACAATGCTGTTCATTTCGGAGAAATACGATCATCCCTCAATTGACGCGTAATTTCTTACGCAGCCAGTAAATCTTTGTACAAGCTATATAATAGTGAAAAATTTGGAAAATGCCATTATTTTGTTCACGCATTCATCCAAATATTTCAATAATAAAATAATAATAATGTATATTCAATGTTATTGTTACTTCGAATATTGATTATCTACAATATCTGACAACACTGTAAGTAATACTGTAACACTATAAACTCATTCTTCAATATTTTAATAATCCAGTAGGTTAGAATCATAGTAGTATAAGTGCAATTTTCGAAAATTTTGATTTATAAACTTATATGCAAAGCAACATGACATTGGAAATTACGAAAGAAATGGCCTTAAAGAAAGATACTTTTTGCGTTTTATTTGTCGAAAAACCACCCTAAATTGTTATCTAATTATTATCTCTAATGATTTTCAAATCTAGACAAATAATGTCGCGTGCAATTTTTGGAGGACTGTAATTTGTCAGTGACTAGAAAAGTCGAAAAATTGCTGTTCAAGATTTTTCAATTGACAACGTGAATATTTCAACTTGAACAAGCTGTATTCATTTCTCTAGGCGGATTTAAAGTCGATTAACGACGAGATCAACCCTTGGGACACCTATTCTAACGGAGAGTATTGTCGATATCGAAAGTTGCTTGTAGAACGTAACTTTCCCAGTAGCCCGCGGGACACTCTCGAAACGACGTGTGCCTGATTCTTCAAGAACTTTGCGATACGTGCAGCGTTTTCCTCGGATCCTCTGCGGCACAGTATACAGAAGACCCTTTTCGACACGCGTTTCGCCCATTGGCAAAGAAATTTCTATGACTTCGTTCCGTTCGCTTGTCCCGGTTTTTATTTTCCTCCTGTTCTCCCCTCTGTAAATA
Source organism: Augochlora pura (assembly GCF_028453695.1). Classification (NCBI taxonomy): domain Eukaryota; kingdom Metazoa; phylum Arthropoda; class Insecta; order Hymenoptera; family Halictidae; genus Augochlora; species Augochlora pura. Next base: position 22,679,927 of record NC_135778.1, on the reverse strand, counting down.
TCCGAGCACATATATGTACAGTCAGTCCCATAAGTGTTCGTACCCTCATTGCTTATAAGAGAAATTTGTTGAAATCAAAGGACGCGTGTAAGATTTTGCAATAAACTTTTTATTATGAATGAACACGTGTATAAAGTTTATTTATACCAAATTATAACAAAATTGATTAACTAATAACAAAAATATATTCATTTTACTCCTCGTTGTACGTAATAACAGTCCACAAAAGTATTCGTACCAGTGTAGATTTTGTGAAAAAATCGCATATTAGAGTAGCTTTTTTACTTTATATTAATTTTCTAGTATTTAGTGGGTCCACCTTTATGCCTCATTATATCGTTTAATCGATTTGGGATACTTTCTACCAGTTTTAATGCGATATTTGGTTCAACACTATTCCAAACTTCCAAAATTTTGTTCTTTAGCATTTGTTTATTGACAATTTGATGTTCGTGTAGTCTTTTATCCATTTCCGCCCATCAATTTTCTATAGGATTTATATCTGGACTCTGAGGAGGTGTATGTAAAAAATGGGGAACGTGGTAAAGTATCTACTCGCGAACAATCCGAGCAGTATGATTCGGGTCGTTATCATGTTGAAAATAGTAGTCACCTTCCAGACCAAGGTTAATCACATTTGAGTGCAGATCTCCTTCAAGTATATTTTTATACTGTATCTTATCCAAAATTCCATCGATAAAGACAAGTTTGCCCACACCGGATCCCCCATACGGCTCCACACCATCGCAGAGCCTCCGCCGTGCTTTATAGTTGGTTGTACATTTTTTAATTCTACTTCTTTGTTAGGCTTTCTCCAAGCTTTTCCTCTTCCGTCACATGCAGAAATATTAAATTTTGACTCATCTGAGAAAAAAACTTTCTTCCAAAAGATATTACTTTAATTTCTGTACTCCTTCGGAAATGCTAATCTCTTTGTCTTGTTAATTTGACTAATGAAGGGCTTCTTTCTCGGTGTTCGACCATGAAAATTTTCACTTCTCAATATTCTTCGACAGGTTCCAGCAGAAACCTTTTTATTGAACATGTCGTTACACATTGTAGCTAACGTAGGCGCACTAATTCCAGGACGGTTTTTGCACTTTACGTATAACAGTATTTCTTTCTCGAACTGTTAAAATCTTTGGTCTTCCAGTACCTTTGTTATTTAACAAACTGTCACTTGTTTTTATCCGTTTAATGATGAATTGAATCGTCGATTTACTTCTGTCTACTATTTTTGCTATCTTAACATAACTTTTGCCTTCTTGGTGTAATTTAAAGATTATTTGACGCTCTTCTAGAGTAGTCTCGGATTTCTTCCGACTTATTTCTGATTATTGATGTTATTCTGACAAAGTTTCGATCTAGACTACTTTGTTGGCATTCACCGAACCGACTGTCAATTGTGGAAATTATTTTGGATGTGAAATGACGGTGTAATATAACAAAATCGACTCTGCTAAGAATGGTTCGAATACTTTTGTGGATTGTTATTACCTGCCACGAGGATTAAAATCAATATATTTTTGTTATTAGTCAATGAATTTTCATATAATTTGGTACAAATAAACTTTATACATGTGTTCATTGAAAATATAAGGTTTATTGCAAAATTTTACATGCATCCCATGATTTCAACAGATTTCTCTTATAAGCAATGACGGTACTAATACTTATGGGATGACTGTATGTTTAGAGCGACCGGTCATATCGTTGTACATAAGAATTGTGCCACGCCTTACAGCGTGTCGCAACACAACTTTTACCGGAACTTTTACTTTATAAATTATTAAATTAATTTTATGATGACTAAGTAAAAATCAAGAAGTGATTACATGAAAAACGTAGAACGTAGGAAATAAATTTTATTAGAAATTATAAAAGATGTCGTTTTGTTAGAGCTATAATAATAATATGGGGATTATTTACAGGATACAATATTTAATTAGATTAACATGGTATATCGTCCATGATATACCATAATATAAAGTGAGCATTGGCAATGGATGCTTGAAATGTGTACGAACAGAAATTTCGATATTCATCACATCTTCCAATATTACCAAATGCATTTATGGAGATTGTACAATTGGATAATTGGGATTTCTAACACCACTAACCATTTTGGTAAAAATAGAGATAAATAGAAATTATTAAGAGACGTCTTTTGACACCTTCGATAGAACTAGTATTGAAGATAACACAAAGATACATCGATTGACATAAAAAATACATAAGTTTATATAAAAGAATTAAAGCGACTTTAATTATTTAGTTTTAACTTGTTACCAATTGAATAATTATTAACTTCTGTTTGGAATATTATTTTATCGAGTCAGTGGAAATGTCTATAAAATTGTGACGAGTATTGCAGGTTGTATATTGTAGGATACATTACTACGTGTAACATTATGTCATGGTTTTTAAAATTAAAAAAGCTACGTTCCTTTATTAACACTTCAAAATAAGTAAACTTTACAGCCCAGTATGACTACTGGGCCACCAGTTGTGCACCTCTGCCATAAACACTACGCTCAACACCTGACTGCAGCGCTCCTTAATTACGAATTTTACAATTTTCTTTATTTCGGACAAACTCGAGCAACTAAAATTGACGTCAATATAAAGTTTAATCTTCTGCAAATTATTATACCAAAAATCAAGAAGGTAAGTTTTGGTAATTTTTTGTCAAATTTAATCCAAGACGATTAAACATTTAACTGAATAGATAAGCGAAGAATCAGTGAAAATTAAATTAAAAGCGTAAACATTCCACCAATGGTAATAGTTTGAAAAAAACGTATCGATATATAAAATATATTTCTAAAATCAGCTTTGACTACAAATTAGTAAATATAGGAAGAATTATGGATAATATTAAAATCTACGTTGCGTTTTAACATTTAACGACACAAGACCTTGAGAATGAAACATTTGATGCATTTGAGTTTTATACGTTGCGCTACCCATTGTACGGCTGGCGGCGCGAATCGTCAGTGCTCGGATCGATTGGATTACGACGGGGACTGCTCTTCCATGGAACGTATCCTTAATAGCGTTACAGTTAAACAAAGGTTCATTCTCAAGGAAATACGAGGCAGGAACGCTAACGATAAAAGCAAACCGTGGGCCGGCTTGTTTGGAAAAAAAGTCCGTGGAAAATGTTTCTCGTTCCTTGCCCGATTTCAGCCGCTGTTAGGGGCATCCCCTGGATATTCACTAATAACTGTCTTGCCCGATGGCTCTGCCCCAGTTCCTAAAGTGTGTTTAGGTGCACCCGAAAAACCTCGCAGCGTTATTTGGGGAAGGACTTGCGAACGGAATTGATAAAAAGGCACATTTATTCGGGGCATATATGAGGCGAGATAATAGTAGCCATTTGTCTTTCTCAGAACTATGTATTAGCTTGAGATACTACTGTTATAACCACGGAAATTTCGGGAACTTACTTAACACATATTCGCCCGCTTGACGAAAATACATCATCTGTATATTACAAGAAATAATTGATTATTGTTCTTATCATCCTAGATAAATTATATATTAATTTTTACCAAACAGAGATAATTTTAACCAAAAGTGATATAATTATAACCATCGCTGAAAAATATATGATTTTTAATAAGTTACGTTGTTTTTATAAAGACAATATCACTTCTACAGAGAGTGTCAAAGAATGCCGGCATTTTCTGAATGACGGTGCAAAAAATTATTGGACGAATATGTGTTAACCTTGAGAACCTGAGAGAAATGTACAAAATTCGTTTGATGTAGTTTGTTAAAGTTTCGGAAAGCAATGATAAGCACCTGATAATTACCAAATTCAGAAAGTGAGAAGAAACAAGAAATGAAATTGTTGTTTAGTGAAAATGTTAAGAAAACAATATTTTTGCAAGAGAGTTAAATACAATTGGATATATGACACTGAAACGAAATATTGTTGTAAAGCAAATCTGTTTTTCCGTCATCTTTTTATGTTTCCTTTTTTACGACATGTACTGCGTAATTTTATGGTAAACTTTATTGACCCGTGTTTTGAAATGTTTAAAGACTATTTAGTCACTTTTTCGATATAAAATTATAATAGTTTTACATTTTTTGTGAACTCTTTGGAGTTTTTATGTGGTGTGTACAATTTGTTCATGTCAATATTAGTCAATCTTGTTAGGTGTTTGCATTTTTCACTAAAATTTGTAACAACTGTATCTATTTATCTTTTCGGTTTTTCGTTTAAACGATTTTCCATCGTAAGAATGTTTAGTGCATAAAAGAAGTAATTGACTGGTGCTTAGATTGATGAACGTATACTCGATCAAGCAAAATATCTAATTGGTTTGTAATATGTTTTGTTACGTTCCAAATTAAGCGGATAACTACTTAACTTTTTGGCTTCGAGCACCGAATATATCCGGCATCCGCATGATGAGTATATAAGTGCCATCTTTGGCCAATGACAAATAATTTTGTATAAGTCTTTTCATACTTTCGCATCGCAAATCATGAACGAATTTGTGTTCGTGAGGGGGCTTGACAAGTTAGTGACAGTTCGCCGGAAACCATCAGTCCTTCAACAATTATTACCAGATGTGGTCATAAACCTTAATTTCGTATCCGAACACTGACAATTTGCGAGCGGTAGGCTCAGATTTTTACTATCTCGACAGTTCAACCATCCTTTCTTACATGCATTGTTTTTTTAAGAACAAATAGGAAAGTGTCTGCATTCACCGCTTCAACTAGGAACGCATCCCCCAGAAATGGGGGTTACTTACTTCTTCGTATTCAAAATTCACACTGGAATTGCCCGTCTAGTAGTCAAGTTGTAAAGGCTCTGCTCCTATAATAGACACTTAACCTCAATTCCAATGCAATTGTTTAAAGGCTGGTTCACCTCTAACTACATCTTCAACGCATTAAGTTGTCGCGAGGATGACATTATTCTATCGTCGCTGCATATAGCTGACGCTGTAACGTGACAAATAACACATATTAATAATGTGAAGAATACCTGCTATATTACAACAACAATTGTTTTATAAGCATAGTAATTATTTAGGACTTAAAAATGTATATATTGTGCAAAAATTGCGTGCAGTATGCACACTTCTGGCGCGTGCTACCGTTCGATGACGGCACATCGGAGGACTGTACTCCAGAAGCGAAAGGGTTAAATACACTGCGGTTATACGCATTTACAGTATAATGTAAACAACGTTTCTCAGTATGTTGCTGAGAAGTAGCGAAGTTGGCCGTATTATTACAACAGCGTTGTAATCTGTAAAGTATAATAAATAGTGTTCTGTTTAAAGCATAAAAAGAACTATTATAAAGTATTATATTTTATTATATATTTATAAGAAAATAAAATTTAATGAATTCATGCCGCGACAGAGTGCTGCTATTATTAAAAATAAAGGTTTACATACGAAATATAGCGTTCTATAATATTCACCCATACTAACCTTGTGAAAATACAGAAATAAAAATGCAAAGAACAGTTTAATAATAATAAATTAAGAAAAGCCATTTTGTTACATTCTTATGTATATTTTAAAGTTGTAAAAAGTATAATTGATTTTTGTATACTTGCTTCGCGTACAAATGCACAATCAATAATATTTAATTTCACTGAACGTACGTAATTATATGTCCGCCACTGTATCTCAAAGTATGATCTAAAACTAGAAAGAATTGTAATGTTACATAAATCATGTTAAGAACGAGCAAATGATTCATCGCCGTTATTCTGTACTAAAATTTCAACTAAGATTTCGCCACAACATCAAACTCTTTAAAAAAGTATAAAAGGTTGTTACGATAAACTAAATTGCCAGTACTATACAGAAAATAAAATTTGTTAGGCGTTTCATTGATCATACTCAGTGTAGTTCTTTTGATAATTGTTCTAGAATTATTCTAAAACATACGAAATTTATGAATATGTTACCATAAGTATTTTAATATAAATCGTAAGAGAAGTATTTTTATTGTTAGATGTATTATGACGTGTATACACGTCGTACGCAGCTAACAGGTTAAGACAAATATTAACCGTTGCTAGAGATTAAAAATATCTTGTAGAAAAATCCTATTTGAAAGAATATGAGTGCTATGGATCAAGATCAGATAGCTTGCAAAAATATGAAGAAAGAACGAAAATAATACGAGAAAAATGGTATTGTACCAATTTAATATCGAAGGATTCGAAACGACACGACTAAGCTCAATCCATGCCTATAGAGAAGCAGGAGACTAAAATTGGATCAACACGGGATCAACGCAGAACCGAGGGAGTCGCGAAAAACAATGGAGGTCGGAACAATTCGTATAAAACCATTCGTATAGAACCATTTTACGTCCAATGTAATCAGATGAATACAAAATTGGAACGTAAAGGGCGATTTGAGAAAATCCAGACGTGAAACGCGTAAATCAAATCAATACGGACCTAAATGACTTTCATGGAACCAATTGAGTGAGTTACAATCATGATGGCGTGAATCACATGTTCCTCATAGTGAGAAACAAGGACTGTTACTGCTTATTAACACATTCATTGTTTACTGGCCACGTGTATTGTTAAGATAACGGTTCAGTTAATTCATAGAAATTTCATAATTTACTTCACTGTTTTTCTTAACGTCTTGACATGTGCAAATTACATTTTAAGACATACATCAAAGATGTGAAATCTAACGTACTCAATTGTTCACATCGAAAAACTTCGTGAAATCCGGAACTAGAATCCTTGATTTGAAATATTAATTAATATTATTATTATCGTTATATTTATCTTCGTTCTGACTGTCTAAACTCTGAGCCTCTCTAGAACGTTAAAATACCTAGTTTAAATATGTGATTGTTCTTTTGCTTACTTTTCTTCTTTTTCTGACACGTACTGCCGTACGTTCCATGTTATGTAAAACATTTTATAATATGTGCAGATTAATAACGATATAAAATAGTATGAATTGTTTATGAACGATTACGTGCATGTGAACGAAATATCGAACATTGGATAAATTGCATTACTCGTTGAGCTCATAAAATTTATTTTCATACATTCTTCTTCGTGATGTCGGTTTTGTTTCTCATATGTTTCAAATAAACATTGTTCAATGTTGATAGTAAATATGCAGAAACAAACGATCTACGGAACAGCGAATGCAAAGTGATCCAGAAGCTTGATCCAGACGCTAGATCCGTAGAATGTTAAAATCCAAGGATCCCAAGAGATCCTCGAGAGCGTAACAGGTTCGAATTTGAACCAAGAGATTAAAATCTAAAAGACCCCAAATCCCCAAGTTCGATCGTGATGGATTAGGTTGCTCCAATTAGTGCTCTCAATCCTTTGTTGATTCGCTGCTGTCCCTTAACCAAAAGCTTGGCGAATTTGTGTCTCTTAGTTCTAAATTGATTTTGTTGGTATACGTTATTCCAACTTTGCATCAGTGATGTCTTTGAAAATTAAATTACTCGAACAACGGTAGTTTGCTTCCGTACCAGTTGCTATAAAGTCATGACTTCTAATCAAGTTAAACAAATTGTACAAGTTCCTTTTATTGTGCGTGGTATTGATTTTATGAAGGAAATATTATACAGAAATTCTTTTTAAAAATAATAATTACGAAACAGATCATGCATATTTTAATTTCTGTTGATAAAAAGTAATTGTACTCAGCTGTATTTAATTTTGCGTTTCTTTTTTTTTAAATTTGTGTAAGTCGTACGCGCATAACTTACTTTTTAACATAACAAAAATGTAAATAGTATGTAAAATTTTAATTTTTCAATGAAATTTATCAGGAGTACATATAATATTATTTTCAATTTTTTCTGACAATTTATTGCAGTGTTTGTAGCTTGACTATATGTCAGACGATTTCAATAAAATTTTCAGCAAACTGTACAACTTACCGAGATCAGCAAAACGCATTTTTTTTATGTTCGTTAAAGACTCCAATAAAGGAGGTTGAAGAAATTACTTTTTAATTTTTTTATTATCCAAATTAATTTCAATCTAAAATGATGTTTAACACTTATCCTCTAGAAAACTAGTCGGTCTAACATCTCAAAAAGTTTCAAGTCATTTGGATTATTTTAAGAAAAGTTATTACGTTCCTCTACATAAACAATTAATTAAGTAAAAATCAAGTTCTACCAATCATTTCATTGAACCGAGTATCTCCAAGTTATTGATTAAACTTCGGTCCTTGCCTTGGAAGGTTCAGAAGAAGTTCAGAGAGGAAGGAACCAGTTCGCATCGAGCACTTTCTATAAGCATGAAGAGAACAGGAAATGAATCTGCCGAGCGAATTGTCTCTCAACTAGGCGGGATTGAGTTCCAGAGCTGAAAAAGGCTGTATAAACCAGCATTCGTCGATATTCTTTCGTTCGGTTCTCTCCTTTTTTGTACAGGCATCGATACTGGCTGAAAGTACCACCCCTATTTTCTTAGGGTAGCATGAAAGTCCCTTGTGAGCTGTTCCAGGCCGTCGTTGCCTGAGGGGCGAGATTCGAAACGTGAGACTACAAACAACTCCCTGGAGAGATCCTTGAGTACTTACAAGGTAAATTTTGTCGTTAAAACTTCTTTCTTGCGGCCTACAATTGTCCGCTTTGAACCTTCCATTCATTGAACTCCGCTCGCCTTTTACGAAAATAAAACTCGATGAACTTCGCCATGCGAATTTCCGCGGCGCATAAAATTCTGCGGCCTCTGCCCGCTCCTCTTGTCTTGCAAGAGCAGAATTTTAAATTTCAACATGAACTTCCACATCCCACTGGAATATTGATCCGGTTCTTTTTTTCTATGACTCGTTCTATCGAAGTCTGCCGAACTCGAATCGTTTTAAGAAACATTTTCTCATCTCAAAACTTCAACAGCATTTGCTTATTTTCAGAAGGTGTTCCAAAAAACAAATAAATTTTTATGTGAAAACTATTTTCTCAGGTAATATTGAGTCCCTTTGAATATTCTTGCACCGTAGAACATTGCATTTTTTTCGACATCTCGAAAGATATTGTTATAATTGGATTGTGTCATTATTTGCATTGATAACATTTAAATCTACAACTGTATACGACGAGTATACTCGTTACGGAGGAAAGAGACAAACGCATGGAAAACTTGCTGTGATGAAGAAGGTTTTTATAAATTTACAATTATGAAAGAATCTTTGTTAATCTTAGAAATTCAAAATCAATTTTCTGTCGATTTTCTGTCGGTAGGGTTGAGTTTTGGACCAATATTGATTGGACGCTTTATACTCCTCTCGCCGAGTACTATAATTTCTCAGAGTCCTGAACCACGTTTTTTAAACACCCTGTATATCATCCTTATCACATCCTTATTTAATAATAGATCTTATAGTAAATAAGGGTATGTACATATGTATCGCGATTCTTACACCAGGTAATCAGAACCTTAGATAATTAAACGCATAATCAAAATTGCAGAAATCGTACACCGGTTAAACGAGGTGTCGCTGTGATTACTTCGGATGTATTGAAAAATAATTTACCTTGTACTTCATTGCACGTCTTAAACTTTAAATAATTGTGTAGCCGATTTCGCGTGTGAGTCACTTAAAAAATTCATTTAACCAGCTAAGGAGTTTCAAATTGTCCAGTTCCAGATTCCTTTTCTCTTTTCTTTATCGTGTAATTGTTTGAAACAGTGAAGGTGGTAATTCCGCCTGAGCTTCTGAGAAGAATGAAAAATGTGTTTCGTATTCGTTATGCCAATCGCGATAGGAATTGATCAATATTGGTCGTGTGAAGTGAACCAGCTTCTCAGCTTTCTAGACGGCAGTAGCTGAAAAAGCGGCTGGCGCCTCACAGTCGAGACGAACGCTTATTACATTAACATAAGGATGGTTCTTGCACAGGAATGCGACTGAAGGACGGGATGAGCACCTTCTTCGGCATTGTCGGAGCTGCCTGGCTCAGCCCGCCTGTATCTGTAATTTAGTGTATCTATAACGCTGTTTTATATCGATTTTCATAGCGTATAGGACCTGAGAGTGGAAAATGATATTATCTCCTTTTACATTTTCTATTCGCTGCACACATATTCTTGCAATATTTCAAACATATTGTAGAAATTATTTGGAAAGTTCTACAAGACTCCGTGGTATTGCGAAAGTACGCAACAACTTGAAATAACGATAACAACGATAGTTTATTGACAATATTACACAACAATTTCCTACAACTTGTAAAAAGGATAACAGCAACAACAATAATAACAACGGTAACGACGACGAGTTCGCAGGGTAACAGTTTTCCTTCAAATGTCTCGATCTTTCCCTTCGACTTTTCCACCCTTATCAGTCTTTTTCTTCATTATCTTACCATCCTGTCTCCTCCCCCCCCCCTCTTTCACTCTCTCTCTCTTACTTTGTCTTATTCTTACTCGTTCCGTGTCTTTCTTTCTTCATTTCGCTTTCACTCACTTATGCTGTGTCTTTCGGCCACGCAGGACTTCGAGGAACCTAACAATAAACTCGGGTCACTCCAAGCTGCGCAAACACTCTGTAAACATCTGTCCCATTCATTCAGTATTTTACGGCACTCACTCGCGATCATTCTGTCTTTCATACTCGGAAAAAACCCTAGAATATCTTTTGTAGAACTTAGCGAAGTCATTTTGTTAATTCTATTATTAAATCAATGTCACTCTCTTCTTTATTTAAAATCCCAATAGTAACTTATTAGTATAGTTAGTATGGTATTAATATAGTTTAGACTGAAATTGCCGTAGGACAAAAAGTATAAATTGAATTTTGCTAGTATTATTATAATTTATTATTTAAAATTCTAACAATGGCTGAGTTTATGGATTACAAACACAATACGTAGCGCACATTTTTTCTAATCTTGAATATATCTTAAAACTCGTAGTTTAGAATTGCCGTTTATTTCACTTAATATTTATCCCACCGTAACTACAAAACATCAAACATACTAAGTCTTCTTCAGCAAATATATGAAGCTTTACATGTTTACTACTCAACTGAGTATGCTTTACATATTACTTTCTTGTTAAACAAATTAGATTACTTCAAATGTGTATATTCGTTTAAACAAACTGTGAACTTGGGATTTGCAATTGACATTTCTATATTGAAAGGGTAATCTTATATTTTCTAACTTCTCAATTCGTAATCACTTTTTGACATATTTCTAAATCATCGAATCATTAAAGTACGTACTTGAAATAATTAATTTTGTTGAAATTCACCATATATCAAAATGTCAACTTTGAATTAGTCTATCGATGTGAACATTTGTCAAAATATTCAACAATAATTTCTTTCTTTCGCTTTATGCAATTCTCCAGAATTTTGTTTCGATATTTTTTCTTCCTGTGAAATGCCGAACGAATTAGCAAAGCTCACTGCTGCTTTGCTCCTCAATTTCAGCGTTTGTTGGTATGCTTATATTAAATTTACAACATAAAACCACCTGTGCAAAATTCCCTGATATCTCCATTTATGCAGGTGCCACAGCTGTCACGTACAACATATATGTAATCGCAATAGCATAATTGAAAACAGGTTGGCTTGTTGCACAAACGATGTTGGCATACATGCCTTTAGTGTCAAGATAGTATTTTCAATATTGGTGTATCCATCGTTTGATAATTCCATTAATTCTGAATGTGAATAATGATAAATGGCACATGTATATTGAGTAGCATATATAAAAAAAAAGATAAATTAAGTACATACAAATTCAATTTTTTCATGGAATCAGGAGTAAATGTTTCTGTACTTTCATTTTCGTAATAATTGAATGTGAAGTTCTGCTGTTAACTATGTTTGAAATGTATTAAATACGTTTTGATATGGAAATCATTTGTAATGGAAAGAGCAACTATTGTTTTCCTTCTCCTACTAATTAACACTAATGTCATAAGCGAGTTGTTGAATCGTTAGTTATAAAAATATTTCAACACTTTTCTGTCACAGAAGTTTAGGTGGAATATTCAATTTTAATTTGTTAGAAAAGAAGAGAATCGATTCTAAAAATAACGTTTATATTCTCATTTTACGGTTTTATAAAGAATCTTTAGGATGAACCATGCATTATATAACAGAACACTTAGAATGTCAAATATGTTTATTACGACTGTTCGTTTTGAAAACGTAGTATACTGCAAAAACAATGTTTATACAGTCATCCATAAAGCTGATTATACTCAAAGACAAAAACTGTTCAATATTATTTTTCCGGTCATGTGACGATGAAATTTAATTGTGACAAAACTCCTTCACAAGAACTGCACTTGCAGTAGGTTTATAAATAGTGTATAAAAATATTATTAAAAGGTTAATGCAATTACGTTAAATCGTTTTCAACCCCGTGCACGTGTGCGGATACTTTCCTGGGTCGTCGTAGATGTTATTGATTTATTTTCATGTGCGACTCAACGTTCCATTATAACTGTTATACCCACAATTTATGGAGTACACGGTACGAGTATGGAATAGGACAATAGAATTAACAGCTATGGCGATAACTGTACATGATATATTATGACGACTAAAATACTCACCAAGTACTAACTACGTTCTGATATTTAATTATAATTGTGGTATATTTGAGCAAAGTAAACGTTTTTGAAATTTTCGAAACGCATCAATATAGCTACGTTATTATTAAATAATGGTTAAACCATATTATATTATTATACTATTACAACAAAAATTTCAACGCCAGTTTTGTTTTTTTTTTTAAATTAAATGGCTTAGATATTGTACGATTTTTTATGGTCGATATTCGACACTTGATCTGTTGAATAATATTCGAAATGTTTTTCTTTCGATTATGATATGATAGATAGAAGAAATACGATATGATAGAAGAAAGTGAAACGGTTATGCACAAATATGAAAAACTTGAGTGATAACAATAATATAACTGAAATAATGACATCACGAAAATGTATCATTAATACAACCGCATTTTCTAAGGCAATCAAAACTTATACTAAAAGTTATGATTAATATATATAATATATATAATATTTCAAGATTATCCTTGTATTTTTAAATGGGAGTACATATTTCTATGAACGTACCAGACAAACGCACTCTTTGCACCAAGAACTATATTCTTCCAATCACACCATGACGCATCACGCGGATTCATCTCTGGGAACCGTCATCTGCAAGACGTGAATCCTAAACACATATTATTTAGGACAACATAGCACCACGTCACTCCAGGACCTCAACCCCATACAAATTCCGTAGGCTAGACAACGATATAAATACCATCCTCCATCAAAAATAAAGCAGTCTATATTTCTACCTCAAGGAACGAGTACGGTTATTCTGACTGATCCTGATCCAACTTCACGTACGGATAGCTTTTAAGTCGCACCTAGTAAAATAATATTACGAAGTACGGTACAATTAGCTGACTCTATGGTTACTTTTCACGTTATAGTTCGAACAATACGAACAATACTATAGTCTATCTTTGTTACTGCGGCCAGAGAGAGTTAGTGTTGATTCTCCATATATTTATTTGTCCGGTTCTCAGTCCCATGACAATACTATGAGAACTAAGGTCAACATGAATCCAATGATCTCTAATAACATGACCTTCGCGTGATGTACTAATTTTAAACAATTTTCTGATGATTGTAAGAACAATCATGTAAATGCCCATCAAACAATTTCTTCGTCCAACTGTGATTGTCTTGTTACGCTGGTGGTCCGCTCTCCTTGTACAATCTTTATCAATGCTTTACTTCAATTTTATAACTTTACTAAAAAACCAATACCGACTCATATTACTAAGTGGATTTTCACTAGTTTTTCATCTACATCTAGAAGCAGTGAAAAAGTCAAAAGTTCTGTAAAATCGACAATATTCCTGATTACATTCTACATAAAATTGCTTAAACGTTTATATTTGATTTGGCCACTTGTATTCATTCTGAATACCACTGCATAAAATTTCGAATAAGTACCTTTTATTCCTATATTTTGGCCTGTATTTCTATCAGTTTGAAAGTTCTCCGTGGGAATCGTCACATGGCAAACACTGCAAAATTTATTCAACTCGGTAAAGCTTGACACTGCTGTTTCTGTTTCTGTACATCAAACATATCGAGTTGTTACTGTTTCAAAGGTTTCACGAAAAAATAACTTTTTCGCAGTGGTTTCCTGCCGTGTGCCGTGCCACGCTCATTTACAAATCATGAGATGTTTGCTGAAGCAACGTTAAAATAAAAGTCCTAATGTTTCGAATGTCAGACAAGCTAACAAACTCGCGACGCAGTTTCGGCGAATTCCACTCGGTAGCCGGTACGTTTCAATTTGTTACTACTTTTGCAGAATCGATAATTTAATTCGCGACGCTCTCAAACTAATTTTGATTGCAAAACATTTTCACGAGTTCGAATTACGTTCTCGCCGAGACCTTAAATAATGTTCAAAATAATATCGGACGCAATTTAAACTTCTTAATCGAAAATACACCACTGCTTGCGAATATTTTCCTATTTCCGTTTGTTTCGGTTCATTGAACAATTGCCGAGGTTCTTGGAGAAACTAATTTCTCCTACAACAACGGACACGAAAGGAGAAAACTCAAAACCACTTGTTGAGAATTCCCGGGGGGGAATTTAAACTCTGAAAAGCAAACCTTTCTTCGATGGGACGTCAAATACGTGTCACGGAACGTTGGCATAAGCCAATGGAACTTTTATCTTACAAGGAGATCTAGTGTCCTTAAATTATACTACAAATAACACCGCTCGTGAATAGTTATCTCATTTCGTCCTTTCAAAAATACAGCTTAATAAAACGGACATTCTGCAGAGACAAAATATATGTATCTACATTGTCCATACGTTTTTTTATGGGACTGACCTATCGGCAACAGGTATATATGGTGTCAGTAAAGTATGACAGTTTTGGGATCATGAAAATACTACCTAAAGTCAAAAGGTAATATACGAGACATGATATCTGTGCGATGTAATATATTTCAAACCGTATCTTCTATCTTTAATTACAGGATATCTAAAATGTAATTATTTGCTTATGGTTGATAATATTCCTTTCGCATAATTCATTGTCTCATGGACCTTCTTTTCATTCGTGTCAACCGAGGTATTAGAGTGTCCCAGATCTCTTGGACGACTGAAACCGATGCCATAAACGGCTAAGAGATAAACCTGCATATTTATATAAATACAGCCACTTTGAGTCACTCATAGTGTGGCGCGGAAGAAACTTATGGGACAACCTAATATATATAAATTTAAAGTGTCAATGTGTAACTTTTTAAATGAAATTTATTTTTCTTTCGAATTGGTTTTTGATAGACAATAATCGGCACAATATACATATATAATATGTAGATAATAACGTATGTAATATGTCCGCATATGATATGTACGTAAAGCCCTCAATCTACCATTGGGGTTCTCCGCCTAACTAATTTTGGGAAACAGAATCAACAAGATAGAGGAGTGATTGCACGGTAAACTGCATTGTAGGTTGCTTGAACGATGTATTAAGCCTGCCAGAATACTTTGTTTACAATGTGAAGATAAGTTTCCGTCTTTATGTAACGTGTAGGTAAAAGATGTTCCAAAATAAGGTATTTTTATCCTTACATGAAATATAAGTAAAAGATGTAACAGAAATGAGTAATATTACGACTTACAAGAAATTATCTTTATTATTGGCGTGTGTGGGAGAACCGTTATTTATTGCATTAATTATTGTGATTGCTATTATTCATGCGTTACCACTATTATCCCACGTGTGCACGAATAGTGAAAATATTCTTTACATTTGACTGACATAATCTTGACAGGGCTGAAAGGAACTTAAAAGCAAAATGATCGATTACGAAGGAAATATAAATTTTCAGGAGAAAATGAAGGGAAAATGGTTGACGAAGTCAATTTGTATCGCTAATACTGTGTATAGACATACTGTGTTACATCCTTTTTTTTCAACACAAATCAAGTTTTCATATTCCAGTGAAATAAGTTTACAAATTGAATATATCGAAGGGATTTGCATTTTCAATGAAATATTCATCTACAAAAATGGAGCCATTAAATGTTTTATAAGTCGAACTGTTTGATAACATGAATAAATGAAATAGACGGTAAGTTATGTCATAGTAAATTTCAATGATTTAGACTTACACATATTGTAATACGCAACACTATGATATGACATATCATATAACATAAGGGCCTCCTAAAAATATTATGTGTCCTTAAAAAGTGTAATAGCCGACGCGATTTGAAGTAACTTTTTCTTCAGTGGAAATGCTCCCTGTGGCATTGTTAAGTTATTAATTACTTATTCTAAACAGTAAGAATATCACAAGTATTTATCATCATTTGTGACTCATTGTTATAATTAAAGAAACTAATAAAATATGATAATAATGATTCTTATAATTGATACACACAAGGGCTATCTCACTTAAAGTAAGTAAAATAATCTAATGACTCATAAAATAATAATCACTATCAAAACATTATTTAAAGCTACAAAAGATTCTACATAAAATTTACATTGAAAACAAATTCAATTTTTTGAAAGCATTATAAAAGGTGTAATTGTTCTAAATTTCGATCTCTTTATACGTGACATAACAAAGATATAATTACACATTTAAATAATAAAAATAAACTTGTTGACACATATATGTATAGTCATAATTTATACCCATCATTCAATAATTTACAACAATAAGTTAAAACAATTTTCACATTGGTTTTCTGAAGTTTGTAATCAAAACGTAAACTACGATTATACAATACATGTGTCGAAACTGAAAAATATTTTTAATTTAGCAGTTTTTAAGTATCAAACTGTCGAATATAGTGGAATTATTTTCTAGTAAAAAACATGTTTGAAACTACCAACTTTTAAAAGTTTACACGGTACCACTATTTCATATCTTTTAAGATGGTGCATGGTTACGACCTAAAATAAATATTATATTCAGCTGTCAAAAACATTCGAATTTTTCGCAAATAAAAAATAGTGGATCTCACCCGTCTACATAGTTTGCAATCAATGTTTCGAATTCAAAAATGCTCGTATGCACATTTACATTTTTTCAATTTTCAAGTTTCATTTTTCAATGTTCGTCCAGCGTTGATTTGTTGATTGCGTATCAGATTATTAATCGCTTTCATTATGCGCCGTTTCATCGAAATTATTACGAGAATCGAAATACGCGACCAACAACCGATTAACGTAACCCGAGCCATTTTTGAGCATTTGGTTTATTGGGAAATAATGTTTCGCTTCACTGGGTAATCAGATTATCATTTGATCGCAACGCATGTCCAACGGTTTTCATGATATTCGCAATTAATTTGTTATTTCAAAAAATATATATATATATTTAATGCAAAACGTGCATAAAAGTAATCTATAATAATTCGGCTTTCAATTATAAGTAATTAAAAGCCGAGATTGCACAAGATTGAAAAATATTTGTACTATTAATGAACGAACTGGGGATCCTTATGCAAAATAAAAATTGTTTACGTCAATCGTAAGAAACAAAAATTAGCCGAAAATATCTATCATTTTTAATAATTATAATAATATTTATATATTACCATATATTATTTTATATGACTATAGAATGTTATATTTGCCCAATACATTTTTATTATAATTGAGAGAATACGAGAAGTCTGTTCGACTAATTAATTATGATAAATAGATACTTATTCGCAACAATTTTACTGTCAAATTACGAATAGTGTTACGTCTTGGATACCACTCAGTCCATGAATAGAGGCACAGAAACGACGAATAACAAGGTATCAAATATAATTGAGTACATAGGTAACTATAATATGCTTTCCTTTATTATATTATTACGGCAATAAGAAATTCTTTTTTATGAATCTCAAGTTACTGAATTCCCTGTAGCACTTCCGATTTCATATACAGTCAGTCCCATAAGTATTCGTAGTCTCATAGCTTATAAGAGAAATTTGTTGAAATCAAGGGACGCATTAATTTTGCAATAAACTTTTTATTATGAATTAACACATGTATAAAGTGTATTTATACCAAATTATAACAAAATTGATTAACTAATAACAAAAATATATTGATTTTACTCCTCGTAATACGTAATAACAGTATTGTCGAACTCACTCTCGGCTTTTCGTTTATTTATTTCGCCTTTTCTGCATACATGTTTTTAAAGTCGTGTGCATGTTTCTATTTGAATAGAATACCATGCGATAAATGCGAAATGTCACTTAAATGACGAAAAATTGCAAGACTGCTAACAAGGGCGCAGTAATTTATGCGTCTATCCTGACATAAATATTCATCAATAACACTTTTAATTGTAATGAAATCGGTGATGATCTTATACCCTCTGAAAAGCGTTTCATATTAGATACTTTTACCTTTAAAACTGTTCTAACTTGTAGCGAAAATATTTCGCTGTATCCTTCTATATTTGGCCACTTTCCCCTATCTTGTTTTCCGCAAGAAAAAAGAAATATAGTTGGAAAGGCGACGCAACGATGCGTTCGCTTTCACCGTGCCAAATCACCCGGAATCCTGACACAATAAAGACTACGGCAGAGCGGAGCTCTTGATCCTTACCCACCGCCGAGATCAACCGCGCGCTGCATCAACATGAAAACGTTTCTGCACTTACGCGGGGGAACAGGGTGAGCCGCAACGGCGGAGGGCTGCTGTCACCCGCATGGGTCACCCTCGTTACGGCAAGCGATGGAAACGCCGCGATGCATAAGTAATTTCCGGAACATTCTGGTATCTCCGCCACTCGCTTAAGCAGGCTCGAATGCTGGATACCGCGTAATTACCGATGCCGCTTAGAATGTCGTTCGGTCATAATTAAATGCTCCAAATGAATACTTAATCGTAGAGCAGTCGACCGGTCAATCCTGCATCTGGGTAATTCATAATAAAAGTAATAGCTCGTTCCGGATACGCTTCATAGAGCTTGATGAGGCATTTGTACTATGCCACATAACACGTTAGTTGCTCCCATTGGAGTAATAGCGATTAGTAGATTGCCCATGGTTGCAAGCTTATCGCAATTGCGAAACCACGAAGGACTTGATTTCGGAGGAAGCGTAGCCCTTCATTCGTCTTAATTCTCGATCGTATCTGAATCTTCTGTCTTTGCATAGTAAAATATTTTTTCTAGCCCGCGACAATAAGGCATCTTTGTGTTTATATTCCCTCTCATACTACCCGTGGCAGTGGGGAAGCTAGTAAGGCGACTATATTTCATAAAAAAGAACAAAAGGACATTTACTGAGTTCACATTTCTTTACGTTCGGAATACCTAGGTGTTCACATAACTAGAGCATACCAACCCAATAAATGGAGTTCTACTGTAAACATAGAGGCATTTATGGAGGTGGGGGGCAGCTTTAGGACAATGGAACGCCCAATGAGAGAATATAGAAAAGTATGGAGAGAGAAGTAAAAATACAGGAGGTAATAACTAGAAAAACGGATGAGAAGATAAAAGAGCGGCTCTGGAAGCTATAGTTGGAGAAGAATGATATGTATAATTGAAAGATGTACAATCTGATAAGAAATAGAAAGAAGAAATATACTCGTGTAGAGAAGTAAGTTAGCACCTTTCCAAACGAAATAACTGTTAGACCGACTGGATTTCTTGAGAATGAGTATAGAAGAGTTTTTTAAAATTATAATTTGTTTAAATGACAATAAAATTAAAAGATTCTGCTTTCTAAACTTCTTTTCATCTAAGTTTGTAACAAAAATGTTTAAAATTTGTTTCGTAGACCTCGGCGACTCAGGGTTCATTCGGACACGGTGTGTTCGGCAACAGGTGGGTGAAAATTGAAGAGGCTGTTTCCTCACGACAATATGAGATGAAAGTCTACGATAAAAGAATTCGGGATACCGTATTTATTATTAACAGGTACTTATACGACGTGCTGTGCAAGAATATGTTGCATAATAACAGAACAATATCTATGATCATAATCAAAATAACATAAACAAATTGCAGTTAATTACACAGCATGTAACTCAGAACTAACCCACTGTTTGAAATAAATCATTACTTATTGCATTGATAACACGGCATTTTAAAAATTATCTATATTTGCAGTAATTATGATTTGATAAACACCTTGTGATTTTGTACATAATTTCTGTCATTTGAGGTATCGATGCGACATAAAGTTTACTTCAAAGAAACTTGTTAATCAACTTTGACGTGAACCGCGGAACCAATCCTGAGAATAGAAAGGATATATCGAATTACCCGACACGAATGTTCAGATTATAGAACAGTTATCTAGTTTTTTATTCCAAGATTCACCAGTAAAGGTTTGACTTGTAAAGTACTAATAAAGTAGGGCGTTTCAAAATTATACATACTCCGGGAAATTAGGGGTTCCTGAGGCCATTTCAAGTAACCGTTCCCTTTACCAAAATGCAATCCGCAGCTTTGTTAACGAGTTATTAATGAAACAAGATAGAGCGCGAACGATTCAACCTGCTGCTACGCGCGCGAGCCAGCCGACTGAAGCCTATTTCACTCCCGGGGCGCGACGAAAGGAGAGGGCTGCGCTCCGGTTTTGAGCCACGTTCGAAGTAACGAACAAGGATTTCATGAATTTCCTACTAATTTCTAAAAATTTCACAAATATTATTAATGAAAAACTTACCCATTCAGTTGCAATGTTGTAATCCACGTATGCAAAACGACACAGATTACACTAACGTTCTCTCTCACTGCACTATTATTCCACATTGATCACAAACTATGTCTCCATGGAGGCATTGCACAAACAGCCAAAATATCTTGCACTGTTATTGCGGAGCGTATATTTTAAAAAATGGTGAAGTTAAAGGAATGAAATCTGGAACAAAACTGACGGTGTGCGCGTGGATTTACACGCAGACTATGTCGATCGTCATAGCAACGCAGACTATGGTTTTAAAGAAATCGGAGATGCTCCGACCAAAAATAGCAATTCCAAACTGCAACACGGTGTAAGGATTTTCAAACGAAAGTATTAGGGTGTCCCATAAGTTTCTCCCCTTTTTTTGATGCCAAATGAATACACGATATTTGTTATTTAAGGTGGATTTATTATGTTATATATGAACCTCTTCCCAAAATTCTTGAAGCTTATTTGCAAAATATTCACCTGGGTGCGTTTTTATTTCGCTTATGGATTTGAAAGGTTTACCACGGAGAGAATTTTTTAAGAAGAGGAACAAGTGATAATCGGATGGAGCAAGGTCTGGGGAGATAGGAGGATGAGGTAGAACGTCCCAATCAAACTGTAATAATTTTTGCATTACGGGCAACGCAACATGCGGTCTTGCGTTGTCGCTCTCGTCGGTTCGCCAATTCTGGCCGTTTTTCTGCTATGGCGGCTTTTTAATTGATCCAGTTGATTGCAATATTTGTCAGCATTGATCGCCTTGAGGAAGGAGCTCGTAATACACTACACCTTTCCAGTCCCACCAAATGCATAAAAGAACCTTCTTCGGATAAAGTCCAGCCTTCGCAACAGTTGAAGCTCTATTTTCTTTAGACCAAGCGTGTTTTCGATGCAAAATTTGGTATAAAATCCAAATCTCGTTTCCAATGAAAAGCCTCTTTAAGAAAGGATCCCTTTCATGTCGTTGGAGAAGCAAATCGCACGTAGAGACGCGGTTCATAAGGCCGGTTTCCGTCAATAGGTGTGGAACTCAAACTTCATATCGATTCGCATATGCCATCTTGATTAAATGATTATGTACCGTTGTTTTGGGAATATTAGTGGCGTCCACTATCTCACGCAGAACTATATCGCGGATTTTCAGTGAGCACAGTCTTGATATTCTCCGTATCCGTCGTTGCTGAGCGGCCGCTGCGGTCTGCATCTTTCAATTCGAAATTGACAGCTCTAAATTTTTTAAACTAATTGCCGACGGTCCTAATAGTCGTAGCACCACTTCCGTAAACGGTGCAAATCACGTCAGCTGTGTCCTTTGCACTATTGCCTTTTTTAAAGCAATGGAGCATAACATGCCGCAAATGCTTCTTTTGGCTCTCCATATTGAATGGTGCAGAAAAAATTTGAAAAGAGACTTTGTCACCAACGAAACGTACTTTGAAAGAGTTCTGGGACGACTGAAACCGATGCCATAAATGGCTACGAGATAAGCCTGTATGTTTATATAAACACAGCTACTTAAAGTCACTTGTAGCGTGGCGCGGAAAAAACTTATGGAACAACCTCATATATTATTTTGCATTAGAGATGGTTACTTTAAATACTGCTGATTATACGTGAAAATTCCATGAACGGTAGAGAATTTCGATATTTGAGGACCAGGTAACCAGGTTTTACTATCATAGCAGGCACGAATATTTATTAAAACAATATGCTAACGGCACTAATAGTTATTAGTTATCAGAAATATGTTTTTCATTTCAAGACTCAAGAAAAGCATGTGATCACAGAATGCCGAATTCGTTCCTTTTTATCAATCACAGCTCAAAGTTTTAAAAAATCTGTAGTTTAGAATGTGACATGTTTTTGTCTCTATGTATTATAAAGCAAAAATTGTATAAACACTGGTATTTGATCAATTTGAGATGAATCTTATCAATTTGAAAGTATCTTACGTTCGCTGAGCAGTTTGTTATCATTCCATCAGCTATAGAGGGATTAAAATACGCGCGGTTTAAACATTCTGTTTGACTCCACACGGTGGTCAGAAGCAATTAGCCAAATTTGTTTGTAGCCGCCAATGACTGCAGCTCGTGAGTAGTTCCAACTCGGTTCGCTGTGTACTGTACCAATTGATGTATCATAAAGCCACGCAGAAGCGACAGCAATAGTCTTATTAAACGTGCTCGTGGTTATTCCAATATACAACCATCAACTACGTTCTCATTTACTTCGGTTCATGCTGAATAACCTGTGCGACCTTTTATTTCTAATTATACACCATCAGATCACAGATTTACTAATTTTACTAGCACTCGTTAAACATCTATTCACATTACTCCTGGAAAATGTTATTTAATTTGATATACAGGGTGAGACATTTAACTCTTTCACCCTGATTTTCCTTGTAAACAACATGTTGAATAAAAATTATTTTGAACGTAAATTATTTGATATAAAGAGTTAAAGCCACAGTTAATATATTGCTCTTTTTCTTTTTCATAAATATCAGGGAAACCTTGAAATTTTTAACTATAATATTCGACATTTAATCATATTATTCAAATGTCCATTAAATAAAGAATTATATATTATGAAGAAGGAAGGGCTCAGTTTATCGAGATATTGGTCGATCTATTTTTAAAGCACGAAATGTTCGAAATATCGTTTAATACGATTAAAGCAAGCATATAGGTGATTAAGATGTTCCGTGCCAAGCTGTTTTTAGTCGACTTTTCATTCTGGTCAATCGACTCTTTAATAATGAATATATTATGTGTATTTATTAATTATTGTCAATATAACTATGACAGAGACTTTATTATGGTCCATTCTTTTGGTGGAAATTATTTCTTCGATTCTAACTTGTCATAAAATATTTTTTTAGCGCATTACATAGACATTTAAGCGTGTACTACGAGTGGTACACGTGGCACGGAATGTGTTAAGCAATGTATGTGATGTATTTGAAAATGTTTCATATTTTGTTAAGTATTCTTCATATTTTATTGAAAGCGGAATAAAGCAAAAAATTAATTGCGATATATATTTTGCAAAAAAATTAAGGTATGTTCGGAATTAGTCATACAGGTTGGCGGACAATTGCAGCTCTCACCATTGAGTTCGACGCGGAATCAACAACAAGCGACAAGCTAGTGAGATTCTAACGCGGTGCCACTAAGGTTCGAAACACAGTTACGCGAGGCCGTCCAAGGCCGAAATTTCTCGAGATACAAATATCTTAGATCTTTTTCGAACATAGAAAAGGGTAGCAAATGAATGATAGATATAGCAATGTGTAACTTTTCTGTTTCCCACCTTTTTGTTAATAGAACTTTTACCACGATACTAAGTATAGTAAATATACTTTTCATATTAATATTTTAAGTTAATATTAACATTTTACGAAACTAGTGAAACGTCATCTTAGATGAAATTTTTATTTTTTTAGTTTATACACCCTCCGTATTGAAACGGTTAATTACATAAAATGAAAGTTAAATAAACACTCATACCTAATGAAATTTACGCCTTGAAATTAATGATAGAACATATGTAAAACATTATTCTTTAAGATAGGAAAATCATTTTGATAGCAATAATTTACGCATCGTCATAACTTTCTCTGTCCTACCCCAATTATAGTTTGACAGTGTCCACCAAATTAAAAAGTTCGAATAGAAAGAAAAGAAGACACAGAAGACGATCGTAGTTTTTGCAAATTTTTAAAAATATATCCGCGGATACATGTTGCGATAACCTATCTTTAATTAACGCTACATATTCGTTTCACAAGGATTTGTATTACATCAATGAAATCGTGGACAGTCTGTGAATATAAAAGAAAAAATACTGAAAATAAAAGCTAATATAAGTTTTAAAAGTACAGATTTATTTCACTTAGCTTAATAAATAAATAATTATGATGTTTTAGTCTTTTCGTCTTAACTGACACAAACTCATTATCTTCATCGTTTAAAATATTTAAATGTTCGGCTTCATTTTCCTTGTCAATGTAAATTTTTTCGGACGATTCATTTTCAACATTTTCTTTTGATAATTTTGTAGAAATTTGCTGATAATCGGTACAATATTTCATTAAATTCTTTCGAAATTTGAAGACTTACGGAATGTTCTGATCAATGTTAATAATGACATTTTCCAATTTTTTTGGTTAATTGAACAGCTTTAATTGATATCGCGTAAATTATCACGCATAAAAAAAGTATTGTGTAGACAAAATCCTTTTACTAAAACAGCGTGGAATTATTCATTTGTCTCCTCAGCTAAGAAATAAAAAAGAAGTCAGAGCATAACAAAAACGTTAATTTTTGTAAAGTTGCTGAGCCGGTTACTGTAGGTTGACCAATTACTGTGCTTTGGTTTGCTTTCGAGCATTATTAACTTTATGTTTATCGAATACGAAAATTATAGTTGTTTATTTTATTGTTTTATTTATTGTGAAATAAATAAGTGCATAAAATTAATATTCTTCAGAAGGGTCTTCATGCTTGAAAACAAACCAAAAATATAACAATTGATCCCTCCACACTGGCCGTATCTACTACCCCATGATGCTTCGAGCTCTTTAATTGCCACATTAAGCGTAGCATCGATCGATGGTTAGTTAACCTTCATGCATGAATAATCGATCTACAGTCGATCATTGAGGTATCTCAATTTATTCACGCATGCATCAATGCCAACGAAATTTGTTAACGAACGTATTAACATGTTGAAAAATCTGGGTAAAGTACTGGTAGCAATTAATATGTTAACCGGGTAATTAACTTGTGCTCAACTCGTCTCACAGTGGCGACTTTTTCCTTCGCAGTGGGAAGTTGTACTACGCTTTTCACTTGTTCATCATTTATTTTGATAAAATATCTAGTGACATATTTAGAAAATAAATAAATCGAACATTTCCAATGTATTCCTGGCAGTTGTTGCAAAGTTTTCTTCAGTCTATCTTAACACCACACATAGAAAACGTCTTTGTACAGTTTGAAACTAAACTGTGCAAAATTAAACTGTTTCTATAATACAAGGTCACGCTAGGTTTTAACCCTTAAATGCATGAATTAATGAATTTTATTTAAAAATTAGGGTTATAATATTTCAAATGAGTGGAAATCGGGAAAAATATTTAAAAAAATTATAAGTCATATCTTATAGGGTTTTTATTGAAAAATATTAATGATTCATTTTTGGTACACTATGCAAAATAGACATAAAAATTCTTTAGTTAGTATGAAAGAGATTGAAGCAGTCGTTTCCTTTCTTCGAACAAAGAAATACATTGCACTTTGTAAGATTTTTGAATACACCAAAATATTTCTAAATAATCCACTTCCAAAAGTACGTAAATAACCCCGCTATCAAAAATGCGCGCCAATTGGTATAACGTCAGAAAGATACAAATATTGAAGTCAAATGTCATTATTTTAGTTAATTTTTGATAAGTCAATGGGCAAAGGAATCACTGCCATTCAGCCAAATGTATCGATATCAAAACTGTTGTCGGGTATCCGCGCAAAAAGTTATTGATTCATTTTTGGGACTCCATGCATTTAAGGGTTAATGGACAAGAGCCACTTAAGACGTAATGCGCTGCACGGATTACTTTGAAAAATGTTCAGCACGAAAAAAGTCATCATATCCATTGAAGCCGTTTTTCTTGGTATAACAAAATAGTCCGTCACACCCGGTTAACAGGTTAAACAGACGCTAAGCGACGGGATTGAAATAGATAATTGCACATAACCGAATGTTCCATACTGTCCGTGCTTCGAATGCGGTGAAACGATGTAATGAAATTTCAGTGCACATCTGTTGTCTTATATGAATATAGTAATTTAACATCGAATTTACATTTACATCCGCAGAATTCCCATAATTTGGTTAATCGATGTAATGAAATTTGAATACCATTTAACAAAATTCATCTGAAATCTATGAAATTCTTCGCTTTAGAAACGACCAGAAAACTTGTACATACGCAGCAATTATTCTGCGTGACTGCGAAAGAAACATCGTCGAACAAAATCATTTATTCTCCATTAAGCTGGCATATATAATACAAGCACAAATAAATCGTAGCATTTGCCGTAACATTAGTTCCGCAAAACCCAACCGTATCTGCGAGCCACTCGAGAGCGAAGTCGAACCGAGAGATCCTCACAATCTCTCCAAGACTAACTTCTTTCGATTTAACTTTCGCAGAAAATCAGCTTCTGCTACACGTGCGCCGTGCTACCCTTAATCGTGGCGCGCCCCCTCTCAGTGCTCGCCGGACCCGTTAATTTAGTATTTCTGACTCATCGGACGGGCGAGGACCTCTCTGCCACGTCCCGCTGAGAAAATAACCAGCGGAGTAGCCCCATAGGATCTGAACGCGAGGGTAACAGTGTCACCCATGGGAAGACCACCCACGTACACCGACATGCCCGAGCGTTTATAAGGGTGGTAGTATCGTCGGGCACCGCTAGAGCGTCAGTTGGCGCGCTTGGGCGCGGTAACCAAGGTTACCATGCGCATGGGCACTGCCAGAATTCGGGACATCCGTTGTGGTGCACACCACGGGGGTGGTTTTTCGCGTTGGCACACCCGGGCGGCTAGCTGGGCGGTGTCTGCAGCCTTCACTTTCCTCCTGAAAATCGAAGGCTACAGGGGTGGCGGCCGTCTTTTTTTCCTCTCCATCGCTGTCCCATTCTCCCCCGCTGTCATTCCCTTCGTTTCACGCGTCTCGGCCCCTTCAGTCTCTCTATCCGCGCTCGATCCTCTTCCTCTCCGTCTACCTTCCGCCACCCTCTTCCCACTGTGTTCCCCTTTTTCTCCGCTGGA
This sequence comes from Augochlora pura, assembly GCF_028453695.1. Taxonomy (NCBI): domain Eukaryota; kingdom Metazoa; phylum Arthropoda; class Insecta; order Hymenoptera; family Halictidae; genus Augochlora; species Augochlora pura. Next base: position 22,652,368 of record NC_135778.1, on the reverse strand, counting down.
TCCGAGTTGACACGTGTCACACGGGGTACCGCGATCCCCGACAGACACCCCCGTGGCCGCACGTGCGGGCTCCCGCAGTCAGTATACGCGGCAAACCAACGAAAAAGTGAGAGTGCAGGCCCGGGGCACTGGCTCTGATCCGATCGCGTGTTCGCCGCCACCAGCAGTGCATTCGGAACAGCTGTTCGGCCCGATCCCGCGTTCTCGAGACTCGCTGATCCTTCCGCTGACTCGCCGGATCAACCGGAACCACCGGTTCGAAGGAGGAAGTCCTCCGGTTTCTCTGCGCCAGTGAAACTTTCCTGGTCACGTGACCGGGAGTTCCGAGGGGCTGCTGCGGAAGAAGGGGCGAGAGTCAGAGAGTGAGTGAGAGAGAGAGAGAGCGGAGTATACCGTAGTCAGCGATATTCCGAGGCGACAAGGGGAGCTCCTTTCCTCGTGCAACTGCCTATCCGATACGAGCCTCGGTTCTCGCGAACGGTTCGACTAGTCAGTGTGCGGTGATAGACGCCGGACCATTGGGACACGCGTCGCTCTTGGAATCTCGGCCAGCAATGTTCGTCGGATGTGCGAGCTGATAACGAACTAATACCGAACTGATAGATAGTTGACGGGACGAATGAAGGACTCAATGTAGACTCGCTCTGACCACCGAAGATGATCTTCGATTGTCAGGCTAGTCCTGGCTCGCAAGCGAACCGCTGTCCTTGGCGAGATTCGCTAGATCGATGGACTCTTTCGATTGTTGCCTCCGGGTAGGAATGGGTGGACTCGGTCGTCCGTTCAGCCGCGATTAGTCAGCCACGAAACGACTGACCAGTGTGTTTACATAGACTCGACCGATGTTCGGAAAACGTGGACCGTTTTGTGTTTCGATCGCGGATGACCTGATTCCACGGCAAGCAGAGCACCGTTCCGAGGATCGTCGCTAACCTTGGCACACGCACCACCTAAACGCTTCGGGGGAAAAGGATCTGTGGGACGGTTGACGATAATAGCGCTGTCCCCCGATACCACTGCCAAGATAGTTCTTCCCGGCTACGTTGCGCGGCTTCATGGCCGCTATTCACCGGACGTCCGCACGAGAATTGGGTACTCGTTATATCGAGGGCTGGAGGAAACGTTCCATCCGCCTCGCAACAAGTTCTCCACCGGTGATCATACATCGATCACGCGACGCACAGGTGTGGCACAATTTTCTGTTTACGTGTTCGCGTTTTGTCAACGGTTGAAGCCTCGGGTAACAACATTCTCGATGTTTCGCTGCTGGGTAACGCGCCCGAGATTTCTTCCAATTTCACGGTAATCCCCTTAGAGCTTTACGCGGCATTAATACGGTCCGCGTAACGGAATATTATTAACTCGCGAATGATTTTCATTGATTCGACCGGCGGATAGCCGCATGCAGGATTGCGCGTTTTAGGCGACGGCTGAAATTGTTGCGGTCCATGCTTGTACCTGCGATTCTTCAACGATTCCACCGGTGGAATTTCATTAAGAGATGCGTCCAGTTATAGCTTCGTTATAGTAAAATAAATCCGTGTGTTCCAATAATCTTACTCGAATGATTTTAGAGATTCGATGAATTTATCAGAAAGTTGCGTTAAATTACACTGTGCAACATACAGTGAACAATTACATTAATTTTAAAAAGACGGCATTTTTCGTTACATGTCTCGGAAATTGTTTCTGTATCTCGGAAGCATTGTTTGAACATGTATAGAAAGGAATGACTTTTAGTATACTACACTTATAATTTGGTAATCTCAAATTATCTCCATAATAACAGAATTGGCAACAAATACATACGAAATTCCGGTTTATCAGTATTCTCACAATTTAGAGATTATTAATATTTTCTTATAATTAATACAATTAACGTTGTATTTTGTATAAATAGTCTGTTTCCAAAGATTTTCATAAACATAAATTCCATTTTGAAAGCCCATTTTCTGTTCACACAACTTCCTTTGCTATGATCAATAATTTTTGAGATACGTGACCGTGCATATTTTTCACCCCTATCTTCGTCGGCTATTTGCACCCTTTCGAAATGAATAATAACTGGATATACATTATAATGCAGCATTCACATTTGACTGAAATTGCCCGTGAGCTATTAATATATTATATGTTATATATTATTATTACCAAAACTTGAATAATTCTACGTATGGACGAAATATGTTTCGAAATTGCTTGATATTGCGAAAATGATCGTAGCAGGCGATCTGTAATATAATAGTTAATATCGATTTACTCTTCACGAAAACCGAGCTCCGCGATTTCATTGTTCTCGTTTTATTTCGAGCTCGTTTGAATCATAAATCCCGGGATACACAGTAGAAAATTAAACATGACTTAATTATACGTATAAAATTGAGTTAGAAAATGCGATTTTCAACACGATCGAGGCATTCCCATAATGGACAACGATTTGTTCATCACGGCTGTTCATGTCATCGTATATCTACTATAATGTCTACTACAGTGCCCATAAACATTAACAACATAACGATGTCATTAATTCTGCGTTCCAAGTAAACATATATTTGGGAACTGAGAATTTCCTAATAAGTTACCCAACAACAAAACTAATTTCTTTCAAAACCTCTTCTCTAGAGATTATTATACCCCCTGGCAAAAAATACCTAAATAGCTTTGTTATAAACAGCAGTATTAAAAACGCAATAATGTATTTAATACTGGTCTAATGTATCTTAACGATAAAAGGTCTAATTTATTGTAAAATGACTAAAACATGCTTTTCTTTTTTAATCTGGAATGAAAAAAATGAGTCTTTCAGGTCGCGGTAGAATATTTAATTCAAACGTATTTCTTAAATTTTCAATCCAGATTCAGTTAATGAAGTTAAAAACGGGAACTTTTTATTCACTCTTCGTCATTCCAGGCAATAGAAAATTAAAAAAAAATCGTAGTGTAATCGTTGTACAGTAAACTAGTGTTTCCAACGAAAATTCAAAACATCTAGCCCAATTTTGAAAAAATTATTACATTCAAAAATTTCGAGGTCGAGTAATTTTTTCTAGGGGTACTATTTAAAGGCACGATTTACCGCGATAACCAAGTTATTTGACTAAACCACTGCAAAGTCTCCGTGCCCAAAAAATATCTGAACTCGGTTACGCTTTTTGCACGACCTGCCTTTCGTTAGGGGCCGCACGATTTTCCATAAGCTGGAATTCGTAGTCAAAAAAAAAACAACAGAGACTGCTCGAAGTTTTTCCGTACATGCGAGGCAAAAATTCGAATCATGCGCGCGAACAATTGGAACGAAACTGCACACGGATCGTATGAAATAAACGAGAAAAGTCAAAAGTAGGCGGCGGTCCTAGGAATTCGTCGCTCGAAACGTGTAACGAAGGATAATCACGAAACGGTCCTCTGATAGCTTTCAGTCGGAGTCCTCTTAATCGCGAGTGGTACCTACAAGCGCGACTCGCGAGTGAACTCGTTAAATCGTCGAATTATGGTACATCGCTTCTGTACATCACACTCGAATGAGCGGAAGTAGCTACACACAAACACACACACACCGAGTTGAAAGCACTTGACCCTTAACGGTGCCGCCACGTATATTCCGGTTATAAATCACTCCCGAGAGCCGTTAAGCGTCTCGGTCACGCTCCAAAAACTACGCCAAATGTGCATAAGAATAGTGTTTGACGCCGACACCATAATTAAATATCGACACGTGCGATTCAGGGGAGTGTAGCACGCGAATTTTCTGAATTCACCGAAGCCTGTTTCGCGACCGTTCGCTGTGCGCGAGAGCTTCAGTATTTTGCTTCTATTTCTTTCGTGTAGTATAAATTGGTTTTCGCAGTAATTTCCCTCAGTTTAATCCTTTGCCGTACCTAACGCTCCAAGGCGCAAGGGATTTAAATATCTGTTGCCGTTCCAAACGCTCCTGAATTCTGTTGTTTTATTCGAATTGATATATCGGAATATTTGTATTTTGTTCTGTGGTTGAAATCGGAGACCAAAGTTAACAATTACATCAAATACTTGACGGGGAAAAGTCGTCGATAGAAAATTGATTTTTATTTACATAGACGATGTGTGTGGTTATTATTCAATTTTAAAAGAAATCTTAGAAAAGGCAAAGATTTACAAAATATAACTTTTATGTGCTGTGGTTACCAATAATCATTATATAAGTCAGAAGTAGATTCTGTTCACAAATAATAACTATTATAGGTGACGAGAATGTTAATTCGTTACTGATTACCATTCTTTTTGATGGAAGGAAACGATACAAATTACCGCAATAACGTTACAAAGGTAAATATTGGTTACATTAAATTGGGTACGATGATTGATGTCGACAAATAACACTTCGTTTTCTTAACAGTATAGTAGAAATACATTTGAAAATTATATTATAAATAACCAAGGTAAACTAAATATTGCAATGTTTATTCGATATTTGAAAATATTTGAAAATATTTCTATCGCATCACAATTTTGTGTAGAAATTCATACTCTGGTAACGTTAATAATAATTGACGACCGCCGGAGGCGAGGTAACAACGCGTCAATTGTCCACAATGACTATCGGTAATCAATATAAAATTCTGATCGTTGATAATGACTATTCGTTACCAATATATATTTCTAGATGAGCGTAACGGTTATTCGTAAACAGAAATTGTTTTAGTCAATTATTATTATATTATTACAATATCATTAAATTTTAATGGTTAAATGTAAATTTTTCTCTTTATGATCATAATAGTTATAATCTCTTGTGTGATACTGTTACGAGCAGATTATTTAATGCAAAAGTTTATTTAGAATGAGATGAGAAAATAATTATGATATCTCTTACAGTTGATTGTTTATGATCCTTATTCTTGGATTGAATAGAAAATTCTATCCCAGGAATGATCCTTTGAATGGAAGCGACAATGGGTTAGATGATTTGTTACTATCAAACAATTGAACGAAATGGTAGGGGATTGGAAGGATTAAAAGTCGTTCTACATGAACAAGTAAAAAAACAGATTAAAACTTTGGCAGTATTTGAAGAGGCTTTACCGAGTTGCGCCATTCATTGTGACCAGAAAGTCTCGCTTCAACAAATATTTCGAATCACGATGAAACCATATTTTTCGGAGATCGATCTTGTCCATTGTAAGTGAAAACTTGGATACCCAACGATTAATAACTTCGCCGGACAAATTGTTCCCAGAAGCTTCCTATCGAGGAAAACTGTTAGGTATTTACGACCGCGTTTTATGTTCGTAACTATTTAGTACCATACTTTCGTTTATAGCATGTGTACATTTAAAAACTTCACATCTAAATATCTCGAAAAATGTTAAACGCATAAGTTACTCGACTTCAAAGAGAAAACACAACTAGTTTATTTATCTTCTTTTTTTATCGCTTTGAATGTTAATCGTAGGGTACCTTTATTTATTTTAATGGATACTTATAGTTTCGCTTACAAATACTTATTCTACGCAAGGAAAGAATAATCTTAGTCAAACATTTTTTAGTCGGGTTTTATCTTACAAGGATATTTAATAAAATGAAAAATTGTTTTACTTCTGAAACTCCTTTATTTTACTTTTTATGAAGTGCAAGCACAATTTTATAGAAAAAATAAAGCAACTTTTAGATAAGCATAGTCATCCTCTAAACCATCACAGCGATCAACAACAAAAAACTGAATAGAGTAGCTAATTTACAAAAATGTGTTGTTTCCGAAATATTTAGATTTAAGAATTTCAAATAAACGCTCTGTATATATTTTATTTGAATAGATTTCCAAAATAAAAATTATGTTATTACAATATTAAAATTATGTAATTACATATTTGTTCATGGCTGCATCTTCGCTTACTTGAAAAATAGCTTGACGAAATGGAGAAAAGATTCTCGGAAAAAAAGTATTAATCAATTCTAATTACGTCCCTAAAAATTGCACCATCTTGTAGATTAGTATTATTATTCTTTTCTTATTATTATTACTATCTTCTAATTTTTTAGAATAAGCCAATTTGCATTTTTAGTCCTATTAAAGAGAATAGTTATTGTATTTAATTTTGACCTTCGAGATATGAATATACAGTATGTAAGGAGGAAGTAGATGCGACTTGTTTATATTTGCGATGTGCTATTTGCATGCAAAGTTTCGTTACAATCGGCGCGTACGAGCTGGCTAATGTTCTTTGTGAGGATCACGTACAAAGCAGGCCACGCAATTTCCCGTATTCAATTTACTCAGACATCATATAAACCGCGCTGGATAGTTTGAAGTGGATGCGAATATAGGACTACAGTTGTGTGACGTCATATTCGATTGTCGCAAACGTTCAATTGATCCGAAACGTTCGATTCTGAAAACGAATGTATAGTTTGTAATATGTTCCCGTACTGAAATGGTGAGAACCGAGTAATTCGTGATTGCTACTGAACATACTTGATTCAAACACACGCGCCCAGCGTTCTTTATAAATGTAAAAAAAAATTTACAGTACAGCTGGCTTCGTTTTCGAAGTAATTGAATTTGAATTTCGTGTAAATACACTAGCCCGAATAGCACTAGACTCAAGTGTTTGTTCAACGCTTATCCTTTCTATTCATTGGATATACAAGCTGAAATGTCCAGTTCAAATTTCAACACTGATTTTCTCTCAAACGTGACGTTACGTAGAAAGCATTCCATTTTACTTTTTCCGTTTTATGCAGAGCTACCGTTTTAACAAGACTATTGACACCCGCTATTTTAATAATTGTGCTTGCTCTCAGCTGACAAAGAAGTTGCAAATTCAACTCTCATAGTTCAGTTAACTAGAATTTAATTGTAATTAATAATTGGACTATGGATTATATGCAAATATGACAAATGTGAACAGAAGAGGCAGAAAACAGTAAGAACATTAACAAAATTCCAAAATATTGTTCCGTTAATTTCATTGTAATAAAATTAATAAAAAAGACAAGAAAGTTACAATAACACCCCAGTTTATTAAAAGTGAACATTTATGTGAACATGCATATTGAAAACGGTGAATTTAGTAATCATTTTGCGATCACTACAAAAACTTTTCTAGTCGACATCAAACATTTTTTACTCCTCCACAATTTCGTAAATTAATTCGTGAAAATGAGAGTTTTCATAATCACCCCGGTATAGCAATAAATATCTTTATAATAATACTATAAGTAAAGGGATTAATGTCAATTAATAATTGGTCAGACTTAGCTTGAAGTTGTGAACATGCAGGATTTCCTATGATTATTCTGCGAATTTTATACACGCATTTAACGAATTTGGAACGGCCATTGTATAACATTCAGAAAACAAATTATATGAGAACGTAGCTCCTTTATCTCGCGATTAATACAGACGATTTTTGTTTTGCATAAGAAAAAATACTTTCTTATTATGACTATAATTTATTCTGTCTGTTTAGATAAGTTCAGACTTCAAAAATATGTAAATAGAAGAAGGAAATGTTTCAATTGCGGAAAAACATACAATATATAGAGAAATGTGATGCATTGAATGCTAGTATACGGTATAAATTCTAATACAAAAGAAATTGTTTTTAATAATAAGACATCATTGACAGCGAGAGAGTGAAATTTCAAACATTAGAAAAATTAAAGAACTTAAGAACACCAATATATTACTCCCAACAGATTGAAAGTGTTAAGGAAATTTATAAATAATATTTACTGTAATTTGTTAGTTTAAACGAATGTATTATTGTCCTATGTTCGTAAAATGTAGCTAAATAAACCCGTACGGGTTTGACATGCCTAAAGAAAAACAAGAAACTTTGCCACGTGCTTCCTATGTCTCGCAACTGACGTAAACAATTTTTATCATGCATAAAGATTCACAAGCTATTAATAGAAGAACACGCAGATAAACATGTGAGTAATTATGAAAATAGTGGAAGCTGAATTTCTTTAAAAGTAATTATAGCTAGGGCTCATACATTATCGCATATGGCGTGTAGGACAAACGACCGGAAGTATTTTGGCATAGCCCATATAGGACATTACTATAGAAACTAGGGCGGCTGTAGCTGTTTCTAAGTGGGGATAGAAAATATTGCTGGAGGTGGAAAGGTTGCTTAATGGAAACTGTGTCTCAGGTTGAACATATTTTTTTATTCAGCGTGTGATGCATCTGGAAATTACAGCTGCAAGCACTTTTTCCACGAAGCACACATTTCACGTTTTGTTGTCTATTCGCTCAAGGATCCATTAACTTGTCCGCGAAAGCATTAAAATGTAGCAAATGCACAGTCGCATCGTTGCATTTTTATTCTTTCAATCAAAAATATACGTTTTCTGCACATTGGTGTGTGTAACTGACGGGGTCTTTTCGATCATCGACTCCGTCCGACCGTGTTTTTCTAACTCCACTGCGCCTGTTCAGGACGTTTAATGGGGAACGCGCGGTGTCGTCTCAGATGCTTCAATATTTCCCGAAGCATTTCCCGTATTTTTGCGGAGACGTTCTTAAAGGTGGCATATTAAAATCATGATAAAACATTTAACTGACCTCGAAGAATGAAACTGGCGAAGAAACGTGCCAAAGATGCCGTCCGTATTTCTCTAGGTTCACGTGAATAACCTGTCCTACATTCGTGAAATATCTTCTGTTTACTAGACGTTCATTTATTCTTGAAGACCGTGCCGTATACCGTGAAGCAGATAATGCAAACGGACAGGAACCGATCCTATATCCAAGAACGGATCGGAAATGTGAAATCAGGTTACTCTATTTCGCACTTCCTCCTCGCGAAAGTGTTTTCCCGTACGACTCAATCTGGTGTCTGGCCAACACTTGGTATTTCTACTTGGAGATCATACAGATTGCCGGACGTGTTGCTTTCAAGATGAAATCTTGTTTATGGCGAAGTAAAAATTGTAGGAGACAGAAACTGTTGACTATACCGAAACAAACTTTTAATGTAACCCTTAGACTGCGGACCTTCACGTAAATAGAAATGTTCTGATTCAATTGTAAAGAACAGAAACCGAATAAAATTGTTTCTCTTCGTTTAATGATACAAATAAATTGTGGAGAATGACAGAATATTCTTAAATTCCAGTCATTCTTGTCACTAATGTGTAGCATTCGCAGTCTGATAATTAGTACTGATTCTCATATATGTATTTTTGAAACATGCAATCATTAATAGCATGTAGCGAACGTAATCAAATAAAAACTTTTTAACATTATAATGAAATAGACAATAGTAAAATGTAAAAATTGTACTGTTGCATATTTAATAATTCTTGTTAATGGCACGAGGAAAACCGTCGTTAAAGCTTTGCAACTTGTTTGAAGTAAAGTTAATAAAACGTTTATAAAGTGTTATGTGATAGTTAACCGCATTAAAATTGGATTCGGGTTGTTCATTTTGTCCGGCAACTAATCGTTATGTTAACACCGGTGTTTAATGAAATTATTGTTTGTCGCGAACAAAAGCTGATTTACGTTTGGCTGGTTTATTTATTGCTGGTTTAATTATTTACACGTAGCACCTGACAGGAATCTGACTGTGGTAAAATGTCTGTCGGCTAGCTGTTGTATTATGCAAAGGTACACAACATCATACGTGCTGCCATCCTCCAATTTCGTGCCCTCATAATTCCGAAATAAATCTTACTTGAAAAACGCACCTCGTATTGTAGAATATTTCTGATATGCGAAAATCAGTACTAACTATACAGTCAAACCTCTTTTTGTTCGATGGATAGGGGCCGCAGAAAAAACCGCAGAAAAAAACGCAGATAAAAAATCGCACAAAAAATTGCACAAAAAAATGGTGCACAAAACAAATCGCACAAAAAAATCGCGCAAAAAAAATTGCATAAAAATACTGCACGAAAAGAGGTTTTCCTGTATAGAGTTACATTTAATAATCATTAAACAATATCCTTCAATTGTATTCTGTTCTTTCATACAGCTAATACTATATATAAATAGCTATTGAAAAAAATGTATATTAAGAAAAATGGTAATTTAGTTATGAAAAATTTCATTCGCACTAAATCCAGCCGTGCCTAAGAGGCCACCATAAATTACATCACTCTGGTTAATATCGTATTACGGAGATTAAGAACATTTACGTTATCAATAGAGTACGGATCTTCATGCAAACTTCTGTTTCCATAAATTATCTTATTAAAATCCGGTTGACAAAATAATTAATTTGACTGCCCAGAGAATTACAAACAAATGAAATGAACCTCGTACTGGTTTTTGCAAGTGTAACTATTTTCTTTAGCAATTGGTTATTGTTAATTTTTATAAAGGTAGGTCAAACTTACGCAGTGACTTCAATTTGCTTTACATTTAATTGTTGTAGTTAATAACTGTTAAATGTCGGTTGACACGTTTACCCGTATTTACATCGATGCTGGGAAAAATAGTATTGAATACAGAAAATTGCCGCAAGGTAATTGAAGAGAATTTACTGTATTTTCCTCCTTGTTTTTATAAATAACTTTTATAATATCTATAATATTATCTCCATCCGTTATTGAACACTTATCGATACATCCAACACAATACAAAAGCAAATGCATAACAAGGTGCACTCACAATAATTGTGTACGTACGCAAAAATAAAAATGCCAAAATTCCAAAATGTCAAAAAAGTATTAAAAACTACAAATACATTAACAAATTATTGTTCAGGTATAATGCGCCGATTCCATCGTTTGCTTCAATTATTCCCAGTGCTTAAGTTCGCTGGATTCGTTCTTATGCACAAAAGAGTAATTTAAGTAATGGAAACTTTGAACAATGCCCTGCATTTTACGCGAATACCAATCTTAAAACGAAGATGAATTTAGTTCGAAGACATTACAGATCTTTGCAGTCTAATGTTAACTTTCCTCTGTAGCTATTTTCATTATTAAGAAATATTGTGAACACGATTTTTACAACACAAAATTCTATTTAATCAGAATTTGAATATTTTACTTACCAAAAATTCACTTCCTACTTAAAATACTATTTATATTAAACGATTATTTGACATAATATGTCGAACATGAATCTCTTTTTTGACTGATTTAAATTTATTATTCTATATTAAAGAGTTAGTGTAACTCATTTATTGAATATTAACAATTTTACATAAATGTATTTGTATCTTTTTAATATATCTTTATTTTATCTGAAAAGAAAGAAAACCAAATTTATTAGTCTTGAGAAAGTATGGTCATTAATTAATATCCCAGTAAATATTGAATAAAACAAACAGATTTCTGGTGAAATATCTAATAACATTCCGTTGAACATACATAATTCGACTACTGCCATAACTCTGTGCTTAACATCGTCAACCGTAATGGGTCCGCGTCACTCTGCTGGCATTTCTATTATTCGGAATCGTTAGGTAAAACTGCTGTAAAAACGTTCGAAATTATTACCCTCCATTGTTCTCACCGATCCAACGACGCCATGTCACGTTCAGGGGATCATATTGTTTCAGCAGCAATTTACGGTTCATCGCCGGTCTCAATTTTACATTCAAGCGCGGCAAGGAATCTTTAAAAATTCCATTCCTCTCTCTCTCTCTCTCTCTCTCTCTCTCTCTCTCTCTCTCTCTCGAGGAGAGGTGAATGGGCTCGCAATATCTTGAGATATTCAGATCTTCGCACTTAAAAAGTAATTATCAAGCAAAAAGTAACTGTAAAATGGCATCGCGTATGTTTTCAAAGTAGTCTTTAAACGCAACATTAAGTTGTAAGGTATGTTGTTTTATGCCCCATGTTGGGCGCCAATTTGTAACGATTGTTTAACGAAACGAAATAGTTTATTTACACAAACAAATATATATACACGATGCTTGCTGGTACGTTGAGAGATTGTTACAAAGAACCGGACTCGAACGAAGAAACTGACGAATCGTCTCGGTCGCGGCGCGTATCGTCACTTGGGTTAAGGCGTAACGCCTATCTACCAAGATCAAGATTTTCTTAAGAAGTTAGTCAGGGAGGTCAACCTTGTCCGTATCTACTCCCTATTGGTTTCTTAAAAGGGTGGTCAGAGAGGTCAACGTTATCGGTATCTAATCTCTACACTGCCTTTTGCAAGATTCTCGCAAGACTGCCTTTTTCTGGCTGAGGATGCCCTTTTTATACCATTTTTGGGTGCTAGCCCTTGACCAATGAGCAAAGAGCGTCACCGAGCGTCGCTGGCGTACCGAACTCGTCACGCATCGAGCTATCCTATAACCCTAACGTCGCGCTACAAAGTGAAATCTTGTAATTATTCCATAGCAATTAGAAGCTACTGAATGAATAGCATTTTGGAATTAATAAAACAAACTATGAGCATGATTATATTGAAAAATATAATATTTATTTATAAGTATAATTATTTATAGTATAATTCACATTTTCCCGAGTAACGTCGAAAATTCGATATGGCATTGACGAATTTAAATGCGAAAAGTTTCTCCTTCGATAGATAACCACGCTTCGTACGTAGCAGTTCATGATACAAAAACAGAGTTATACTGTTTAGAAATGCTGTTTTCTTTTCTTGAGATTATTCCCTAAAGTTCATCAATCGGGTTTTAATCTAGAAAACAACTTAATCATGCGAAAATTTTGATACCTTCTGTTAAGGCAAGAGGTTTAGAAATGACTTTATGGTATGACCGACCATCTGTGAGTTTTTCAACAATTCCATCATTTAGTCTCACAGGTCCGAGAAGCCCTGCCAAAAAGTCCCAAGACTAAGAAAGAAGGGAATCGGCCGCCAGGTATCGGCATCGACAATCCTGGCCAGCTGGAATTTCCGCGCGTTGTCAAAACACCTGTCCACCCGCGAGTGCAAGCGGCCCGCCCAGTCATCCCCACCACAGACAACTTGCCTCGGGCACATTGGAAGGGATGACCAGGTTTCTCCCGACTCTGGGAAAGGGAGGGGCGCTTGAGGCCCAAAAAGGGGGGTTGATGAAGAGAATTGGCAAAAATCAGAATTGATTGTAGATCCAAACAGTGCAGGACAGTACACATCATAGCTTCAAACAGTACAGATCAGAACTTCAGACAGGACAGAACACAGTGGAGAGTCAATCAGTAGAGTACAGAAGACATATGTAGAGTGATACGCGTAACAGTTAGGTTGCGCGTTACAAATAAAGTCAGTCATTTAGTCCCACAACAATGGGTGGTCCTTCGAGTTAGTAGACACCAAGTGCAATTTTCAGAGAATCTGGGTCATCCATCTCACGAGTTCTCAACACCATTGTCGTTTAACTATTGATTTGATTGATTTAGTGCATCAGCAGCGGCGTCATCATGCTGAAAAATTATGTTAATTGTCCTCAATTTCTTTGCAAAATGGTATCAAAAAAATGTCTAATAGTTTCTCATATTGTGTTGAATTTATTTATGATCAATTCAATGTTTATTGACTCTGAATGTAGTCTAAATTATGAACGAATTATTACCGAATTAGCGACGTATTACATTAGTTTCTTTTTTCAAATCAATATGTACTGGTACGATTTATAGATAACGAATTTATAAATAATGACTTATAAATAATGATTTATAAATAACGATTTATATAAAACATGACAGTAAAACATTCGTAATTTACTGGTTTCGACGTGCTGGTAATTTTACTCTCGCATTTTCGCGTAAGTACTACGACATTCTCAGCTACTTTTTTCTGGCGTTACAGTAACTTTTTGTATTGTGTGTCACTGTCGCGGAACTTTGTCGGATGTTTACTCTATATTCTGCGCCGGAAGAGAGTAAATCTCGGAAAAAGTATTTCGTTACTAAAACGGTTAAAATCTCGACTTTAGTTCAACATGTAAAATTGCATGGACAAAGAATTTTTAAAAAGTTTTCTTTCCTCTGTCAAGCAAGCGGAGTAACATTGCTTTAACAGTTAATAATAGGAAGATTTTCCTAGTATAAAAGGCTGCAATTTTGCTGTACAAAGTTGAATTTTAAATAAACATCGTTATATTGTCGTGAAAATTATAAAGATCAATCCAAATGATCTTACTTTTTTATTTATTTAGTATACATGATTACCTTTGAGTATGAAGAAGAAATAATAATCGCTATGAAGAAATGTTATATTTTACGTGAATATATTATATTATACATGTAGAGTGTCGCTGTATAGGTGACATTCGATTGTAGAGGGTTAATTACATACTTGTTTCTTTGATAGCAATTTGTTCAGTAAGTACAAAACTCCTCTACATAATTTGAGAAGATATTCGTACACTCTTATAAGATTTTAACACTTTGCATTCGAAGAATTATCTTAGATCAGCTACTAACAGCTTGAATCTATTTACTTGCTAAGCAGCGAGTAACGCTTTAAATAAAATATAAAATGATATTGCTTTGGAAATGATTGCCTTATTTAAATAGAATTTGGTATAGGACTGTAATATCCTGCATTTTAATCTCCTTGTAGCTTATAGAGACCAACGAAACTTCGATTTCTTACTATTGTACTGTATTATTTTAATTATTGAACAGGAACATTTCCTACAATAATCGGTCTCCATAGTACTATAACTTGCATTGTTTCTTACGTATAAGGGACTATTAATATAACGCGTTTACTTAATATATTATTCTAAACAATGACTTCCAAGCATGAACAACAAATCTTTGTCAGTAATTGCTGGTTATTATTTAGTATTCCCGTAAAATTTCATCATAAGCGAACGCTTAACGCTTCTTCCACATTAATGCTTATCCTTTCTATGAATGATATTTTTTGTTACTAATTGTAACGTATAAAATACGTTAAAGAATTTGGGACAGTTTGGTAATATTTTATGAAGCGGAAACGCAGATTTCTGGTTGTAATTAAATTCTATGTGTTCACGTACAGTTTAAAAACTGCAAGTCTATTTTTCTATCGCCGTGATATATTTTTAATTCATTGAAACGGAGGATATACTCCAATTTAGTGTGCAACAAGTTTCCCTTAATGCAACTGCTTTCTTTTTCTTTTCTTTTTTGACGCGGGGGAAATCTGCATGTCAGACGCCCCCGTAACTCGGGGGCGTTGACGGGAACAGTGTAGGTTTCGACCCACTAAAACTCCCACGGCGACCTTCGGACGCGCAACCTCCACCTGACGGATTCGGGGAAGCCACGGGAACTCTCTAAGAACGCTACCGCGGCTCCCCCTCGCCCTGGCCGGCCACCTTTATGATGGCCGGCCGCGTCCCGGGGGGAGTTTACGCCCACCCCCCATTTAAATGACATAGCGGTGCAGGGGGTCGCACTCCGCATCGCTCAGATCTCGGCGGCCGCATTTATAATGCCCAAGGCCTAAGAGCTTGCGGCAAAGAATATAAGATTTATTATGCAACTGCTGAAGGCGCGAAGAGCTCCCTATATGTACTTTCTGTAAGTGGAACGACCAAGTCGCTTTTTTATTCGGTCAGCTCTTATCAAACTTAATTACTATGAGACTGCGAATGTTTCAGTAATTACAATAGTTCCGGCTCTAGGTGTTTTACGTATCAAAATAAAACAAGCGATGAGGATTTTTAGCTGTTGTTTACTCAGTGTATTGTATCTCGATATTAATTCCGACCAGCGCAGCGAGGGGGGATGAATAGGTCTCCGATGAATCATTTCTGTATTGAAAATGCACTGCAGATATTCATTTTAGACCACGAACTGGTTGAAATAAGTGACAAGGTCGGCGATCAACCGCGTCTGCGCATCTCTCACCTCACATGTCCCACCCTGTGCTAGCCGCGCGAAATTACGGCTCGTCCGAGCAGCTCGTTCCTCGCAAAAGGATTACGGGGGACGAGCGTCGAATGCAAGAGCGCGATCAAACTTCGATCGCAATTTGCCTTTGTTATTTGACAAATCGTATTATTCATCCTGTGTTCAACCCATCATGTTTCGTCAATTCCATCAATTTCGAGAAACACATTTTCCTGCTCTCTCTCCCTCTCTCTATCCTTTCTGGAAGATAGAAAAAAGTTCTCTGGCCTTTAAATCCCTAAAATTGCATTGACTACGAGGTTATTCGGAAAACTAATTGTTCGGTTTCTAATGTCCTTATTAGATTTTGTTATGCAGTTGAGATTCCTTAAGATAATTCACGGCATCTTTGACAAACTTTTCAGATGTCAAGACTGTATTTGGGTTAGCACGTTGACACGGGCGCCGATATTCAGAGTTTTCTCTGTGAGGCGACGCCCGAAATTGAAAAAAAAAACTAAATAATTATCGTGGTATCGTAATATAAGGTGTTCGGTATAATATAAGGACAATGTAGCTTTTGAGAACATTGTAGGGACCAATAGTCGCGACGTCAAAGGTAGCAAGCAGCATCCGTCGTTGCCATGGCAACTGTTTAAACAACGAAAGGGACGGCAGAGTTGTTCTGAAAGTCGAAGAGTAAAGAAGCCTAAAAGTTGTTGAGTAGTCGTGATCTCAGTTTCGGTATTTTTCTGTTAATTATTCTAGTCTATAGTTTTCTAATTTTGAACAACTTATTATTAAATATATTCCTACATTATATTAAGTTTACAATATTTAATTGTTATGCTTTTGCTATTGAATGTCTGTTTATAATGTTGAGATAAAATAACATAAACTTATTTTGTACTATCTATTTTGTGAAGCACAAGCAAAATAAGCAAATATAAGGTGCCTCACAGGATACTTACACGTGACCTACCGGTGACGCACCCTGGCGTCAACGTGTTTTTGTATTTTCGCCTTTGGATTTCGTAATTTTTGTATTTATAGAGTAGATAAAATGTTCATACCGTTGGAATTATCCTTTTTCTTATCAGGTTCGAAGTCGAAATTTGTTGGTAAAAGTTTTTAACAGTGATGGGGATTTTCAAATAATCTTTTGTTGTGTTAAAAAACTAAATGGAGAAATTAGTAACGAGTTCTAACATCATTGTTCTCTACCGCATGGTTATACTTTGATGATGGGTGTGACATGTGATGGAGATTTTTAGTAATAACCTGTTAATTATGAATGCCATTCCGTTCTTTTTAGTCGAAATAAAATTCTGATATCTTGTCGTCAGTATTTAAATATATAAGATTAAATTATATACTTATGTAAATTGTCTTTCTTCTCCTTAGAAATGATTACAATCGAAAAACTTCTCATCATTGTAATTCTCTTTTTGTCAGATTTTGTCTGAATAGTAATATATATTAAAACTTTCGCCAACCACCGCATCATTGCCGTTACCATGATTAGAAGATTTTCGATTGTAATCATTTCTAAACAGGAAAAAGACGATTTATTTAATTACATAATTTAATATTATATGTTTAATAAATGATACTAATGTGCACAGTAATGTGTATGCTGCTAATGACCCCAATAGGATTATTTGATAGTTTGATAAAAAAAAGCAGATATTTCATAAATATATTTCAAATCATAATACTTTTATGTAAATTCGGTTCACAATATGTATATTCTGTTAAATTAATTTGAACGCGATACAACGACTAAAACTTCAACTTTTCATCCACATCGGAACCAGAGCTAACGAGGGGTATAATTAAAGGGTGCATTGACTAAGCACGGGTCTTGATGTAGAGGCAGGTAAACATTCTTAATGGATGGTTCCCTGCTCTTGATTCATTTTCATCCTACTCCCCACCTCAGCGCCACACTGTCATTATTTCCCTTCTGTCTTCCGCGGGCGGTGTCAGCATTCTTTGTTCGACAAAAAGTCGGTCACGTGATGAGCTACTTTAACTTTTAAACTGTCGGCATTTTCCTATTAAAAATATATTTTCTTCTAGAACATTTGTACATTTTTCAATTGAAAAGTGATATTTCGCGAGATTTTTTTTCATATTTCCAATTACGTTTTTGATTGAATTCGATTAGTCAAAATCTTCGAGTACAGTAGCTCAGAATCTGGGGTTTGAATTAGTATCTCAGATCAGTAAAATTACATTGATACGTTAGTTTAAAAAAAAAGTAGAGCAAAACAATATTAACAACAGTAATGATGATAACAATAAAATTTTAGTTCAAAATGTTTGTATACATGAGAACTCAATCATTGTGCTTTACAATAGAAATATGCATGTAGTAAATATTTTTATATTTCTTCTATTCTGTATTTTTATATTCTCCCTTATTTTTTTTTCTTTTTCTACATTCCCTGTATTTCATTTCACTTTTTGTCATTATATTCGTTTGTAATTACATTTGCAGCAAAACAATTTTGATGTGATAAGTTTTGAAACAATGTTTCAGGTAATATTTTATGAAAATATTTCTAAAGCGATGAGAAGAACAAAAAAATCCAGCGTTTTTATAAGTTACGGATAATTGATTTCAATTTTATTTTCAGGTCCTTAAATTCAGGATCCATTTTTATGTTTCTTAAATATATATTTTATCACAAATCGAACGAGAAGAAAAAGAACTATTCTCCAAAATATGTTACAGTATGAGTGACTCGATATGGCATCATGGCGATAATCTAAAAATTAGACTGTTAAACAATTTTGTGCTCGGGAGGTTCATTAAAGAAATTTCTTTTTACCCGAAGCAGCCGATTCTTACTGCACCTTTCCAAGAATGGTTGGCGATGTCAGCAGATATTGCGGAATCGAAGTCTCCCTGAATATTCTACTCGTACGAACTTTCCACTTACGAGGAAATCGATAGTACGACCTGTACTTTTTTTTCCTCTATATTCAATTAGACCATTAGCCTCGACTATGCGGGGAAACAGACCGGAATTAGCATGCAGATGAACAATTTGGTAATTCGTGTTCGCGAGACTCATTGAAACTTTTTCCGATCCTTTTCTCGTCCCCTGGCACATGGAACGGAACAACTATACCGCCTCGAAGCGATAATTACGGGACGCTATATTGGGTGACCTGTTTCAATTCATAAATCCGATTATCTCCCGGAATTGTTTAAGGTAGTGGAGCCAGCTACTGTGGCGTGACCAATTGATGTGCGTTTAGTTTATTTTCAAACACAATTAGCTTTCTATTTATGGAATAACACATACTAAATTTCTTTCATTAAATTCATTTAATCGTTTACTTGTTAAAATTAACCTCTTCAGGGATACTGCCAAACATATGTACGTTTAGTTTTCTTAAAATTATAATTATTCCAAGTGTAAAGAAAATGAGAAGCGATTGAAAATCTATTCGCCACAGAATCCCTCAGTAATACCGGAAAAAACTCATCGAATGAAATTAAATGGATGATAAATAAATAGAAAAAATTAAATAGGTCGTTCCCTCCTATAAAAATTCATTCTGAAAGAGATTAAACATGTACAAAACGGGGGTTCTTAAAATACCACTAAAATTATTTTAATTTTCTGATAATGAATTCGCGAAATTTTCTGTAAAGCTTACGAGAAAGTTTAATGTTGAATTATGAATAAAGCATAATGTTACTTGTATTGGTAACACGTATTAAGAGTACAAAAGAAACGAAACAGTGATTGCTTGTTTGAATTTTTGTTTTCAGTTTCAATTTTAATAATTTATACTGTGGAGAGTGACTGGCTCCAGTCTTGCCTTTTCACCTACTTTACTGCTCGTTTTATTGCATGCTTTTAACAGTGTTCGTTTTAACTGCGAAAGCAAAGTATAACACTTTTTTTTCTTAATTGGATTAAGACCCTGGCTTTGGAGAGCTGTTTCCGAAGTGTGTGCCGCGATGTACACGATCCATTGCCGATCCAATCCTACGCTGTTGCGGTATCCCGTTGAGAATTAACAGTAAGAGGTAAAATATAAAACAGCGTAACAGGTTCTGCATCGACTCTTTCATTAATGAATTTTCCTTGGTCAAATGAAGATGCATATTCCAGACACTTTCAACATCAGTTGTCAAAGTTTTCGTTTCATCTTCTAATATTCGATTATATAATATTATGTGGAAATCTATTAAAATTCTCAGAAAAAATGGAATTTCATATACAAATTTTTAGGACAATATTACTAAAAAATTTCAATGCCGATAAAAGTATTTCATTTGTTATAAGTTCTTCAATTTTAGACAAAATTTTTTGCATTTAGACAAAAATGAGTACATATATCGAATTAATAATACAAATAATATTACAGTAAAAAAATTTTACCATGTGGCTATATCATGTTCGACACATTAACATTTTTATACAATTTTAACATTGTATAAAAGTCCACAGCCCACTGACACATTGCAGTCGGATCCGCTTTATCTCGAAATCCAGAATAAAATAGAAATTCTATATTTTCATTTTATATTGCCTAGCAACAGTTTTACTTTCAACAGTTTTCTTAGACAAACAAAATCGATAACATTAAAATTATTTTGAAACGTGATACAACAATTTTTAATAGCGGTTTAAAGACACCACTCGAGTGCAAAGAATTGATAATATACTATAGCTACAAATAAGCTACATACTATAGTTACAGCTATAAATAATATTTCTGTCCAGATTCATGCGCTGTGACATCGCTTTTGTTGAACTGACTAACAAGTCGCGATTCCAATTCCCTTTTCGTCGCGCACTGTCACCGCAGTTTTTGGCGTCGTCCCATGAAACCAGCCTTTGTCCGCTTCTACCTCGCGATTTTCGTAAAGCAATGCCGCGTTCTTTTTGCTGCCAACAAGAAAGCCCAACAGAACTATTAGATAGTCTTTGAATACCGAAAATGAAAATTCTCTTGTGAGAACGGAAGCAATGTGCGGCATCGTTTCCTGGTGCAGCATCGATCAATTTCGCGATACGTGCTGCGAGAACTGTCCCGCACGCGCGCGCCCCTTTGTTCCCTCCTCTTTGATCCTCTTCAGTTCCTTTACTGGTGTCGAGTATTCGTCGCAATTTCCTGGGCCTTTGTTTGCACGGAAAAAGGGCTCTCATGGTCACGGGTGGAAAGCTAATCCCGATCGACCGCCGTTCTCCTATGATTTACGAATTAATTTCCTTCCTTCTGGGACCGTCAGTGTCGGGCAAATGTTCTCAACCGTCCGAGTTCATTCCCTACGCCGCGCGCGCACTTTCGAAACCCGACGCCCTACAGTCAATCCCATAAGTATTCGTACCCTCATTGCTTATAAGAGTAATCTGTTGAAATCAAGGGATGCGTGGAAAATTTTGCAATAAATGACAACCAAATGTACAACCAACTATAAAGCACGGCGGAGGCTCCGCGATGGTGTGGAACCGTATGGGGGGATCCGGTGTGGGCAAACTTGTCTTTATCGATGGAATTTTGGATAAGATACGGTATAAAAATATACTCGAAGAAAATCAGCACTCAAGTGCGATTAAGCTTGGTCTGGAAGATGACTACTATTTTCAACACTACAACGCCCCGAATCATACTCCTCGGATTGTTCGTGATACTTTACCACGTTCCCCATTTTTTACATACACCTCCTCAGAGTCCAGATACAGATCCTATAGATTATGGGCGGAAATAGATAAGACTACACGAGCATGAAATTTTCAATAAACAAATGCTAAAAAACAAAATTTTGGAAGTTTGGAATAGTGTTGAACCAAATATCGCATTAAAACTGGTAGAAAATATCCCAAATCGATTAAACGATAAAATAAGGCATAAAGGTGGACCCACTAAATACTAGAAAATTAATATAAAGTAAAAAAGCTACTCTAGTATGCGATTTTTTCACAAAATCTACACTGATACGAATACTTTTGTGAACTGTTATTACGATCAACGAGGAGTGAAATCAATATATTTTTTATCAGTTAATCAATTTTGTTATAATTTGGTTTTAATAAACTTTATACGTGTGTTCATTCATAATAAACAGTTTGTTGCAAAATCTGACATGTGTCCCTTGATTTCAACAAATTTCTCTTATAAGCAATGAGAGTATGAATACTTATGGGACTGACTGTATATTTATTGACGATTCTAGTTAACACATATTCGTCCGCATGACGAAAATTCATCGTTTAATTCTAATTTCTAAAAACAGAGATAATTTTAACCAAAGACGGTGTAATTATAACCATCACTGAAAAATATATGATTTTTAACAAGTTACGTTGTTTTTATATGAACCATATAATTTTTATAGATATTTTAAAAATGACGGCATTTTGGGAACGGTGGTGCAAAAATTTACCCGACGAATATGTGTTAATCAAAATGATTTTAGCTGTTAAATTTCTTTCTATAAGAATATTCAATGAAAAGTACCTATTTACCTGACAGTTTCTGTTATTCATACCCATTTATCAATAATTAGATCGTTTAAATATATGTTCTATTATAAAATGCATGTTCATTTAACTATGTTGGGGTATTAGAATGAAATTTTAGAATGAAATTTTAGGACTACTTAAATTGTGTTAATTGATTAGTAGGCTTTGAGATATCATGGACACCGTTTTAAAAAATATTGTTTCCAAAAAAATACCTTAATGTTTAGTATATAGTAGTGTAGTATGAATGATATATGCTATAAAGTTATAATAATAATTAATAAATGTGGCATAATGTTTAGCATGATATTGTCGCATCTTTCAAACGACCATAACTTCGTTAATATTAGGAGTTCACATGTATGGGTAGATGTCATTTTCGAACTACATATGTCCTTCAAGAATATACAAAAAAGAAAATTGACTTTTTCCAACAATTCACATTAGAATATCTCCTTAAATAAGAACGCAAACGATTTCCGAAAAATCAGGGAATAAATAAAGGTAGTATGAAGCATGTGGAAGCATTGTAGTATCTTGATTTCTGACACAGTATAAACTCCCTCATTCAAATTTACAAACTAAATTTAATCTCTGAAGTTTACGCGTATACTTAACACATTTCCAATCAGCTCCAGGATAAACAAATATGTACTTATAAAATCATAATTGTCTGTCTTTATTTATTTCTGTCAATACGCGTTGGTAATTATATAAATAATCTTCCATAGCTTTGTAAATTATTCGCTGAATTCCGTTCGGACACGGAATTACTTAAATTACAATATCATGCACGTACTTCGTCGGCGTTACTTATTCTTAATCTTTACTGTAGATACCGTATACTTTCATATGTCACACATGAGATATCATGTACATCAGAAAATTAAAGCAGCTGTCACGATTAAACCTTACCATTTCGGGTTCGAGAAATTAGTAAATATTCTTCATATATTCTAAAATGAGGAAGAACAACAATTTTCTTAACATCATCACTTTCACGTAGTAAAAAATTTGGAAAATTCACCCTCCAAGACTTGTTCATTCTTTCGAACGCGGCTCGAAGCCTGAGCGTAACCCCCACCTTCCGTCGCGTCCTGAGACAAAGCAGGGTTCCGCTTGCTGACTCAACTTCGGTGCAGTGCTCGCCTTTCATTGGCCACCGTTTTTCGTCAACGACTGGTGAACGAAGCCGCGGGTTGCATTTTCGCTAAGGAAAAAGTTACTTCAGATGACCTGAGGAACCCCTCATTTCTCGAAATTATAATAATTTTGATACACCCTGTATAATACGTACATGTAACGACGTAGAGGAAAATATTATAATTATAACAACAAAAATCATTTCACTAAACTGGAATCGCCTTTAAGACTCTGTGCGACGTATTGATAGGAATCATTGTATTCGACGAAATTTTCTGCTGTTATATGAAGAAAATTCATAGGTACTAAAGATTTCTAAGAGGAAAGCACGGCGCAACAGTGCAAATAATTCGGTAAAACTTTAAACCCCAACGCTCACAAAAATCATTTGCGATTAATTTTTCGCAAAAACAAGAACCAAATAAAACAAATTCTCGAAAAGAGAGGCCAAGTCACCTTAGGACGAATTAAAATAGAGGACGACAGATTAAGGCGTTTTAAAAAAATTTTCGAAATACATTATTTTAATGATAAGTTTTCAAAGTTATTCCATAATGAAAAATGAATGACTGTAGCTTCAATTAATAATTTATTTGGTGTTTCAAACAACTAATTATTTATAATTTGCATCATAATTTCTTGTATGTTGTTTGGTTGTGATAAAAATAACTAGTTTCTTAACACTACGTCATGCAAAGCTTAAAACTAGTAGAAAAAAACATGATCAGATTGCAAATTATTTTATAAACACTGTTTTAATAATATAAACGAAACTGACGTTACATACTAAAACAATATATTTTTTATTTTTCATTTAAGTTATTCGTATCGGGTAACACAAACAACCAAGTGCTGTTTCATAAAAATTGTAAAATATCGCGTACAAAGGCATCCAATGTAAAGCATAAAAGTATTTTAGCAGTTTTGGAACATGCGGTTCTTCGTCGTGCACAAATTGGTTGCAAACGTTGCTTAGTAACCTGCTATAAAAAATTAACTTTTACGACAGTCGCCGAAATGACTTTCGACCATAGTACTTTGGCGGATGGAAACGCCGTGATAGCAGCACAATGTACAAAAGGTTAAAACTAACGTACCTATGTTTTTACAAAATGAATAAAGAGAGAATAAAAAATCGAAAAATTTTATGGCTGCGTTGTAAAGGATTTACTATCTGAAATTCAGAACCGAGTTATATCGATACCTAAATTTCATGTTTTTTATTGCAGCCATCTATTCGTCAGAAACGTGATAAATTTGTCAATAGTTCAACATTCATATGCTAATGACCAAAGTATACATATACAAGAATAATATATGTACATATGTCTTCTATCACCCATCAAAGCTATTTATTTATTTATTTCTTTTTAGTCTTGGACAAAATGAAAACATATTATTGCGATAAACTTTGAAAAAGAATTAGTAAATTTTGTTTTTTATGCTTGATCTTGCATATTATGTATCTGCATATTAAATTTTGTTAAATGAGAAGAAAGTTGCATAATTTTCGATTAAAATTGAGAAAAGCATTAAAATTTGATCGTAAGTGGAAATGTAGTCAATTTAAATTATAATTGAAAAGAAGGAAAATTCATTTAAATTGGAAGAAGATAACATAGGTTGTAACGTAAACACTTAAAGTAGAAAACAAGAATTGTAAGTACATAGAAGACCATATATGTTGCACTGACCTTTATATTGAAGATTCACCGTTGATCAGAACACTTCTGTAAGAGGACCTCTTAAAACTAGTGGTATGTTGTTACCCAAAATTTTCGAGCACCAGGGTATCACAAACTTTCGGAACTCAATCCGAACTCGAAATGTTGGGTACTGGTCATACACCCGTGAAATGTGAACTATTGTAATTTTTCTCGATGCAATTTCCCACCGCGTGTCCAATAGAATTCAACACGGCCGTCGCGTTATTTCGGTGCTGATTGTTTCTGAATAATCTGGAAGAACCTATTGTATCAGTGGACCATATCGCTGTCAATGTTTAGAGACACCTCGACGTACAATCAATAACGGTAGAACGCGAGAGACGGACTCCATTCAATCACACCCGTGCCTGATGAATTTACAAAATCAATTTTCTTGAAACTGGAACCAGTCTCGAACGACCTTTATATCACATTCTTGTTTGCTTCAACGCGAGTATAAATATTCCTTTTTCAATTTTAGCCTCTATGCTGCTCCACCGTGTATTGTAAAAAAATACTGAATGCAAGAGAAATAAATGCTTTGAATTTAAGAAAAATAAATATTTCGAATTCAAGAGAACTGAATATTTCGATTTCGACAGCGCTAAATACTTCTAATTCTTATGCTTTATTATAATTCAATATAATTATATTATGATTTAATATAATTCTCATACTAATACTTCTAAATATATGCATCATGTAAAAAGTGCAAAATAAAAGATATATACTTTGAATCCTCTCATTACAAAATATACTTCTGCCCAGATCTTATTGCTTTATCTATTTTCTATAAAAGTTTCTATTAAAAATTTTCTATATTTATATGTTATTGTATTTATATTATTTATAAATACTATTACAAGTAATAAAATATTCGTGGTTATTTTGCACATTTTCAAAATTTCGTAGAAAATCAGGGTAACAGACTTCGCGGATCCGTCATTGAACCCGAGTTAGGTGTGTTTGGGCTAATTGCTATCTAGGGCCGTTCGGTAATCGTAAAACGCGCATTAGGGTCGCACGTCACGTGTGACAGGAGATTAGCTGGCACAGCGCGATAAGAAAACTAATTGACTCACGATTTGTTGAATGTTCTTACTTGGCAAGATTCAGGATTTAAATGAAAGAAAAATAGTTTCATATTACTGTATAATAAGTTCAATACTGCAGTTTTGTACAATAGGTATGTCATCATAAAATGGTATAAGAAATTGTTTCCCATGATTGGTATAATAAATAAATAAATGAAATTAGACAGCTAGAATTGCTTCATCGTCAACGTTAGCATCAATTAAGATCACCTGTTTGAGAATTGTAGCAGTAAAGAATATAAAAAAGTTATACTTCAAGTAAAGTTATACAAATTATTTCTAACCAAAATAGTTTTGTAATATACTCAATGGTAACGTTATCAGGGAATCTATGATTCAATAATGAATTAAATGGTTCGATAACAAAGAATTCAACTTGAAATGAAAAGAAATTCCGAATGTAATGAATCCAAAATAAGCAGTCTAACGACAAATATGGTTTCATTTTGCATGAAATATGTAACACTGTCCAGTTTTGCATAAGTGCAGGCCATTTTTACTAATTTCACATTTCTTTACTTTGAATCTGTCTACGTTATAAAGATTCTTATATAGGAAATGATTAAATAAGCTTCTCAATTCAAGCATACATTATAATAAAAGTGTTGAAACGTCTAATTAAATGTTGTCTTTTTATGCTTCTAGAACAATACTCGTCAGCCACTTTTAGTGACCGGTAGGTTTAATGTTCAAGACTTGTTATAACTCACCATACATTGGAGACCTTAAAAGAATTATTTTTAGACGTCGGTTTGCAGTTGACTAATTGCAAATAATTGTTTATCGTTGTACTTTGACTGAAGTGTTTGTCGAGAACACGCAGCCAGCGCTTCATTGCTGGGGAAACTTGCCGTTTACTTTCATCTTCGTTACACTGAATTTGTTTGCACGACTTCAGGGCTAGGATAGTTCAACCAGTAATTGCGTTCGATAACCTCTTCTACTAATCGTTATGAATATTTTGCAATCATTTGCACACCTTAATAATGTGCAGTTTATGTTTATGTCACATAGCGTTTTGTTTGTACTTTATTGTACCGAAATATCTTTGATTTGACATTCAGATCTGTCTTTTTTTACTCTTTATTCCAAGAGGAATAAAGACACCAACGTTGTCAGAGCCGCATCAAATCAGCCTGAAGTGGTAAAGTAACTAAATCCACACAGCAACATTAATCAAATTAATACTAGTATTAATAAATTAATGCTAACTAAATTTGCATTGCTTATATCTGTGAGTATAAACAAAATCAAACAGAAGTTATCATTTCGGAAAAATTTAAGTTTATATATTAAGCGGACTGTAGAATATATAGGACTTACAAGTTTTTTCTGAGAAATCACAAAAATAAATTCTATTAACACGCGAAATTTAAAAAGCAACAAAAGCTACAAATGCAAAGAATTAGTGATCAGAACTTTAATCAACAATATCTCTAAAGCAATAGCATTTGACGTGCGGTGTTTTTCCTCGCAACCATGGATAACAGGAAAAATCGCGTAGTTCATTAACCAATTTCTCCAGTTGGGTGTTTGGACACTGAGGTCTGAGACAACGCCAGTCGAATTTAGATCTGGCGAAGAGCCGAGATGAGTGGCGGAGCTTTTTGGCAAATATTTCAACGCCTCGTTATTGGAACAAACAGTTATTAAACGAACACTAGAGACATGATACTAGAAAAGAGGTAATTCGATGCGCACGATTGAAGCCCTGCAGTAACGAGGATTCCATTGATGCTTTAACCGTGCCAAAAAACGGGTCACACGGATGCTCGTCTGCGCGTTACGTCGTAGCTGTAGCCGGATACGCAACAAATTATTTATCATCGTGATGGGAACATTAAGCCGAGAGAGTGACTACAATTCGAGTTAATAACTATTGTGAATTACGTAGAAAAATAATGATCAAAGTTATGCTCGAAGTTATTTATGTTCGATGGGAGCCCAGACGAAAAGAAAAAGCAGTGACACGTGAATTACTCTATTTCATGACAGGTCTAGATTTAAAAATGGATCTTTATTGTCTCTAAAATACTATTCTGTAAAATTTCACATCTCTACCCCTTTATTTCAAAGTAACTTGGAATTGGAAAGCCAAAACATTTCCTTTTATTTTTTCACTGTTAAATAAACTGGTAACGTTGTTAATATACTGCGAATTTTCCTGCGAAATAAGAATGTTCCGATACTGATGTAAGAAACATAAATCGAGTAAAGATAAGTTATTTCTATCAACAATTGATAAATTATTTCTTCTAATAATGATTTCTTTCCACAATTTTGTATTTCACTCACATATAAATGCATAAAAGTCGCGGTCTAGTTTTTAATTATAACACGTATATCCAAAAATCATGAAAATCGAAGAATCATAATCACTTTCTAAAATTATTTAACGATATCCTGCTAATTTGATCATAATCTTCATATAACTTAACATATCGAATTTGTAACATTGAGAAAATGAAAGATTGTAAGATTGTAAGCTTGTATAAAATGGCAAGCGGGTCAACAGAA
The DNA here is from genome assembly GCF_028453695.1 of Augochlora pura. NCBI lineage: Eukaryota > Metazoa > Arthropoda > Insecta > Hymenoptera > Halictidae > Augochlora > Augochlora pura. The sequence continues at coordinate 22,623,688 of NC_135778.1, read as the reverse complement.
TATTTAATTAATTAATTAATTCTCTTGGTTCAACGAGTCTTTTTTGATACATCAATATTCTAACAAAATTCCTTTTATAAATGAGAAAGTAAGTTGCACACATTGAAAAATATTATTTGTTATTATTCGAATTTCTTGATCCGTTATAAATTAAAGTTGTCGTTGCAATATAAGCAGTGGAACAACTCTGTAGTAAAGGGAAAAAAAATATATACGTACATCAAGTCGTTAGAGAACCCGAGTCTCGACGGATTAAATGTTCCCGTACTTAAAATGTTAAATCAGCAGGGACCCTTGATTGTTTATATTTCACCGCAATTTGCCTGCGCGCGGACGGTAATAAAATTTTTAATTGCACCCGGTCGGTGCCCTGATGAACGCTCAGTGTTTCCCTTCCAGCTAAGAGACACACACGTCTGCCGATCCTCGAAATCTTCCTAATATAAAGTCGCAGTGAAGTAAAATGAAAATTTCATTTTCAGCGATATTAAACGTTTTCTCAAATATTTCATCGCAGTTTCCGCACAGAAATTTCATTATGTAAGAAATATATACTACATGA